>NC_046223.1:7678456-7997062 GCF_009819885.2 Catharus ustulatus
AGAGATGTTCCCAGGCATCAGAGAAGAGATTAAAACTGCATTTTAAGTAACATAACAAAATATCCTAAGGAAAAATCAAGTATTCTTAGCTACACAGCTCAGCTACTAAGCTACTACTAAGCCCCCTCTAAATAAATGTATGACCTTCATTTGAAAGGGTGCAGGCAGATATGTCATTCAGTTAAGATTAAACTAAACTATAAGGTGTTTATATATATATATATATATACATAATAACAGTATGGGATGATAAAACTATATGTGGTTGCTCTCTGGTTTCTGATACTTGAATTATATATGCTAAGACCTTAATAAAAACTATCAAATTATTCCAGCTATTCTCATTTTTCTGATAAATGCTTAATTAAATACCCTTATACCTCTTTCAAGTCCATCAAAAAGGTGCTTTTTACTCCTTTCATGGCCCAGTATCTCCAGTGCATAAAAAAGACAACAATGAACATACCTCAGGCTCTTCTTCCTCCAAACCAGGTTCTTTGCAGCCTTGGTTTTGCTGGTACTGGGAAAGACCTTTTAGCAGAGCCTGGAGCTGGGTAAGGATTTGCAACCTGACTGCAAAGCACTGAGAAACATCACCCAAGCAGCTGAAAGAAAAAAGAGAACTTGTCCTCCAGACACTTGCAGAATCTTCTTCATTTGCAGCAAGAGCAGAAATAATTTCCAGCAGGAAACTATACAATCAGCAGTGTCTTGCTGTCAGCTGCAGAGCTGCTAACTCTCATCAGGACCTGGGTTACACCACCAACTCTAATGCTCCTTGGATGTGAATCATCTCTTTAACCTCAATGAGGAGATCCACAGTCCTGAGTAAATGTCACTGAGATTTTTCTAAATTATTTCACATAAAATCATAGAGCACAGAATATGCTGAGCTGGAAGGGACTCACAAGGATCATCAAAGTCCAGTGCTGACCCTGCACAGGACACCCCAACAATCCCACCCAAATGCTTCCTGAGCTCTACCAGGCTTGGTGCAGTGACCACTTCCCCGGGGAGTCTGTTTAGTGCCCAACCATGTTCTGGGTAAAAAACCTCTTCCTGATATCCAATCTCAACCTGCCCCGACCCTCAGATCCTGTTGCTGGCTCCCGGGGAGATCAGTGTCTGCCCCTCCTGTTCCACTCACGAGGAAGTTGTAGCTGCAGTCTCCTCTTCTCCAGGCTGAACAGACCCAGTGCCCTCAGCCACTTCCCCTCAAGGCCCTTCACCAACCTCATGCATGCCTCCGAATGTTCTCTAATACCTTTTATATCTATTTTTAATTCTAGTGCCCAAAACTGTCCCAGCCCTTGGGCAGAGGCTGGCCCAGGTCAGAGCAGAGCAGGACAATCCCCTCCTGTGCCTGGCTGCCCCTCCTGGCTGCCAGGGCACTGCTGACTCAGTGTCTGTGGTCTCACTGATCTTAAGAAAGATGAAAGAAAACAGTTTATAAATTTATTTTACACATTTTAAAAAGATAAGCATGAAATAAAAAAGGTACATTTCCTTAGCTCATTAGCATTTAAATTTAAGAAGCAGTATGAACAAGCACTGTGAAATAAAAATTTATCTTAAAATAAGATTTAACTCTGGTATTAGTACCACATGAAACCAGCATGTTGCCCTTGCACACAAGCAAGGCCTGATTGTGAAACACATATCCATGAAGATGTGTACACATGTTTATATATGAATTTCACCCAAGAAAGATGTTTACACATCCAGATATAAAGATATAAATCTAAATATATAAAAACAATCTTCATTTGTCCCCAAGACTGAATGCATGATGACCTGTATCCACAACATGGGCTAGAATTACACATTCATATCAAAACTACATAAGCAGAAACTATAGTTATTTTGAAACGTCTCTGAAAAAGTGGGCTTCAAATCATCAGCTATTAATCCTGGTTAAAGTTTATTTGAAATAAACTTAATTTGCTTTATTGTACAGATTATGTGAGTAAACCATGAATTTTCTAATATAGAGAAAGGGTTAAATTTTACTAAAATAAACAACATGCTCAGAAACAAGCAAAATACCAAATAACTGCAGCTGCTAACAGATCACACAAGGGGTTTCAACTTTTGCTGTCACCAGCTGATATGACTTTCTAATAGCACTGAATATGTATAAATCCAAAATACTGCTTAGTATATATTATTTTATAAGAGATTTTTCTTTCCATAAATATGCTGCTGACTTGTGCAATAATAATGACCAATTCCTAAAGACTTAAAAGGATTACCTTTACTACAGTCCCAATTGACTAAGATCCTTAATTAACTATATTTTCTTAAAATGTGTTCCCCAATTTTCATTTTGTATTTTTATTATTTTCCACCATTTTGAATTGCTTCCTACCCCTTGCTTACACACAACCTTGGCTGACCACCCATGCTATCAAGGCAGCATTCCAGATTTTGACTTCTTAAGCCTTCGCAGTTTTAACTTCCCAAGACCATTTTCCACTTCTTTTTTTCTTTTTTGGGAGAGCTTCTCTGAAGACATGGGGTGCAGTTCTGGACATGATGTTGGCACTGCAGGCAGCTCTTCAGTGGCTGTGCTTGGCTCATTTTGGCTTGTCTGCACTCCACTGTTGCTCACAGAAAGAGACCAGGAGGGGTTTTTTCTCAAAGTCAATGATTTCTTGTCAACCACAGTCTTTGTCATCCCTTGCTTTGAAAACAGCATGGAATTAAGGTGTGTCTTCTCCTCCAAACAATTATCATCACACTTACTCATTTCTGTACTGATGGAAGTCAAAGGAGTCCCTTCAGAGGACACTTTTGTGAAATGCTTCAACTTATCCTCTGAAGCACAGGTCCTTAGCTTAGCCTGTGTTTTGGTCACTCTCTGACTTTGTTTTGGAGCTGGCAGCGCTGACTCAGAGCTGCAAGGAGGGTTCTCACTTCGAAGACTTGCCTCCAACCACTGCAGAGAGTGAGGTTTTTGCTGGCTGTGAACATCATCTGGCTGTCTCTGATTAACATCATTTCTCTGCTCTAATACAGGAAGCTCCAAGCTGCTCTCAGCTGTGTTTGTGCAGTCCTTCAGCAGGCCTGGACTCCTACATTTCACATCAGGCTGAGCACTGGGAGAAGTCTCACAGTCATTTTTTCTGTTCTCTGTCTGCGAGTCCGCCAAGCCAAGAGACACTTTCTTGGAGCCCTTGCTGATTTGAGGTTTGCTTGCACTACTTCTCCTTGGTTTTGCCCTCTTCACACTGCAATAAAAAGGAATTTTGTTTTTTAAATTAAAAAAGAACCTTCACTGACTCTATTTACTGTTTTTCCAACTCCGAAACGCCACTTGAGCCATCCTCTTTCTGAACATGGAAAAAATCCCTGTATATCATCTTGACAAGCAGCAATGTTTGTCTAGTGTGGATTAATATCAAGAGTTATCCATCTGATTTTCCACTGTGCTAGGGGAGAACCCAATTTATTAATGACTAAGCCATGAAGGAGTAAGTTCACACTCTTTTCCAAGAGGCAGAACTGGATTCATTACAGCTGTTAAAGGTCAACAGAGCAGAAGCATATTGAATTGATTTCTGAACTGGCTAGATAAAATAGCATTTCCTAAGTGCCTAAGTGATTGCAAACCATTCCCATATATCCACATGCATAATGCATATCTGCAGGACAGAGGGGGCAGGCAGGGAGATGCAGTGAGTGTGTTTCTGTGTGAGAGCTCCTAATCTCTATTTTAGAATGCTCTCTGGAATTTTTCCCAGGACATTTCAAAGCATTGCTTTAAAGTTAACCACTACTCATCTAGTATCAAGCCCATTCATCTGGCAAGGACTTAGGTAATGCAAGTAGATGATATTCTAAAAGGAATTACACAGGAAAATGGGATCAGAAGGGACCTGATGGAGTGTCAGTACATAAACACTTCTCAGCATTGTTACCTATGGATCTGGATTTCACACAGTCCATAAAATGAACTTTATGCCCAAGTCCTGAAGCTACATTTTACATGTTACTAGAGATGATCCCAAGCTCAGATCACTTTTTGCTGACCCGCTGCACCCGAGAAGCTCCCACGACAATGAATCTAACTCTTCTCAAAGAGGGCTCATCCAAAACAGGTAGAGCTGGCATACCTCCAAAGCTAATCTCATTTCTAAAGACAACACAGATGAGACAACAGTGGTAAAAAGAAAAGTTGCCAGGGCTCACAGCAAATCCCTGATTTCACAGGTGATTTGGGGCTGCTGGCAGCTTGCACAGGTTGGGATAGAGTCCTGGTACCACATGGAGCAGTGACAAATTCAGCTGGTCAGCTCACCTTCCCCATCCACTTCACCAGGGATACTCTTAAATTGTGACTATTGAACCAGAGGCTCAAAATTAACAAAAAAAAATACATATTTGTGAAGTGTTTCTCACCTGATTCAAGCATCACATATTTATTTTGGCTCAGAGCTTCATTCAAGGAAAAACATCCTGTTTTGACTCTGCCTAGTGCTATGTGTGATATCTATGTGGGTTGTAATAACTTTCTCCATGCTGTAAAAAACAACATCATTTTATCCACACTACAGCAGTAATCTTTCAGTAATTTAAAACAATCCTTTGTAGTCTATATTATTTAAAATGGTATTACATAAGCTACATTCCACCAAACCAAATTTCACCAATTACAAACTCAAAAGCTTAGAAAGAATAGTGGCATACATTTTCCTTAGGATGTCTTGCTTTATTTGTTCACTCAGACGAATCTTAGGTTTCTTGTTCTCAGCAGACTCAGTAAAATATTCAGACGTCCTGCTGGAAAGTTCTTCTTTCTGCTCCAAAAGAAAACACAGGTTTAAAACATGACACATCAAGCTATGATTATTCAACAGAAAGCTCCATTTCTAATACGAGGATTTACAGCTGTTCTTTATTATTTTGATCTGAGCAGTCTAAAAGAAACAATTATTTTTAATCTTTTAATATTTGGAAGTCTAGTCAGTTCCCTCCCCTTAACTCCCAAGGAACATATTTTGTATGCTAAAATACACCACAAACAAACAAGACTGCAATGTAAAGGATTTAGCTTTCCAAACCATCTGAGGAAACTGTTGGCAAATATTTGACATCTTTGTGGCTTAAACTGTGACAAATGCCAGGAATCTCTCTTGTAGACAGGAGCATGCTTGTCAGATTTTTTTCTGAAGAGACTGACTGGCGCAGTGGTCTATACACTTATTCTTAGAGGAATTCCCATGATTTTCCATACTTACAAAAAAACTTACACAGGGCTATTTGCTCATTGAACAAGGCAAGGGTTAAAACTTTTAATTCTAACATTTAAACGCTCCCAGCTTGTAGAGGTTGGCCATTCAGAACAACAGGGGAATTCTTTCTGGTCTCAGCTAACAGCAGCACCATCCTTTTATACAATACGAGGTTGGGGTGACTGCGAGGGAAGGAAAATGCTCTTTTTCTTCAAGCTGTGAGAACTTCCTTTCACAATGAAACAATCCCAATCAGAGAAGGGCCATTTGCTGATTTCACTATTAACTACAGCACACTCCAAAAAAGTATTATCTCTAAGGTTAAAGAGGAGAGGAAAAAGAAGTGGTGAAGTCAAGAAAAGAAGAGGCTTTGTGCATGTCCTTGTGTTTGAAAACCCTTTTCTCCCTCAGCCTCCATGATGCAAACACAGGGAGTGCCGCTTTAGCCCATTCCTTGGTGAAGGAAGGGCACTGGAACCAGGTGGTGTGGAAGAACTGAGGGACACAGGAAAAGCCAGCAGAGGCACAAGGCCAAAGCCTGTACATGACCCCTGCCTGGAACACCCCTAAGAAATCTGTCACTTAGGGGAAAGTAAGCCCTGCCCATTTTTATTTCTGTTTTAAAAGAGAGAGTCAGGAGGACCTCCATGTTCTTTCCAGAAGAAATAGCCAGTGAAAACAGCTTCCTATTTTGCAAGCAGAAGGAGCATAATCAGGCAAAGAAGTAAAGCCATTTTGGCACTTAAAAAACTACAGCTGTTCTGAGCCTTCCTTTCAGAGATAAGTTACCCGAATGTGTGCGTGAAGTTCTGTCCACTCATGGTGCAACAAGTGTGTTTACAGCAGGCAGAAAGCACACGGAGCATATATGCAATGTGATCCCAACCTCAGAAATCAAGCTTAACTAGTTTAATCTGAGGGATTAATTGCTGCTTCTATTCTTGTTGGAGGTAGATTCCCCTAATTTGACTAAATATATTTTCATACTTTGTAAGCTATTAAAGACAGAAATACTATTAAGACACTTGAGCGTTCTGCTAATTTTAAGAGAAGGCAGAGACTACAAAGTCTGGAGAAACTATTTTGATTTCCAGTAACAGTCACACAACTTGGAGGCTGAAGAATCTTGCACAATCACCCTGCATCAAAGCAGCTGTTGAACACTCATACTTGGCCAGAGAGCCCATCTGAGTTCCTGCTGGGTGGGAACGGCTAAGGTTAACTCTGTTAAATCTGCAGTCCGCAACGTGCTGACCAGGATCAGCAGTGCACCAAGACAATTCTTGTCACTGTGGTAAGCAATGCATGGGAAGCAGCCCTTGGTACAAAATCCAGGGGAGGACTGGGGATAGTTCCTGTCCCCATGTATGCCCAACTGCAGATAAGGAATAAAGCCCAGTTCTGACTTGCACCTAATTCCAAACCCTGCAGGACTGGGATGCTCCCACCAGGCTATGAGAAGCAGACCCTGCAGAGAGGCGAGGATGATGAAATCATGGCACTTGTGAGTTGACTCAGGCTGGAGCTAATGGCCCCAAGTTGCAGGGTTAACACATTCCCTCACATCACTGTCATCAAGCTTTTGTTAAGTTTTCAAATAACTTATCACACCAAGCAGCGACAGAAAGGGTTAAGGCATCAAAAACTAAAAATCAAAATTATTTATATGTGAAACACTTCTGAACATGCCCTCTAAGTACAGTAGATTTTCCCCTCGGAACCACACCCTGTAAGTGCTGTATTTTGAGAGCTGAACAATTAACATAAGGCATATGAGTCAGGCTTTGAAAGACTCTGTGGGAACCAGAGAGCCTTTTGCTATTAGTAGTGATGTAAACTCCCTAAGGCTGGAATAAGTCCACAATAGAAGGCAGGGAGAGTCATAAATAACAACAGTGGGCACTCCATATACTACTAAGACATGCAGCCATTATTTGTGATACTTCCTTTATTTTCTTTATTAGACTAAATAATTTTAGTTAATTAAAACAAAACAAAACACACTGTCTGTTTTGGGAATTCTATTTATTTCCTATGGGAATTTCGGGACTTGTTAAAGAAAGCAAAAAAGTTAATCTGCTCTCATCCTGTCTAGTAATCCCAGATTCCTTTTAGGCAGTGAAATAATTAAAGAAAAATATTCCAGGCATAAAAGGGAGGACAGCAGAAGCAGACATCATATAAACAATGACACCATGACAGAGAAAAACGTCAAAGCACCGCCAGACTTGCAACTCGACTCTGAAAGAGCTGCAGGGAGTGGGATTGTTGCTAACAAATTAAAACCACATTTCTTGGCAAATTGTTAAAGACAGACATATTTACATTTGTATAGAGACTGGGTGGGCACAAAAGATTAAAATGCTTCTCTAGCCCTTGAACTGCCAAGTTCTATTAGAAATATGTGCTCTTAAAATCCCAGGGTAAGCTCAGTCCTTTTTGTCACTAAAACTGTAGGGAAGAGCCTGCAGAAGTGAAGCTTACCAAGTCTTACCAGCCTACCTGCTCATGACACTGGCCTCCCCAAACCTGATTTTAAGACCCTGAACACTTATCCAAAGAGATGTCTGGGGGAAGAAAAATCTCTGTCAAAACCTACAGAGGAACATGTTATGCACAGAATATTCTTCCTGTGAGGTTTATCAAATTGAAGATTTTTTTTTTTCTACTTACTCAAGGTGAAAAAGAAACCCTCAAAATTGTAAAAGTGGTGGTCACTGTCATCTCCAGCTCTCTCCAGGACAGCTGAATTCAGCAGCACAGCATTAAATATCTGTTAAAGAATTACCCATGGATAGTCACTGGCAAGGAACCCTTACAACTCATTACCCTGAAGCTTTGGCCTTTGCAGCATCTCAATATACTCATACAAATACTCTTTTCTTTTTTTCTTCCAGTCTAATACTGGGTTGAAAGAAAATTTTCAAAGTGAACACAGCTGCCCCCCTTTCCTGCCTCTCTGGTGTCATGTTCTCTAGTTGTCTCTTATTCTTCTCAGTGCCACAAGCTTATGTACCAATAAAGTAAGACTAAGATAATTAAATTTCATGTCTGGTTCCCAGCCTCATAATAAAAACCACAGTTTTAAAACTGCATTTATCAATGGGGCTCATCAAAAATACTTAATACATCAACAGGTTCAAGAAATCAGTTTTTATATCACAGTGGCAAATGGGAGGGGACTATAAAGATAATAATACAGGCAAAACTATGAAGTATTATCCTAGGCACATACAATAAAACTAAAATTAGCAAAATTGATAAGACAAATCCTTTTTTAGGGGAACTTTATGTAAGTTTGCAATTGCATGATTTCTCTTAGTGCCATTCTAAGCTGTACCATGAGCTCAACCATCAAATATAAAATATAACCTTTGGGTTTCAGAAGTGTCCTAACAGATGACTGACAGATCAGAGAGGTCATACAGGTCTCCTGCCAATCTGATAAACAAAAAGGGCTCCTTAAAGCAAGTGAGGAGGCTTGTGAGGGAAGGATGAATCAGATATTACAATCTAACTGATAAAAAAGTGACAGAGACAGGACTTTGGGTCTCGTCTCCTGCCCTCTCCCAACCCAAGTGAAAGAAAAGCTTTCCACAGTTTCAAGATGCAAATTTTTTTGCATTTCCAATGTAGTGATGCATCAGTCCTGGCAGTTCTACTTATGAATTCCAACCACATCATAAAACCCTTGCAGAAGTCTTCCAAGTACAGAAATGGATATTATTCTCAACCTGAAATGCAGTTCCTTGATCAGATTTGTGGAATATTGCTCTACATTTAAAGTTGACTGTCCTGCTCTAAATGTCAGTAAATTCTAGTAAAAACCATTAAGGATCATTCCACTTTACATTGGAATACTGGTATTGCCTTTGAAATAGCCATTTTTAAGGAATGCTGGTGGTTTTCAAAAATACTCCAATTTCAATCTTGAAAAGAATGTAACAATCAGAGCAAACTGCATCTGTCTAGGAGGAGCAGAACTGCTCAACTTTCCCGTGACCTAGCACAGAAAGCAAAATCAAATTCCTGGATCAGTGCAGTCTTCATCATCTACCACCAAAATTCTTTTGAATTTGACACCATGAATCTTTAGTTTTGTTTGTCAGGAGATCCCATGGTCTCTACTATTAATTCCAAGCATTGGACCAATCTATCACAGGCCCCTGTGATACACATTCCACTTTCTCAGAACACAAGGTGTGAACCCCCAAGTTTCTCACTGAATCTGTAAGACCTGGCAATTACAAACATTCCAAAGGTCCCCCAGGCATCACCAGATTAGTTTAAAGCATATGACTTCTATGAGGAAAATGCCTTCTTCCTTTTGAAGTATTTGGTTCAGATTTTAACTGCATTTCACATATAGGAGGAATCCCACACTGTTCTGAGTGTAAGAAATTCAGAACTCTCTAGATTTGCATTTGAACACCCACTAAAGAAGAGAAAACAGAAGAATCCCTGCTGTAAACGGCAGAGAACAACAAAATGTGATTCTGCCTAAAACTTAGAGCTGCAGGGGAACCTTTTTATGAATTCAGACCTATGTGTAACACAGAGCAAATACCCATCACACTTTCTAAAGGCATAGAAGTGCTCCTGAAACAACTGATTTATTTACATACTGAGCAGCACGTGACACAGGCTGTGTGCATTTGCTTGAAGGCAAGAACTGCTAAAATTAATGTTAAGTAATTGAGCTATTAATCATTCTGATTTTATGTACTGATGCTACAAGACTCAGATTCTATCTTCAGAGAAAGTGTCCACTGATAAGAAATGGAGGAGTAGACAACAGCTTTTCAACCAAAATAACTTCTCTCAGTGACACTGAAGAAAAATGTAAACTGTGAATTTTTACCATTTGAAAGGAAACCAATGTCTTATAAGCATGCATCTTCAGCCAAGCATTTCCACCAGTTTTTAGGTCACTGACTCCAGTAATTATGAAAGAGGACATGCATGCAAGACACATTTCATACTTGAAAGAGATTTTTATAAAATAAAGGAATAGCAATTTAAAGGTGATTTACCCCTTTCTCCAGCTTATAAATCAAGAGAGACTATCTGAGACAGGCCTTCCTGTAATCCTGTACTACAGCTTTTCCCAGCCTGGCATGAGAATCTTCTGTGTATCTACTAAACTTTACTGGGTATTGGGGTCAGCCAGTGCAGATGTCCCTCAGCATCACCCACCAGCAACAGTGAAGCAAACTTTGCATTTGCCCTTCCAGACACAGCATGAGTTTATATGACATAAAAGAATACTCTTTAGAGTACATGATGTATACAGTGTGATTCAGATGCCCAGCACTTTGATACTTACAGGAGAAAAAAATGCATCAATTTTATGCTCTTTTGTTCTTTTTATGCAATTACAATATGCAGTAATACCTGGAGGAGATCTTGTCAAGAATAACTAATAACTCTTGATCTCAATGGTTATACAAAACCAAAATATTTAAAACAAGAACTGCACATTTCAGGAAATAATTACTCTTCAACAATTTAGTGTTATAGCTTGGTTTCCAAAACCAACACCAGTACCACCACCCCAAAAACCCCCAAGACTTCTGAGCCCACACTGGGGGTCTGTCCCTCCAAATAATTACAAATCATTACAAATTGTTCAAAAATCCTGCAGTGAACTTTACCATCATATATTTCAGTTTCCTATTCAGTCAAGTTATGAACTTCCTATTAGTTCTAAGAGATTTCTGCTGAAGATTGAGGAACAGATTGCTCAATTTTTTTAAATCCTGTCAAATATTCTTTGCCCAACAGGAATATCAAGAATAAGCAAGTTAAACCGTTTCAAATTCTAGAGCCATCAAAATCTCACAGATGCACCACAGTTAAATAAAATCTTTAGCTCCCTGCAGCTTTAATATGATCCCTGCCAGCCTTCCCTCTGCCTCTCTGCCAGGGGTCTTGTCCTCTCCAAGTGTGCAGAGAGGAAAGAGCAGAGAAACAGCTCAAATCCACACGAACCACCAGCATAAGCTGTGACAGCAACAGTGAGGGGGGAGGAAGATGAGGGAGGTGAAAGTATGATGACAGATGATAATGTCTTAACCACAAAGCTTTGACAAATGAGATCTTGTGAATGCTGCTAAGTAGTTAGATTTAAATCAACTCGAGCACTCCTTTAAGAAGCAACTACCAAAATGAGTAAAAGATTACTCAATTTGTCCCTACTTTTTGAGGATTGCTTCATATGGAAATCATTTTACAACCTTAATCACTTACACTGCAGCTACAGGACCACCTATATTTCTGCTCTGCTTCACCTGACTTTGGATAATGAGGTCCACTTTACTGAGGATGTATTCCAGTTACTTGTTGGTTTTAAGGCAATAAAAATTACTTTTTATTTCATTGCATACATACCCTAATATTCTGTCTGCTTTTCAGATAAATAATGCTACAGAACAAAGCTTTTCCAATCAATTCCTTGCAGCAATATCTTGGTCTTTTTCCAGTGACCACACAGTTAATTCACTCAGCAGTTTGCATGAGCACAGCAATTGCTCTTTTCAATAAAAATACTGCACATCTATCAACAGATGACTTTCATTTACAGCCCGAGTGCCTTTCTACCCAGCTCTGGGATGTTCCTCTGAAATTCTCCAAAGCCTTCTCTGGTCTTGACTAATTGAAATAATTGTGTCAGTTTTCATCATTTGTCCACTTCTCTGGATAGTTAATGCAGCAGACAGCTGTGAGACTCTTGCCATGCAGAAAATAAATCAGTTTGTAAGTTAGACGAAGAAACTCCCGACAAGTTCAGACAAATCTCACTGAAGCAATTCACAGCATCACTGCTCTCAGGTCTCCTCCCTCCCTCCCCTTTTGCTGGGGGTTCCTGCCCCACTCAGAGACGGCAGAAAGGAGCACACACACATGCCCCAGCTGCTCCCACCCACAATTCAGTGCATGACCTGGAAAAAAAAAAAAAAAGAATAAAATTTTTTCCCTGAAAATCCAGGGAAGCTCGGTGTGCATAAATCCACAAGACTGTGATAGAAAGATGAGATGCAGGCACACAGCCCTTTTGGCAAACGCTGCTGCAGGAGTGGTAATCTCCAAGGAGAAGAGGCAGACAGCTGGGACAAAAGCTGCTGTAGCTTTCTTTTTATGACCAAGTCAAAGATGTCAGGATCATTACTCTGAGATGCTGTTTCTCAGAGACAGCAGCCTAATGATTCAAGCTAATTTAAAGCTACACCAACAATGAAAGGGAAGTCTCACCCTTACCCAACACGTGGTCCTGCCAAGGATGAATACAGAAGGGACCTGGCTGAAAGTGAACCAGCAAACAACAAGAAGAAACCACAACAAAAACATCTCTTGTTTTCAGGGGGATCACTGAATGACCCCAGCACTGACAAACACTGAAGACAAGAATGCCCAGGGAAGCAAAGGCAGGAGGAGCACAGAACATGAAGGATGAGTAAAAAAAGTGACAGAAGCTTGAAGTGTCAAAAGTGAAAACTCACCCAAGCAATTCTTTGCCCGTTCCACTAATGTGGTATTTGGATAAAGTTCATTAGACTGCAGATTCCTTCTCTACCTTTTTAAAAGAAGTAGTGAACCCCCTTCATATTTACCAACTACAGCTTAATGTTTTTCTCCCGTTTCTTATAATGACTGAAAAGAATTCAACACATTATAAATTATAAATTCTCAGAAAACCAGATCTATAAAAATTTAAAAAGGACAGTGACATAAAAAAAACAGTAACAAGACAAATATTACAAGAAATGTAACATAAATGTGTTGTGGATGTTCCTTTCAAACCTAGGTAATTTAGCTGCTACCTAAAGGTTGTTTCAGCTCCATTCATCCAAATCCTGGCTTCATGCTTCTGCAACTTTTTTTTTTTTGCATCACAATTGGCAAGTGTGTGGGTACAGGATGAGTTGGTTCCGTGAACTGACATGATGGAAAACTAATTTTCCAATGAAAAACAGAGAAACCTCACAAATAAATAATTTTCTGCTAGATCAAGTCAATGAACTAATTCATTCTCCACTAAAGAATCACTTGGTCCATTGTAACCAGAAAGGAAAGGAGTATGTGGCTGGATGTGGAGGGGATGTAGAGTGACCTTTCCAGTAGTAGCCCACCAGCACAGCAGTTTCATTGTTATATTTTATACACACATATAGATATACACACACCAAGATTTGTACTTAGTGTGAATTGTGCAATTCTATTTCACAGCATTTCCTTCTTCCCCTACCCAATCTGATATCACTTAACAATAAGTCTTTAAAGCATTTATGATAACTAAATTCCACATAAAGTCCTGGACTAATCTTTACAAATTGCTATCTGAAGTTTTTATTCTACATTCCATAGACACACTATTCCAGCAGGGCACACTCCAGTGGGACAGATCTGTTAATTACAGCTAAGTCTCATGTTTGCATGAAAGAACCCGAAGCCTCTTCCCAGCATAATCAAAACCCAAGCAAACCCTGTCATTAAGGTTCTTAAGAGTTTTAAAAAGGAGAATTCTCTAATGCTCCTAGAGAGTACTACAATGATACAATTTATAAAACAGACATGTATGAAGAAGATTAAATAGTTTATTTCCCTACTGGGGATTTTAAAAGCACTTGGAACATCTTTAGCACTTCTTTTCCTCCATGTGTACCTGTGAGGGTTTTGTTTGTTTTTGGTTTGGTTGGGTTTTTATTGTTTTTTTTAACAAGGCTCAGTGGAAACCCTGAGACCTTTTGAATCAAGACAGGATCTCCTACTCCCCACTTTCTTTTCTGATTTTGCTCAAACAGTAATTTCAAATTTCCACTTTAATATCTTCTTTAGCTTAACCTCCTTCATGCTTTCCTTAGATGTGCTTCCTCTCATTGATTTTGGTAAAAAGCCACGTGGTTATCAATGAATACTCCATTGTTTGCATATTTTCAAATGCTCGTAAGCCTTCCACCCATTTCCATTTCCACTGTTTCTCCAGATAACCCATTTCCAATTTTCCATTTTAGCTCTCTGTATAATCATAATCAAGAAAATGTCATTACTGACAAAGGTCACTAATCTCTCCAGAGCTCTCATATATTTCCTTCGTTTCCTCTTTTGCCATGTTCCCAAAACTGTCTTCTTTTTCAAGATAAAACTATTCAAGATTACAAACACAGTTTGGTGAAACAAGAAACAACGGTTTTATGTTAAACTTAGCATTACTAACTCAGCCTATTTTTCCATCCTTTCCTTAAGACTTCCATTTGCTTAGGTAATTTCAATAACTTGCTATATTGTTTCTTTACTAGACATTTCCCTGCTTCCAAAATGCTTGAAACTACCTGCAGCTTTTAAACAAAACTATTTACAAATACATCCTAGAAAATTACATCTCGATAGATTTTTTTTCTATTTCATTTCATCTCTGGTCCTTAGAGGTGCTCTCAAATATTCTTTTAGTCTATGCTTAAAGCTAATTTGACAGAGACTGTTTAATCCACTATAACCTTAGTCTTACATGAGGCATCTCAGAAGGATTAAAATTGGTTATCCCAGCAACTGATGCTGAGGTTTGTGCTTGTGAATATCTCAAATGCCATCTAATTATAATCTTTCCTAAGGTGCAGGACATAAAAATTTTATTTCATAGCTGGCTATATCCCTTGAAACTCGTGGTTTAAGCACAGCCTATTTCAGAGCTACATAGAACAGCCTAAGAAGCAGGGAAAAGGCAAAGAATAAAGGGCTGAAGACAGGTGAAGGCACAGAGTTGTGGTCAGTGAAGGAAACGTGCACCGGGCTGACATAAACCTTGTTCCAAGTAATGGTAAAGGGGAACACTGAACGTGATTTGTCTTGGAAGAAAGAAATGAAAACTTGACCCAGACCATAAACCAGCACAAAAAACAGTTTTAAAAAAAACACATAATCACTAAGTCTTGACTAAGTCAATCACAGTCACAGCAGCACAGCAAAGTGACAAAGCCTTCATTAATGTATAGTTAACTGCTTTTGTGAAACACAAACAGGCCCTCAAATCCAAGGGAGCGAGCTGTTAAAGGTTTAAAACAACTTGCATCCAACACTGTGGCATTATTCAAACCCAAACAACATACAGAAGAAAACAAAACACAGCCTCATTTTCAGTCCATGACAGAATCTGCAGAGTGTATCAACAGAAAGGTCTTCTGGGTGGTCTTTTGTAGGGCAGAGTTTAGAATTCCAGCCTACTCATGGCTCAACTGCACAGAGAAAAGCAGACACACACAAAGTGCAGATTCTTTGCCTTTCTTCTGGAGTGCCAAAAACTTGAAAAACTCTCAGTGGCAATCAAACACTCCCACAGTTTGGCAAAGCACTCAGCTGGAGTATATGACAAATCTAGTCGTAATGTGCTGTAGGAATCCCAGAACATAAAACAAATTGGAGTGGACCCTTTAATTGAGAGTGGTAGGAATTAAAAAGATGTTCCAAAACATTTGCTGAGGGTCTGCTCCCATCTTGTCAAGTTCTTCAAATCAGGGAAGATCCTTAGGGACAGCTTTCTCTTATTCTTTCCTACCAATGCGCTACACTGACCATCCCAGCCAGGCCTGTGCACACACATTGCATCTGTAAGCAAGACTTTACTATTGATTAGGTTATCAGCTCACTAAAAGATATTTTCATTTTAAATATAAAAGTGTTTAAACTTGCCTTTTAAACAACAAGGAGTTTCCACAGATCAAGATTCAATTTTGAAATAGTAAAGCTAAAGTCCCAAACATTGAATTTTTGAATTTGCCTTCTTCCTTCCCACAGAAAATCACAAAAAAAACTAAGGAAAACTTCTCGACTCTTATTTTATGGAAAGATTAAAAATACCAAATGACAGAATTGGATATCTCATAAGAGTTACTTAAGCAAGAAAAAAACCCATAATTATTTCTCAGTCAAAATGCAGAGATAGAATTTTCTACTTCAAGAATTAAGTAGTTTTCAAGATAATACTGAAAAAGTAATAATTTTCAAAAGAGCAAAGTACTTCTAGAACAGGGAGATTTTTTTTTCTGAGAGTCTAAAAAACATTTGCTTGATTCTTTGACACTTAAGGGCATGTACCAAGCTAGGAAGCAAAACATGAAAACCCGCATTTATCGTTATAAATACAAACACCCTGCTTGGTATTAAAAAAAAAAAAAAAAAGAGTTGAATGAGTAAAACAAAACATGTTTTTTCAGAGGTCAAATACACTTTAATACATGTAAGATCAACTCCTAAAACCCACCCAGACCTCAGGATGTAATTGTGACCCTCACTGTGAGCCACAGAGCAGCACCTGGGCCCATGCGAGTACTCCTGAGACAACCAGTACTTAACTGCAGGATAAAATTCAGAAGCCTTTGACCCTGATGAAGCCTTCAGGATGAAATATTTAAGGAGAATTGTTTATGGTATTTAACCACACACCAGTGCCTTCTCCTCCATAAATGTTTGGGGATTTTTTTTCCCAGTAGGACCAGCACTGATCTGCTTGAGTTGCTGTGCAGAACAAGAGCTAATAAAACATACAAGAAACCCGTGGACATTGCAAACAGCTATGTTACAATTTTGAAAAGTAAAGTGTTACAAGGACAACAAACAAAGTAAAGAAAGATCCTTAAATCAAGGTACTATAATCATACCCTGCTTTCTAAACACATGGTCTTTTTCTTTAAGACTTATAAGGTTCAGAAAAAGCTGAGCTTTAAAAATTCCCATTTTTGCCTGCCTTATGCTCATTTCAGGATGCTCTTTTGAACACTTTGGCCCAACTCTTCATGCGACTTTCTGGTGCCAAGATTACAGTAACAAATACTGTATATAATACTGTAACTATATCTGTATATAAAAATTCACCTCATTTCTATTAAAAACCCCCAAAAATTTTTAGAACAGTTTTGGTTCCTACCAATCCACCGTTGTCACATGTCCAAGCACTTGGATCAAAGTCAAGTTTACTGACACAAATAATGAATTTCTCTGGAAACACACGGAGTTCTAAACAAAAAGAATTGAGAAGAGGATTACAAAAATCATAACCACTTTCAAAACCACTCATAACAACAACATACATGTTGTTTTAGTACACAAAATTACTTTTTTTTTTAATTGCACACTCGCTCATTTCGTGCACCCCTTTAGCTTCTCACCTACTCTCTTCAACATGCCAGTCCTCCTTTTGTTTTGTTTGTATAAAGCATTCCAAAAAATCAATAAGTAGAATAAATTGAGTTCCCAAGAGGACAGGCATGGCTGCAAATTAGTCCACCTGCACCCCTGGATGGGAAAATTAGACACAACCAACAGACAAACCACATAACAAGGATTTCTTTTGTGCTGTTCTGGTGATGAGTCTTTTCATCACAAAAGCTGTAAATTAGGTTTGTAGCCCAGAACAACATTCAATCAGGGCTTGGCATCAAACCTCAGCATAAGGCCAGGGCAGAGTGTTTCACACTCTGACTACAGAGATTTTTGAAGTCATTAAACAAATTGGTTAACTACTACTGAATTACACATTTTACTCAAGAACACATGGTCTGTTATGAACACAACAAAGTTTCTGTTTACAAAGGATTAAAAATTGAAGTGTTCTCAGATTAGAACATACGAAACAATGCTTTATTCAATACCTAGCAATGCTATGGGAAGAGCACAGCTGGATATTTTCTTGTTTACAAATGGAATTATTTCCAGATCAGTATCTTCATATCTGCAACTCTGATCTTTTTTTGTTGCTGAGGTTTGTTTTATTTTTATAAAAAGAGAATTAATAATTTTAAAAGTTTGTTATATTTCACAACGAAGCCGCAACACACTATTTTTGTGGGACAAGAAAGAGACAAAGTTTGCAGAAAAAAAACCTGAGGTTGATCTCACAGATATTTTTTGTAGAATTGAAAAGTAGGGCAAGTTGCTTCCAGTAACATCTTATTATTGTTACATTTTTGCTGATTAGCAAATTGCAGGCATCTTTAGGTATTCATTGATGCTTTAGAACAGTTCAAATTGAATAGACAGCAACCAGTGCTGAGATTCCAATGCAGACACTCTGAAATTCTATTCTAAAAGGACAAGTTTGATGAAATATTTAAAGTCAACACTGATCTCTCCAGCCAATATGGACTTAAAAAACAACCAGCTGCCATTTGAAGACAGATTTAAACATTTATGAATACCATGAATCCCTATAAAAACAATAAATTATTTTAAAATATCCATTCAATTATTCAGTATTTTATAGGCTTTTGCTTTTTTTTATTTAATTCAGCCAAGAGGTCAGTGCAGATGGCAGTGATCATTACAGCTCCTTTGCTGTTGGCAGAAGAGGATGGATCTCACTTCCTTCCAGAGCATCCTGGCTTGAGAAAACATGAAGAAAAGGTCCAATGACATCACCTACGTCAAGATTTTATAGCTGTGAGGCGAACGAAAGCCTTTCCTGCATACACTTGTACTGCATGTTGATGTCACAAGACACTCGAGCAATAATCAAGTGATTCATGCTGCAACCTTTGCTTGATTCACCCTGCAGAGACTCAGGAAAATGCTGAGTCTCATCATACTTACAGAATTTGCGAGGCTTAGCTGATTACCCTGGGGCAAGACATACACAAATTTAAAATTAAGTTAAAAAAAAAATCTTATCTCAAGAAACACATTTTTTCTTTTGTTTTGCTTTCAGGAATCTTCTGTGTAAAACATCCCACCAAAAAACCCAAGCTCTGAAAGAAATTTTGATTTAAGTAGACCAAAATCTGACAAAGTCTTAGCTATGTTCTCTTTCTTCCTTATTTAAGTAACTCTGTAAGAAACTGATTTCTTACCATGATAATGTTTCCCTGGAGCACAACGGAGATTAACCCATCTCTTCATAAAGTAGGCAGTAATGTGCAAACTGTTGGCTGCAACATAAAACAAAACGATAATATTAAGTGTAAGGGGAATCTTGGGCATTCTGGTCTCTAAGTGTTGCACATCTGCTAAGACTGGATTGAGAGAAAGCAGCAGTTCAACAATACAAAGGAAAAAGTAAAAATAATGGAATATTTTTTTAAAAAACCTGCTGAATTCTCATACTGAAGTATCAAGAAATTAGTGCCTGAAACATGGAAAAAAACCACACAAATTAATAACCACCAAGTTCTGGAATCCAACCACAGAAATTAGATTAATTAATTGATCCGAGGTGTCATTTGCTTAATAGTGTGGTGTCATGTTTTCACTCACATTCTACAAGACCACTACAGATACCCATTTATTTAACTGCCTTCTAGAGGAAGGTGACAGACCTGGTAGGAAAACAAAATAATAATAAAATAAAAGATAACTACACATAAACCCAAAGATAAAAGGGCTTAAGTCTACAGTTCCACTGAATGAGGTGAGAAATGCCCACATTTGAACTCCTCACTATGTTCAGCAGCCCGAGGGGGGCTGGCTGACTCAGCAGGTACCTGTAAGCTCCGAGGCTTTTCCAGTTTCTGTTCCCAAAAATGACAGAAATCCTTGTGCATCAGCAGTGTAGAAAATGGACAGAAAAGATTCTATTATAGCGGAGAGATAATTAGAACAAGGAAATCAGCTTTTACTTCTGTTCTACTAAAATTCCCAAATGACCCTGGAAAACCAGCTAGCACTTCATTCATGAAGGTATTTAGCAACCCGATTCCCACTGAAAATGCCAAAAACTGTCATCTGTGTCTCATCCTCCCCAGGCTCCCTTGGCACCTCACTGAAATCAAAGTGTGAAAGAGAGTTGGTGATATTTCCCCAACTTGAATAGGGTTTGCAAGACTTCAGTTATTGATGCTTTGAAGACAGTCAGCTATTCTAGGTGCAATTAGCACAGATAAGTTAGAATATTAAGTCTACTGTTGCTTTTATAATCTAACCATTTAAAAAGAAGGAAAGCCTGCTTGTTCCAGTTTCAATCCCTACTGAGATAGTGCCAAGGTATGCCTTATTTCTAAGCCATTTATTTTCATAAATGCACATCCTCCTGAAGAATTCCCCACTCTCCTATTTCCCCAAGATCTTCTGGAGCTCACCATCGAGTGCTGTTGAGCCTCAGCTCTCATTAAGAACTCCAGTTATCAATCAAATGAATCTCTTTGAAATTTATCAGCCATCTTTTTTCCTTCCCTTCAGGAAGACACCCAAAATTTGACTTCCTTTTAGAGATCGAGTCAAGATGTGACAAGTTGAACCATCCCTTAAAAATGATGAGCACTAAAGAAAAATTTGGATGTAATCCACCAGTTTTATTAAGTGTTTACTTAAAAGAACAATTAAGGAAAATTACTTTTAGCTATTTCCAGTTTGGCACCTACCATTCTTTATCACTGCTAGTAGGCTTAGTCAAATCAAAGAATTTGCCCTGTATATAAATAAGTTATTAGTGTGATAACAACATACACCACCACTGTGACCTTGGAAAGCTGAGAAAGTTGCATTCCCAAAAGTACAACTTGGAAAACTAATCTTCAGACCGTAAATATTAAAAGTTTTCCTTTCCACCTCCATTTGTCAGCAATATTCCACATGTTTTGGGGCGTTTTTGAAAGGAATCTTAAATTGAAAAAGCGTGAATCTTTTTTTTTTTTTCCCCCACAGGAAAGGCAGGATGCTTTGTTCTTGAAATTCTTTTCTAGATCAGGGACATCTAGATCTGTTTATTTTTCTTGCTGTCCTGGTATTCTCTGAGAGGTTAAGTGTTTAATCACATGTGATTGACTGAACATAGTTTCAAATTCTCCTTAGAGGCCCTTGATTCAGCCAGCTACTGTTCTGTGGAAGAGAACACCTACATCAGATCTGACAAAATAAATAATTATGGAAGAGATCAAGACACCTCTACAAACTGTTTTTGCAGCATCAGCTCAAGTCTGCAAGTCTGACAAAGCCTTCATAGGGAATTGCACCTGAGGTAATAAGCTCAGCCCAGAGGGACTAACACTAAAAAAATCATTTTCGTTTCCATGATTATTTACTACTCTGCTGAAAAGGCCTGAACAGATGTTTGCTGTTATTTGTTGCTAAGTCTGAGAAAATTGAAGATACCTGTATTTTGAAAGTATCACACAGCTACACTCAATAAATGTTTTGAAACCCTCTTGTACATGATACATGATCTACTCTGTAGTCAGCTGGAATTTGAAAAACTCCCCCATTTTTAAAGCTGTGAAAGTTACTGCAGAACTATAAAAATGGTGATATCCTCTTTCAACTTCCTTCTGGGGAAATACATTATCCAATTAAGTATTCTGTTTCATGAAAAAATAAACTTAAAAATAAGACCTTCTTATTCAAGAACTCCATGCAATTCACAGCTTTTTAAACTTTACATACAGTTACTGAGCATGAGTTTAAATCTGTTCATGATCTCTTGGAAGAACAGACCAACTGATATGTACCAAATGCTCCATCACTAACTTCTTTTGAGCACAACCCAGAAGTTTGAACCTCAAGCTACAGACAATTTTTCTTCCAGCAATGTAGAAAGTTCACACATCCTGGGCTCAGCAAACCTAGTTGATCCCATCTTCAGTTTTCTCTTTACCATGCAACACAGACAAAGCTCCTTTTGTGGATTACCAGCACACAGGCAGAAATAAAACTGTATTTAGTGACTTGAAGTTTTGTTTTTCTTGTTTCAAAACTGGGCACTCTAAGTCACCAGATCCAAAGTAAACAAGAAAAACAAACCAAACAAACAAATCAACCCCAAGGAAATAAATAGACCCTGAAAGCCAAAAGTAGACTGCATAAAAGTGGTTCTAGAAAAGCCACAGCTCAGTTTCAGCTGAAATAGGCACCAGTGAGTGCTGCCTTTTAAGGGAACAGTAATTTGCCCTGCTTGTTGTATTTCAGAGTCCCACGACACCAAGAGGAAGTATCAGACACCAACTCTCCTGTAAGACTATCCAGTAACACTTGTTTTCCAAAGGAGACACAGCCAGGCTGACTTGAGCTTCCAGAATGTTGCCAAGAGGAGGCTGTGGTGCAGCGTGGAGCAGTGGGAAGCCCTCTCCCAGGGCTATTATGGACCATTCAGCTGAGAGCCTGAGAAAATGCCTCTGAGCTGCAGAGTTATCTGGAGTAGCCTGGCAGGTGTTCACTCCCCAGCACGATCTGGCACCTGCCTGGCTCTCTGCTTCACTCCAGTCTTGTCCAAAGCCACAGCACAGGCCTAAGGCAAACTGCCCCAAAACATTTCCTTATCTAACAGGCACCTATTTCTCATCACACAGTATTTTTATATCATACCTATTTTTCCCTCCTAGCCTAGACACTTCACATTTCTGAAAGGTTGTTGTAGATTAGTACTGACTCTACTTTTGGAAAGTAACAATAAAGTAAATCATTGCAACACATATATTAGAAATATAAGAGGACAAGTTTCTAATGTTATAATGTGAAAGTAAATACATGGGTGTATTAGACTTTCTGAAACACTAAACTGTACATTTAAAAAAATCTACACTTGGCTCATGCTTGATTCATTTTTCCACACAGATTAGGCTATACCAGTAATAATGTTTACAGTATATGGCGCTTTTAATCTTTAAATTACAGTAAATTCACAAATACAAGCCGCACTGAGTATAAGCCGCATCTCTGGGTGTTGGCAAATATTTCGTTTTTTGTCCATAAATAAGCCGCACCCAAGTATAAGCCGCTCTGTCATTCGCAGTGAGGACCCGCATGCAACAAAGTTGCCAAATAGTAACAGAACAGCGGCAGGGTGGTGTTTACTGGTTCGGCTCCGGTTGTGCAGGCTCGGCCGCTCGGGGCTGCCGAAGGGGCCAGGTAGCCCAGCCCGGCACTGCCGCTCAGCGGGGCCACTGGGGGCCAGCCGCCGCTGCCACTGGGCTCGGTCACCACGGCCCGGCGCTGCCCTGTGGTGGCAGGCAGGGACGGAGCCCCCCCCACTCCCGCTGCGGCGGGCGGGGACAGAGCCCCCCGTCGCCTCCCCGAGCCGCGGCAGGGGCGGCCCGGGTCCCCCGTCGCCTCCCAGAGCCGCAGCAATGGCGGCGCAGGGCCCCCGCCGCCTCCCCGGGCCGCCGCAATGGCGGCGCGGGGCCCCCCCATCTCTCCCCCGGGCTGCGGCACAGGAGGGAAGGAAAGAGCTCTCCCTCCTCTCTCCCCACCCACCGTGCTGCCTGCAGGGTGCCAGGCTCCACCCGCGGTGCAACAGAGTAGCAATTTGTAACAATCGCAAAATGCCGACTTCGCAGCTGCTCGGCTCGGCACTCTGGCTGGCACTTCTGAGGTTGTAAATGTCAGAAAATTATTCACATATTAGCCGCTCCTGATTATTAGCCGCATTTCTGGTTTAGGAGCAAAATCTTAGTCAAACTGGTGCGGCTTGTATTCGTGAAATTACTGTACTCTACAGATATATTATTACACTGCTTTTCAGCACTCATATTTCTCCATTTAAAATTATTCACCACAGAATCAAAAGTCCTGATTGTTTGTAAACAAAAGAAAAAAAGGAACATTTCATTCTAAACCTCCTGTTAATTGTGCAGCTTTCCTTCCCAAAAATGTCCAAGTCCATACCATGTGCTGTAGACTAGGCTGCCATTTCTAATTTAGAAGAGATTCAAATAAAATATTGATATTCAAGTTTAAAGTCAAGTCTAAGACAGGGACAATAGATGCACGACATCACATACAAAAAGCTGCTGAGATTTCGAAAGCCTTTTCTGGAATCCATTTGATATTTTTTAAAAAAGAAGCATCTTTGCCCAGTTCCAAGTTTTCTACAGCAAAGAATGGGTTTCAAAAGAACTGGAACATGTCAGGATGGCATCCATTCTTTCCATACAGTCTGCCTTCTGTCCAAATAAGGTGATTACTATAAGCAAGTACACAGGAAAATGTGTACTGAAAAATGTAATATCCAGCCCATAAGCTTTTCAAAAGAAGTTTAATACCCAAGGAAATCATTCAGGCCATTAAATTGATATACTTGAAGAATGGACAAAAAAATACTTGAGTGTACTATTGAGTGAATTGACCTTGCCAACTCTTGTACCTGCAAATAAATTCAGGGATGGAATTTGCCTCTGTCTTTTTCTAGGGTACCTTACAGTAGCTTAAACCAAACTTCTGACAAGTTTACAGACAAAACCAGATTGCTGATTTTTTCACCTTTCTCTTCCACTGGTTTTTAGCATTACTTCTGCACTTCTAACTGCTAAATCTTCTGAACGCAAACCAGTAGCCAACACAAACAGGTGAGAAATCCTTCCCACCAGAGACTTGGGGGACAAGATTTAGTTTTTATCTGGGAACAGAGTCCCTGACTGGAAGAAAAACATTAACCTTTGAAGAAGTGTGATCAACAGAGGAAAGGACAGGCTTACAAGAATCCTCCCTGGTATCAGAAACTCGATAGTCTAGACATAGGCCACTGTCTAAACCATTCAGAGTATGAGCCACAAACTGCAAAACCAGACTGAGCCATTTTGTAAAATCTTACAGCGGGGTTATAGGGTTCTCCTCTAGCAGGAGAGGTGTGGAATTCACTGCAAAATCAGAACTATCCTGGCCAAACTGGATCCAGTATAAGGCATTTCTTAGGCTGCCTGTCAGTGGTGTTCTGGAGGAAAGAATGAAGAACACATCTGAGACCATCTGGCTGCAAGATTATTAATGCCTCTGATGGAGGTCCTGAGAACACACCAGCTCTGAAGGAAAAAGACCATCTTCCCCTCACTAATACTTAAGGATGGAGAGGAAGGCCGATTCCTGGAAAATCCATACCCATCCATAATGCATGAGCAGTAACAGCCAGTAGCACCTGCCAAGCCATTCAAGCAGATAAATGTAGAGCAATAGATTTGATGGTCAATGCACCTTTACCACAGACAACTGTGTTCTAAGAGGACACAAGATTTCATTTCACCCTTTTGTTGATCTCAGACTCAATAACCACATTATAAATTGCACATGATGGATACAAACTGAAACCTACTTAGGAATGCTCCCTGTTTTGAACATCTAAAATGTATTCCAGAGAAAGCCACGTGCCTGGACTTCTTTAACCATCGGAATGAACACAACAACCAAGAGAAAGGCTGAGAAAGGCATCTGTTGCTACCAGCCAAAAGGCAGAGAGAACTGGCAAACAAACCATGTGGTAAACATTGTCTGACAAGTCAGCAGCCCAGGAGAAGCCTAAGTATCTCTGAAGTGTCTGTGCTGTGATAGAGTTCAGGTAAACTCTCCAGTGCCACTTTTGCACACACTGGCCAGACACAGCTCTAAACAAATGGACCAATGACTCACATCACTAAACTCCTCACAGTGATAAAAGAAAGGCAGATCCTGGCTCAAATGAGACACTGACACTGTGATGGACTGTAGTGGTTTTGGTTCACCGATTTGAAATTTTGCTGTTGTGAAATAGGATTAGGAGGAAGGCAAAATAGGCTCAACTTTAAATGGCAAAAAGAGAAACTTTATTACTAGAAACTATAAGAAAACAAAAAAAAAGAATAAAACTCAGACTAAAACTTTAGACTACTCTTCCTTCCCCTACACACTTCTTTTCTTTCACACCAAAAACGTTCAGAAAATAACTGTCAGTTTGCCATCTTTAAAATAGTTCTTTCGCTAATTTGGAAGGCTTTCACTAATTAGTCTTTCACTAATTTACCTGGGAGAGGAGACTTTCCTTTTCAGCCTATGGAGATTTCTCCACAAGAAACAGTTTTCTTGTGGCCTCGATGTCACAGTGATCAGCCATATGAGAGAATGGATATGTGATCACTGTGTAAAAATCCCTTTCCTCAGCTAACAGTTTCCTCATAACCATTATTGGTTATGAGAAATATATTGGACCATGTCAACTTATAAAGCACACTTGAAGGATTACAACAATTCAAACAAAAGCTCATTTCACCTTTGAAAACACAGGTTTCTCTTTTTCTTCCCTGGGGAGCAGCAAGGGTCTGCTCACTTTTCAAACCTAGGGGCTCACAGCAATTTTAACATTTGTTTACACCAATGCCTCTGCTCATATCTACAGTTAGAACATTCAATTCACCCCATAATTTCTTTATGTGTTACAGGGAAACAAGTCTCTTCTCCTTAGCATATAAAAGAGAGAAATTTCAGCCCATGATCACACAGACCCCAGTTTGACTCACAGGGAATGCACAATACAGCACATGCCTCTTTCACAAAATATGTCCTTTCAGCCTGTCTCTGTGTTTCTTCCTTGAAGAATTCCATGAGTAGTAGGAAATTTTTTATGCCATGAAGTACTTGTAATGGAGGATTTTGTATTTTAGGGGTGAAGAATCTCTACAAGACGAAGTTTCTTCAAGCACAAAAACTCAACCAAAATGTGGCAATGAGCCTCTTGGAATTTATCAGACATAACTGGTTCACATTACTGTTCATTAGAACAGCAAAATCACTGGTGCGAATATTATGATGCTGGAAGATTTTCAAATAAAGTCAGTCAAATCTTTCACAGGTCTCCATTTTTTTTTCCCCTGGCAATAGGAAGTAACTTCTGCAAAACCTTTACCCCCAAGAGGAAAGGGTTTTAACCCTAAAGCTCCCACAGCTGCCAAGACTTTAATCTTCTACCAATAACAAGGTCTCTAGGCAAGGGTCACTAAGAATGTCAGGAATATATTGTGTAACAGGGCTACAACACCTCTGGGCTTGGTGAAAAAGCCCAACACTGCCACTGAAGACATGATGGGACAGAATGAGAGGGAAAGAGCAACCAGGAACAGGTATATTTAGCAGAACTTTTCTAAAGTGGCTTAAACAAGAAAATATAGTTTATTCAAAAGTGATCTTGATATGTAGCAAAAAATAGTCTTTAATTCAATTTCTTTTTGAGGATTCCTGTTAAGATATCCCAGTGGAGCTAAGAGGTAGATGTTAATGGTCATACCTCCTTTTCTACCCTAACATCTAGAGGACACTTCTAAAGAACATGAGTTCTAAGAGACATGTGTGGACTTGAACCTGCAGTTTCATGCTGTTGTCTGAATAAAGCAAGTAGTGCCAGAGGTTAACAGGTTTTTTCACACAACAGACTCTTGTTAGATTTGCAACAACTCAGAATAGAAGGAAATTCTGAGGCGTAGCAAATAGGTGGAAAGTACCACAATAGAGCCTTCTGTATTTTCTCTTTTTAAATGCTGGCAAGCAGACCCTAATTAAGTCAGCTGCTGAAAGGCTCTATTTCCAAATAAGTCTCTATGCATTTCAGCTCTCAAGCTCTGATGCAAAGAGGATACCACCAAAAGAGACCAAGAACAACTATGATTGTGATCATCTGCCCACTGCCACCAGCTCAGCTCTGGCTTTGGTGCAAAGAGCAGGAGACTGACTGTAAAATGGGTTTTATAAAATCACTCATTTTAGCTCACCCAAGAGCATGGTGTTAATAAGGGACCACCTGAATAGCACAGCTCAGCAGCCTCCATTTCTGACATCAGCTAAAGAGATGCCAAATGCAAAAAAAAAAAAGTACATAGAACATCCTCTTCCTCAAAACTAAACAGCAAATTTAAGGTCTTTTATGCCAAAGACCAAACTCCACAATCCTGTCTTTTGCCATGGCAAGAAAACAGCAGACAAAAGACAGGCATTGCCCATATTCTATGACCCATATATGTGCACATTAAAAAAACTCCACCAAACTAAGTATCTTAATTAAAGGAATAAGAGAAAGACAGTCAGTAAACAAATAAAAACCTGTCATCTTCTACTCTCTCTCTAAAGCAAGTTTTGGCATTTAAAAATGGATTTGTACAGTGAATATGGAATGTTTCCCCCTGATTATGTGTAATTTACTGTGCACTAGAACATCTCTGATCTGTCTGAAGTTGATGGTACATCAAGTGCTAAGTCCACAACACAGTCAAGATTACACTGAACTTTTTTCCTCTCATTTTCAGGTAGAAAAGTAGAAGTGTTATTATTTGCTACACTACTAAATTTTTATTTCATTATATCTTTTTTTTTTTTTTACCAAATTAAGGCACGGGCCCTGCAAAGCTTTGTTGGGTTAGTTTTGTTTGTGGTCTGCCACTGTGCCTTTGTATTCCACAGAAACACTTTGTGTTTAATAACCACAACATATCTGGTACTCAGTGGTGAATCAAACACCCAGAATACTGCTCTTGCTAAACCACTAACATAGAGAAAAGAAGCATAATTTTTTTCAGGAATTGGCCCTCCATCTCTATCTGGACAGATTCCCATAAAGACTTATAAAAATTTTCCAAATATGAATAAACCCACAAAAATGTTAGCAATTTTAAAAGCTGTAATTTCTACCTTGGTCATATGATAATGAAACTTAAGAACACAGCAGAGTATTATTGTGTAATATGGTAGCATGGAAAATTTAAAAGAAATTCCTATTCATATTTAACAGTGAAATTATACCCTCAATTACTTCCAGTTAAAATGAAAATGAAAAGGACTTCAATGCTTAAAACATAGCTGCAATGATTTTTTTTTTTGCCTTAAAAAATCGTGATGATTTTTCTTTTGCTGATGATTGTTTGCAGACTTTTACTGAGACTTTTAGAGAAGGCAGGAGTTAAAGAGGTATAAAAAAGATTTTCTCACAGTTTCAAGAGAGCAAAACAACACATTTAGGAAGCCAGACAGCTAAAAGGTCAAAGTGTTACACTTCCAGGTCAAACTTCTGGTTGCAATTAAGTAAATTCCTCTGGACATTTCTAGGGAAATCACATTTCTTTTAGGTTTTATTTCAAATCCCTATTCTTTCTTGCTTACATTTTAACCAAAAAAAATTGGTCTCTTTAGAAACATTTAATAAAGAGCACTTTTTTATTTTTAAAAGATTAAATCATTAATTTCAAAGTAAGAATCAATCCTTTTTTTTTTTTAATCTCATTTACTGTACAGTTGAACTAAAGGCAAAAGAAGTTATTAAACCTATTAATTCTTAGAATAAAAATATTTCAACCAGAACAGTGAGCACTCAAAAAAATCCTAAACCTATCTGCCACCTCTTCCAGCTGTGCCTAGTGTTAAAACAGGTCCATGAGCTGGACACTGAGAATCCATCCTCTGTATGCCTGCTTCCAAGGGACTGGAGAAGGTGTACAACAGAAAGCACACAGGAAGAGCACCTCCAAGAGGAAAAGATGTTGCAAAGAGTAAGGCAATCAAGTAAGGAATAGTGCTTAGGGACAGATTTTCAAATTTGCTTCATGTACCCTCCAAAAATTCTGAATTCCCTCTTGGAACAAGCATGCCAAGGGCTCCTTCCAAAGGTATGTTCCCTGGCCTACATGAGAGTCACTTTGATATTCGCAGGTGAGTATCAAATCAGAAATTAAAGGTGGGGTTAATCTTGCCTAACTTGAAACACCTGCATCAAACTAGTACCCTAAACTTCATTTTAAACTGATAGAGATAAATTACCTATTAACTTCCAGCCAACTCTGAGAAACTGAGACACACCACACCACTTTGTGAAGGCACATGATTAATGGATACTGATTTTTTTGCCTAACTATAGAAAGAAAACTCCAAAGATAAACTTTGAATTTGCATAAATATACAAATTCATTTGTATTGCATAAACTGAAGTACTAACAGCAAAATCACTCCGCAGAAATATTTGGATGATAAAGAAAGACCTTTATAGCTCACATAGATATGTAAGAGAGTAGCTGTTTGTGCATGCAAACATCTTTTTTTTTTTCCACACACGCACATAACTCATTTTCATACTATGTTTTCTTTTCATAACATGAAAAAAAATCATATGGGAAGAAGAGGCAAACAAAAAATGGAAAGATGAAAGCAAGAGTAAGCAATACAGTGTATTAACGCAGAGAGTATTTTAAGCCTAGAGGCCAAAACTGTTTTCAAAACCAACACCAAATTCTTCCTTTACACAAAAATACACCATACTAAACAACTGTCCGGTTAGTTTTTTTCAATCCAACACCATCTATACAAAACACTTTAATAAGGATATCTTTAAAATAAGGACAACATTTCATTTCTTACCCAAGACCATAAATACAGTAATTTCACGATTACAAGCCGCACCTGATTATAAGCTATACGTCTGGGTGTTGGCAACATTTCTTCTTTGTCCATATATAAGCCGCACCAGATTGTAAGCCGCACTTTCGTTTGCAGCGAGGATCTGCATGCAACTTTCACAAAGTTGCCAATTAGTAACAGAATCACGGGAACGCGGGGTTTACTGGCTCAGGGCTGTGTGGGCTCAGCCCAGCTCCCCCCGCAGCCACTGTGGAGCTGCCCCAGCCCAGCACGGCTCCCTCCGCTGCTGCCGTGGAGCTGCGGAGCTGCCCCGGCCCGGCACGGCCCCCCCGCCACGGAGCTGCCCCGGCCCAGCTCCCCCTCCCTCACCACAGAGTTCCCCCAGCCTGGCACAGCTCCCCCTCCCTCGCCGCAGAGCTGCTGCGTGCTCGCATTTCCGGTTGGCAAATTTCTGAACTTTTTTTCATATATAAGCCGCTCCGGAATACAAGCTGCACTTCTGGGTACGGACCAAAACTTTAGTCAAAATGGTGCAGCTTATAATCGTGAAATTACTGTAATTTCATGGGGAGTTGCCACCAGGGAAGAAGTCAAACAGGGAGAACACATTCAACCCAGCTGGTGCTGCAGCTGCAAATATCCCATATAAGACAGGGACAGTTACTACTGAGCCCTCTGCCAGTACCAGTGTCCCAACAGCAGGTTCTTCAGTCCAGAGAGTGCAGAACTTCCTCACAGTCAGTCTCTGACACCCACTGACTCTGACTCAATGAGGTCTCAGTTTCAGAGCAGAATGCTAAGAAAGGCCACTCAGGGGAAGACCTAAGGTCCCTAAAGCCAAACACCTTGGCTGTAAAATACCTACAAGGGGACACTAAATACAAGAGCCAAGTACATACTTCCCTGATACTCTGCCAGGCTCCAAGCCCTCTCAACTCAGGCCTTTAGTGCACCACAGGAGATTCTGCATCCTCCCTGGAATATCCTCCCATGTTGCTGTGGATGCAGCACAAGCCTTTACCATATCTATTATCCTTTAGCAGAGAGCTCCACAGTTCCCCTAACTACCACAGCATTTCCAACCCCTTCATTTGATACACCCTTGTCCTCAAACTGGAAGAGGATGAGACAAGAAATGATTTTATAGATCTTGATTGTATTCCCCATAATTTATATACTTTCCAGGCTGAAGAGTCCAGGCACACTTAATTGTTCCCTGTATTGCATTTCATTTTAGATCATGTCTGTTGCCCTTCTTGGCATTTTCCCCAATTCTGTTGTATTACAATCTAAGGTAAGACAGTAAAATAAAAATCACAAAAAACCCCCAAAGAGTGTGTAAGTACAGACATTTCTTTTGTTCTTGTCAAATATCCATTACCCTGAGAAAGGAAAAAAATACAAAAAGGAAAAAAAAAAAAAGTTCAAATACATAACCTTGATCTTCTGGAAGAAAAATGCTTTGGTGAAAAAAAGATGCCCTTATTCCCCATTATCTGGCTGTAAAAAATGGTGGGGGGAAAGTAATCTAAAACAAAACCAGGAAATATTAAGTACAAGATACTAATCAAAACATTTTTCATAAGTCATTGCATAAGTTACTGCATACTTCAGGGAGCTCTGTTGTCACAGACAGATGAATGTAAGTTTAAAGTTCACATAGATCTGCAGGACTTGGCCACAAATCATAAATTAGTCCATTGTAGGGAAGTTGCAATGTAATTCTTTTGAGAGACAGATATTACAATGTGCAAGTCCAAATATCAAAGTTCACTGGAAAGACTCCTCCTCAGACCCCTATGGCAGCTTATTCTCCCTCTAGTTGCACCCATGAAAGTGTTGTAGGGTTGCTGTTTAAGCAAGGCAAGTGAAAAGATTCTAGTTCAAACCAAACAGTTTCACAGCAGAGGAGCATGAATTAACAGTTGGAAGGGTGGGAATAAATCAGTTTTGCTATTGCAGGATTATATTGTGGGACATACCCTACAAACATTTCACACAATTCATGTCTTACAGCAATAGCAAACACTACTAAAGCAAACTGGGGCAGTCTGAAAAGGGTGTTTCCCTTAAAAACATCATAATGTTTACATTAAAATGCAAGGCCAAAAGAGTTTGGAATATTTACCATCATGATTCATTGTATATTTTTTGTGTGCTTGCAGGAGCCAAAAAATCGTTTCATAAGCACGAGAAATGTATTTTCTTATGAAATTGCATCTTATGCACTTTTCTTTGTACTAAATAAGACATGAACTTTGACTACAGATCTCTGTAAGGCTGAACTACTCATAACAGCTCTTGTACCTCTTCCAGTTTCTCATTTTAAGTAAGTTTGTCAGAAGTTAATGTCTGAAAATTTCAAGTCTGAGACTTCTACCTGTTTGCAAAGTACAGTCATATTTGCAAAAAGCAACTGGGTGAAAAGACGGACTCAGGAAACATGATCACAGTAAGCCCCATTTCATGAGAAAAGAAAGTTAAAAATATATTAAAAAAATACACAAAATCCCAGGGAAAACAGATAAAATCAAGCTGGGAGCTCACCGTGCCATGTGACAGCATGCTCTCTAATTATTTTCACTGTAGAAGAGACTGTACAATAAAAAGATCTGAAATCAGAACAAAAATGCCCCACCCTCAAGCCAACAAAAACAGCAAGGATGCTAGGGAAGGAATGAGAGTAGATCTGAAAATTACTTGTAGGAAAAACATAGTTAACATTTTCTTCCCTCAAGAGGAAGTTTACAATATACCTTCTTCCTTTCTATCATTGACATTTCTATCAGCCAAATTTTTTTTCACTTCCCCTTATTGTTTCCTCTGTGACCATGTAAACCTTACCTTCTTCCTTACTGTTTTCAGTTCTCCCTTTCCCATTTCTCCTGTATGTCTGCTCAGACCTCTGTAGTCTCCTCTTAATTCTCACTGCTCTTGATCAAAACCACTTTCTGTGGAAGATGAAACTTCAAATAATGCAATCACAAGCCATACCTGGCTGATGCTCTTCTAGCATGATTTTGGCCATGCAGATTGGACACAGACAAAATTCAACTTTTGAAAATCCACCCTATTTTAAACTTCTCTTTTAAAAAATAAAAGTCAAACACATTTGGATGTTAATTAAACACAAGAAACAAAGTTTATACCAAAGCCTATGTCCAAAGACTAAATTGAAGCTTACTTTGGCAAATTGTTCATACTGGCCATTTGGGAAGGGTGTGGAAATTGTTCAGACAGAAGGAAGAATAGGAAGAACTTGCTTGTCTTGGCTACTTTCTCTCATTTTTCCATTCTTTCCTTCTTTCTTTCTTCTCCTGTGTGTAACACCCACAGATTTCCTAATAAGCTGGTATGCGACCCACCACACACTGCAGTGTGGGTGTAAATCAAATGAAAAAGAAATATAAATGAACAAGTAACTTGCACGGATATTTGCACTAAGTGCCACAAAAATGAAAGGTACTGTCAAATAATATTAATATTAAACATAATATAATGTTAATACTAAAAAGCAGCTGTGATAGGTGAAAATAGTAATAGTCATAAGGAGTGGAAGACTTAAGGTAGTTTGGCTTCTCGTTCTGAAATGAAACCTAATACAACATGCCTTGATATTAAAGGTAGTCTAAAATCTTATTAATACTGATCTAATATTTCTCTTTTCAAGAAATTTTGAATTCACCCTGCAGTGTATACAGCAAACTAGTTAAAACTGACTTGAAAAGATGCAGCTACAACCAGGGACCTGGGACACTGGAAATAGTAAGTAAGCAGTTCATAATTATAGACACACATCCCCTTACAAGAGCAGGGGGTTTACAGCAGTGAAACTCCACACAGACTTGGATAACTTGGAGCAAAAGAAACCATACAGAGCTTGAAGAACTCAAACTCTTCATAACCTCCAAATACAACAAGAGCTGCAGCTGAAGCCTTTTCCCAGTAGCAGGCTTGTGCATTCCTTCATGTGGCTCAAAACACTGCCGGCCAAGCATGTGGCACTCCATTTGTGTGAAAAACCCAAACCCTTCTCCCTGCAGCCTACAAACAGAACCTGTGATCCTAGAGAGGAGGGCAGGACACAAGGTAAAGCCTCCTGGCCCTGTGACTCACCTCAAAGGGTCAGTCCTTAGAGGCAGGGCCTGGCTGCCCCACTGAACACCCACCTATTCTGTTATTTGCTTCCCAGGTAAGAACAGACTTGAATGGAACTTGAAGAAACTTGATCCTGGACTTCAACAAAGCACTCCTTTCTTACCAATTACAGCCTCAAGCAAAGCAGGCTGAGAGAAAAAGAATGAGTTGGCTTTGGAAATGAAGCTTAACATGAATGTTTGTTATCAGAGCCTGTTTTCTTCCTTTACTTCTTTATTGTTAATTAATGACGGTGAGATTAACTGCAGAAAACTGATGGAACAGTCATTCTGCCTCATCCAAAGTAAATATCCTTTAATCTAAAACTGTCACTGATATTACTGATGACCTCCTCAAATGCATATCCCAAAGTTTTTAATTTTCAGGAAACAAGGGGAAGAGTCAAGCAGATCAGTTCCCAATCCTGGGACAGCACACCAGTATTTTTACTGAAAAGTTCATGATATGAAAGAAAATAGAAGACCCTAAATTCTCACAAACACCCTCAAACTACCATTGCATCTGCCCATATATATAAAAACAACTATTATGTCTGGCAGTTTCACCTTAAAAAAATCATCATTTTTTCAAAACCTACCTTTTACTAAGGCAGGAAACTTTAAAAAATAAATAATAAACAACATCCCCTGGTAAAAGAAAACACAGAAAAACCTCAACAAATCTTAGAAATTCTGATCTCATCATCTGCAGTGTTCACTCACAACCAGAAAAGTACAGAGGTCTGAAAGTTCACATGCTTGACAAACAATAATATTGTAAAGGGATAAAATGTAGTTACAACTTGCAAGGAAGAAAAGGGTTTGGAAATCCTTTAGTGGCCTGAAGCTCCTCTTGCTTATGTGGTATTTGTGTTCTTGAGAGATAGGAAAAAGCCCAAGTCATGCCAGAAGAACCTTGCTCTCATTTATGCCTAAAATTTTGCAATAATAAGCCAACCATACAGGATATAACCTGTGTTTTATCATTATTATTGACAACAGCATGTAAAGCTGTAAAATGCATCAACCAGCATTCTACAGGAATATACATTTTCAATAATGGAAAGCATGTTTAGAGGCCAAGAACTTGTTTCCAATTGCAATTGTTCATTTAATATACGTTGCATTCGAAAATTTATGAGTATAGTGATGATATAGTGTAAATATGTAATCACATGCAGTGCAGAAATCATATTCCAGTAGAGATCTCTCAGTGTATTTAAGGAAATGTGACAAAGCATGGCCAGCACAGAGCTTTATACTGCAGCCTTCTTTTCTGTGACAAGTTTATAACCTGCTCCAGGCTAGTAACATCAGTCATTTTTTGCTTAAGAACTATTTAAGATAAATAAGACCAAAAGATAAGCCTATCAACTGTAAACCACACCATTATGCTAACAGTGAGATTGTATTAAACAAAAACTGGCAGCCATTTAGCCCAAAACTGATCTAACAGTAAGGCCCAAGCTACAGCGATCATAATTTTTAGTTCGAAATGAGGATGTACTGAAACGGCACCCACTCTCCTCAACACCCTCACACACACAAAAAAATGAGTTCCAAATGGGTGAAGGCTCTTAATCCTGTTCTCTTCTGCACCCCCAGGGTCATGGGTGCTGTTGCCAGGCCTGCATTAGCACTGGTGAAATGACAAATGTCATTTATCACATTATACCAACTTTTTAAGACTGAATAGATTGCCAAAAGTAAAAGGAGAAATAAATATATTATTTCTGTATTTAAGAATTCTAAACTAAATGTGAGAGTGGAAAGGAGATATAACTAACCAGCAAGATTTCAATCAATTTTGCAGGACCAAGGGTTGTATAAGTTATATTTTTTTGTTCTAATGATAGGCTCTCAGATTAATAGTAGCAGCATTATGTTCACTTTTAAGCAATACAGACAAACTAAAATCCACTTAATTTTTTCACTTACATAGCTTAAGTAATTCCAGACCAATACATCAACTATTTCAGACCTTCCTGATGGCAAATTTCTCACAGAAAAAATAAAGAACAGTATTTTCCACTCCACCTTATTTCACACTAAGTTATATAATTTCTTTTACCTGTAAGAAACAAAGGCCCAGCTGATCCATGTTCCATGGGTTTCCACTGACCACGTTGTTTAGGTGCCTCCAAATAGTGTTTGACCCTTGAAGCAACAACTTCTTCTAGCAGCTTGCAGACCTCCTGAAAGAGAAACCACTGGCCTGGTTTGATCTACATTTACAGAAATGCCCACAGGCACACAGCAGAAATCAATACAAAGTTACCTCCTCTCCCATTAAAAGGAAAAACACTGAGAGAAGAAGCACAGGAATTAGGAAATGAATGGGAACAAGGAGGGTACAGTAATTTTACGACTATAAGGCGCACCCTTTAGATTAAATTTTTTCCCCGAACCCGGAAGAGTGCCTTATAGTCCGGTGTGCCTTATCTGATGGACAAAGTTGCGAAATTTGCCAAACCGGAAGTGCGAGCCGCAATGGGGGGGCGGTGCCACAGGAGCGCCGAGTCGCGAGGTGGGGCGGGAGCGGGCGGCCACAGCCGGCAGGAGCCATGAGGGGAGGGAGGGAGCCAGCGCCGGTCCCGGCGGAACAAGAAGCCGGGCGGTGCCACCACGGGTGCGGGGGGAACGAGAAGCCGGGTGGTCCTGGCCCGGGCGTGGAGGGAATGAGAAGTGTGAGCATGCAACAGCCCCGAGCAGAGCCCACCCAGCGGCGGCATCGGAGCAGCGGCGGCAAAGCCCCTGTGGCTGTCAAATCGCGGCACCAGCCGAGCCGTTGTGGCCGCCAAAAAGCGGCGGCGGTGAAGCGGCAGTGGGAAAGCCCTTTCGGCTGTCAAATCACGGCGGCGGGGAAGCCCCCGCGGTGGCCGAATCGCTGTGCTGGCAGAGCCCCCGCGGCCGCCAAATCGTGGTGACAGCGGAGCCCCCGCGGCCGTCGAATCGTGGCGCCGGTGGAGCCCCGTGGCCGTCGAATCGCGGCGCTGGCGGAGCCCCTTGCGGCCGCCGAATCGCGGCGACAAATGGCGCGGCCCCGGGGAAGCAGAGAGAAGCGGCGCAGTCGCCTGCCGCAGCGAAGCCGGGATGCAGCGCGGTCGCGCGGTGGGAGCCAGGTGCCGTGAGTCGTGCCAGCCAGCGCCAGGGGTGGGTGGGAGTGCTGGGGCACGCTGCATGGGGAGGGCACCTGGGGCTGCATTTAAAGGCTACACCGATCTTTGAAAAATGTTTGCAAATTGAGCACCTGCCAACAATTCGTTACTTTGTTGCATGCCGCGCAGCTCCTCACTGCAAAAAAAAAAGTGTGCCCTATAGTCCAGTGCGCCTTATCTGATCTACAAAGTTGCGAAATGTGCCGGCTCCCGGGGGGTGCGCCTTATAGTCCGGTGCGCCTTATGGTTGTGAAATTACTGTAATCAAACTATTTTTCTACGGAAGAAGAGAGGAAGCACATTATGAAATTATTACTTGGCAGATGAAATACATTATATTACAATACTAACTTTTTAAAATCAGAAATCAGTTTCATATGCATGCAAAGTAGGAAAAAATACATGTTAAAAATATATCACAACATTAGGTATTGAACCAAAGTTTTAGTAAAAATCCTCTCAGAAATTGTCAACACACTATTTCTCTGTAAGAATCCTTATAAAACACAACACGTATTTTGCTCTAATTCTGGGTAATTTGGAGGGGTGGGTAAGACTGAACAAATTAGGTCACAGCAACTTAATTGCTCTAATTAATTTAGATTTTTCTGCTCCTAAACATAACTGTTCCTATCTTTCATACTTTCTTCAACAAAGCACAACAAAACCACATACAACTCAGGAAGAACAAAACCTTCTGCCAAAATTACCCAGAAAAAAAATACTTGGACTAAAAACCAAAAATTCCTCTCCTAAATACCAGAATAAGTTTTACATAAGCTTAATACACACACATTTATTAGAGACTTTCCTCTCAGTTATGAACAATGGAAAATGAGAATATTATGTGCTCACAGCAACGATACTTTGTGGCACACAAAAACATAATTTTACCTCTATAATGTGTTAGGGTACTAGATAAAACTAAATAAGTAGTATCTAAACTATCTTGCCTTGAAATATCCTTTTGATTAATGTAGAAAGTACTCAGAACAACAAATTTTTAATGGATTGCTCTAAATGAAAGCAGGGCATATACATTAGTCAATCACAACCAGTATTTTCTCTTTACAGTAAGAAATACATTTCCTTTCTGCCTGTAGAGCACAATTATAAATTACTGTATTTGCTCATTCTTCTGTTTAATTCATTAAACTGCTCCCGTTACACATTTTTTCATGGGCCTGTGTTCAGGTTAGAATGAAAAGGTCTTGAAAGCAGAAACATGGTGTGTCTTTGGTTCCTTCTACAGCAATAAACATTACATTCACTTTCTTCATTTACATGGAACACATTTTACTTGTTAGGCTCATGGAAATATTATTGAAATGGCTCTCCACAAAGAATCATACAGACCTCAGAGGGCAAAGATAAATCTTTGACTTTGCCATTTAGGGGAAAAGGGGTATGAAAGAAAGGGCAGGGAAATGGGAAGGGCAGAAAGAGGGGGAAAACTGCAGCATTCACAGTAATGCCAAGAATACTCTACATCCAACTGGTCACAGTAGTGTGCCACAGTGGTCATTCCAACACCCAGCTGTGTTTCCTTACACCAGTCCCATGCTTTGGGCACTGGTGTGGTTCCATCCTGCCGTCCATGGCATGTGCTCCAAGGAAGAGCCAGCAGGGAAAAGGTCACTGGAACAGCATCACCAGGATCCTTGAGCTCCAGCCAATGACTTTCATCCAGGGTAAGCAGGGGATCAGCAGGAATTGCGTTTGTTACAGAGGCATCCACACTTCCAACAGACATGAGGAGAGGGCTGCACCACCACAAGTATTTTCCAGAGTTTAGAAACAACAAAAACGCAGAATATCCCTCACGATGCACATGCAAAAAGCATAAAAATATGTTGGGATAATCTTTCTTTAGGACCTTTTCTTCCCTCACTTACACAAAGATTCTGCATAGGACTTTCAGGAGGTGAATTGCAAAGCTATTGGACTCACACTTCTCAGTTGTTGAAAATGTGCAACTTTCGTATTTCTCTCAAAACATGCAGTCACAGAAATATACTGAACACTGTCCTGTCATGCCTCTTTATTAAATCAATCATGAGTTAATTTTCTGAAATTCATCTCTTTTGTTTTGGCAGTCTTACAAAATACATTTTGAGAACATTTAAAACTCACATAACCAGGAGAGTAAAACTGGTTATAAATAGAAAAGGTAATGAGTGTTCATTTACTCATAAAAAAGAAATCTGAAATTCTTTCCCTAATTTCTTATTTCTCTGCTTAATAAAGCACAAATCAGATGAACCACATGCTGCTAAATATTCTGCTTTTGCTCCCTCAGGATATTAATGCATTGTTTCTTTTAATTTCATTTCAATGTATGACTCTGAGATGTTTGGGGATGCTGTGCAGTGACAAGTTAATGATGGCATTATTAGGGAAGCTATCTGCTGAAAATTACCGTAACGGAGACTTGCGGGAAAGCCCACAAGCATCCCAAACACATCCTGCCTTCGTTTGCAATAGGGAGCTTCTCAAGTTCCCACACAGAGGGGAAAGCTCCTGCCAGCAACTCAGCACAAGACCATGTGGGATTTCTCTACAATCTGATGAAAGTTACAGGTAGAATTTTGCTGCTCACTGATATTCCACAATTTTATCAGCATATACACAATACACTTTAAAATAATGGAAGTTTCTTTTCGTAAGATGCAACAGTATGGTTTATCATGCGTATTTTTGTTTTCTTGTACCCTTTAAATGAAACATCTTATACACTTCTCAGAACGAAGAAAAAAAAATTGTTACAAAGACATTTCACCAACAAAATGATATCCTGAATGATACCTGGTTTGTAACATTCAGGATAATTTACCAGCATTTATGAGAAACATATTTTTTAATTTAAAGTTAAGTCAGAAGAATCCACACAGCATACACACATGCATGAATGTGCACACACACAGAGTTTAAAAATTAAAAAGCAGATTTAAAGTGGTCATTAGTGACCCAAAAAGCACATATGGTTAACTTAGGGGTCCCAAGGCAACCACTGATGGTTAGGCATAACTAATAATATTCTCCTAACACTGAAAAATCCTGAGTAGTTCAAGGCAATCCAACTTTTTTCCTGCAGCCATACGCTTTTGAAGTAGGATTGATATTTGTTGTACCTCTTTCTCATGATCTGAAAACCAGCTGGTGTCCTTACTGGAACCTTGAGGCAAAATATGAACATCCACCAAGACAGCAAAGTTCCCACACTGGAAGAAAAAAAAAAAAGAAGAAAAAACATGTTGAACTGTAGCTGCTAGGAAGCACATGTTGAGCAGACAGGGAGATAAATAATCAGGTAAGCACTTGCATCTGATACAGAGTTACAACAAGCAGAACATTAAATGGTGGAAGTTTATGAAGTACAGAATTACAAATTTATCACTGTTTAACAAGAAGCAAGATCACCAGACTTATCCTGGATAGCTCACTGAAATGATTATGTGACAATCACAAGTATGTGGAATTTTCTTCTGCTATCTAAATGTCACTTTAAAATCTGAGTTCAAGCAAATTTTAGAGTGTGAAAAATAAGCCATTCCTTCACCAAACTAACATAATTCTATTTTCTGAAAATTTGGTACCATATTAATTATATAGTTGGCATTCTGAATTTATTAAATACTTAAAAATTCAGCATCTTAGAAGTCTTTTCCTCTCTCCAAGCTAACTAATGTAAAGAACAGCAAATTTGGAGGACTTGTCAGTAGATATTTGGTAGTTACCGCATCTGTCATCTGTACTTTGAATGGTTAAATAATAAGGTTTACATATTACGAAAGAGTATATACAGTTATTAGGATGCTATAGGCTACACCACCTATTTCTGAAATGCCTTGACAGGTTTTGATTGAGGATAGTGTGGGCATACAAGGGTTATTTTATTTCATTTAATTGTTACATCAATCATTATAATGAACTAAGACAAGGAAGAGCACATGGCATGAACTCGTCCCACTGGGCACTAATTCAGTCCTATTCTGCTGTCCTGCTCAGAGATATGGGGTTCCCTTTTTTCTACTGCAGCCCAGCACCAAATCTCACTCAGATACCTTGAGCTAAAAGGCAGCATACAAGGTAAAAGCCAATTCCATCATTCTGGCTTGGTGGCTTGTGGTGCACTTGTGATGCAATGAAGTGGCTCCGTGAGAAGGCTGCACATGTGCGGTCATGGCGGCTGCACATCTGGAATGTCTGATGGAACAGAAACAACATCCTGATCCCAGACAAAGCTCACATGTGCATGGAGCATCCAGACTGACACTGGGCTCCTTTCAAGGGATGTTGCAGTGCTCACTTCCTGTCCTCACTCACTCTCTTCTGTATTTGTTCCTCACTGCCAAACATCTGCAAAGCCCAACCTCAGAATTCCAACTGCTAACAGAGCTGGTTCTAGAAATGATGTTATATGTGGGTTTGGACTCTAGTTTTACATCACCTGCAGTCTAAGGGCTACACCTGTATCTCAGGTGTAGCATAAGTACAGTTGCTGAGAGTACCCTTACCTATACCATTAGCACTAAGAGTAACAAGATTTAGCATCAATTTTATTAATCATAACAGCATATTTGGTAAATTTTAAATCTCTTGGTTTATAAAACACTTGTATCTGTAAATCAACTGCAAACAGAAGTTTCTAAATAATAATTCAAATATAATTAAAATGTATTTCATGGTAAATATTGTACTGTAGTTAGAATGCAAAGTTTGGCAAACGAGACAGGAATTGTGAAATCATTTTGAGAAACTTCTAAGTTACTTATAGGTATCAGTCACTGAAAGAGCAGACTGCTTTGATCTATTGTATCAAAAGGCTTCTCTTTCCTCCAGAGAACCAAGAATTCCCAGATGGCTGCCAACAGTAAACCTTTCCAAGCTTTAAATGGATGACAAAATATCTCACAAAAATCTCTGGTGAATCATTAGTCAGTTCCAGCAAACTTTAAATTGACTACTGAACTTCAAAGTTAGCAGACACTGCAGATTATAAAGTGAAAGCCAGTAAATTATTCATGGTTCAGCACTAACAACAATAAACAAGTAGTTGATACATCAAGAAAATTCAAACTATCAAGTGCTCCATGTTAACTGGCATCATTTTCTATTGACTACAAAACTTTATGTACAGATACAGATGCAAAGTATAGACTTGTTTTTCAAGGAGACAGAATGTAATTATTTTCTTCTGAATGGCACTGTTTGTCTCAGCTGTCAATCTTGAAACAACTGGAAAAAAAAGAAAATAATGAACCACATTCAAAACTACACAATGGAACAGTTAAAATTATCTCGAAAATTTTATACACACATCCAACATTTGTAGTACTTCAAAGAAAAAACAAATAGATATAAATAGTGCATAAATCCCTGTAATAGTCAAGGTTTCCCTTGGAAGATTTATCTCCCTCTGAGCTTTGAGCACTCTTCTTTGTAGAAAGCACACCTGGAAATATTTCAATAGCCACAAAAAAACAGTTTTGCCACACAATCAGAACAGTCTTTGGACAGGACACAGAGAAGCATAACTGGCACAGGCAAAGAGGAAAATGGGGAACCAGAGAACACAAGCACTGACCTCCCAAGCCTTTTTCTTAACTCCTGGATGTGATGTGAGCAACAGCTCCCATGCAGGTTGCCCTGCATTCCTGAGCTGCACAACACCTGTAGAGCTACACCTGTATTTATGCTTCATGTGCCTTCACAGGGTACAGTTCTGTGGGTGATGTTTATACTGAGCAGCTCAATACAACTTTGGCTGCTCCAGCAGCAAACGACAAGTACAGACTAAACGCCAACACAAATAATTGCAGGGAATAGAGGCAAGTGGAGGAAAAATATACACAGTTTATACTAGCAGATCTGATGCTCTTACAGAAGTTTCTTTTTTAAATTTTTATTCTGATGACACATAAGTCCATAAAAATACTAGCTTTTATTTTAGTGGAAACGAAGTGTTTCCAGTCAGTGTGGCTGCAAGATGCAACTTGTGACTCCTAAGCACCACAAACTGAAAGGTAAACAAAAAAAACTGGCAATTTTTAATTTCATACTTTCAACATCCATCTCAAAACTTGCACTGAAAATTGTTTTCTGAGGTGTGATTGTCAAAACTGAAACTTGAATGCCTGATTTGATGGGAAACACATTTGTCAAGAATCAACAGGAAAACATTTCACTCAAAAATTAAAGACAGAAGCAGATGCTCCAATTTGATATCCCCCATAATTCTAGATTTCAAAAACTACATTTTCACAAGCTGGTTTTTATGCTCACATTCTTACTGTAACAGTCTAATGACATTCATTGTGTTACTAAACAAAGGACTTTAAATTGTTTATACAAATACATCAAACACTCCATAGACTCTGCAAATTGAAAATATAACCAGGCATGCAACATAAACACAACAAAACCCAACATAAAGAGGTCATTCAAGCAAAGTCATCTGCTCACAACCTGCTGAAATCTTGAAAGAACTCTTATTAGATGGTAAACTATTCTTGCAAATCCTGCAATGAGTAAATAAACTCAAATAAATACTTTTAATTGCTACACTCATTTTTACAGTGTAGCTCCTACATGGGTACTCTTGTTTTTTTAAACAGCATCACCTGAAGAGTATAAAACCAGTTCTTACAAATAGAAAGTCCTTGGGATGCTGGAGATGGGTTTGTATCCAGTCACAGCACTCCAAATGTGCTGTATCATTAAAGCAGACACGAGTGGAGAAACAGCCTCCCATGATACATATGAAGGTTTCCTATTTCTGTGATTACAGATGTGGACTGGAGGGTCACAATAAATTGAAGCTGAGTTGGAACAGAAACATCTCAGAGTTTGGCTGGGTTTTGGGATAGGTGGGAAGGAGCCAAGTTGCAACCCTCACACACTCAAAACTCCAAAACTGCTCCATGATAAACACATAGGAAAAAAGTAGTTTATTTCTACTGTTCCCTCTTCCTTGAGCGCTGTGCTACTCTTGTTACAGAGAGAAATTTATTCCAGTCTTAGATTATGTCTACAGTTAAAAAAAAAAAAAAACAACTTATTATAGACTTGATCTCAATGACCACTCAAAAATAGCATTGGAAACCCTTTCTGGCATTGTGACAAAATTGATAGGACATAGCACCAGCCTCCAGGATGCAAAAGCACAGCCAAGAAATTTTGTGAGAAAAAATAAAATAAACCACACATGACCTTATGTGAAATACCTTGTCTTAAAATAAACAGGAAAATTTAAACATTTCCCATCCTCTCAAAGTTCTTTTTGAAAATCAGTAAGTGTTCTGCACTGAGTCAAGGAAGTTCTAGTATCTACAGCATTGAGCATAATTATGACCAATTAATCATTGGTCCATACACTGTCACAACTGTATTATGAAAAAAATTACGTTTTCCAGGCTTATTTGAAGTTTATTCTCCTCCTTCATCTTTCTGATCCTAAAGAAAATTGTGTTTTCCTATTGTTTATACTATTAGCACCAAGGATTTACAATATTTTGACTTTTTCCACTTATACAGCAATAGAGGTAAAAATCCCTTAAGCAAGTGAGCATTTGTCATTATATAATATTAATTTAACTTTCACTTACAAGCATGTCTAGGAGCACAATGATTTGAGGTAATGCACAGTTTGCCAAACTATAGGGACTCTGTTCCAGTACTTAAATGCCTCAACCTGTATAAACACAGGAGTCAGAATAAGTATTTATGGCACTACCATTGCTGACAGTTCTCAGGGCATAAAGGAATTTTAGTGACAGCTAACACTGTACATTTCTCATTCTTTTAAGTAGATGAAGTTACAATTTGACATGTGCATAACATTTCTACATATTTTTCTTGAGAATCTCCAGGGGTTTTTGGTTGATGTAATTTTTGTTTTGTTTTGTTAGGGGGGCCAGGGTGTCGTCCTTCTAGGTGAAAAAAACAACTAATCAGAGGGAGGAGAGGGGGGGAAAAAAGTAGAATTTTTTTTCACTAGGCAACGCAGTTGCACAGAAATAGTGTTTCCCTGGTTAATGCTCAAAGCAAGGTGTTTCTCCAACTCTCTGTTTCAGGGGGTTTTAGGCACCAACAGGTCACCAGTCAATGGTTTTATTATGATGAGACTAATCAGGAGCTCACCTAACAAGAGGAACTGGTGATTATAGAAAAATTTCTCAACAGCTGATACAGAAACAGAGCAGAACAGATGAGAGAAGCCTCCAGAAGCAGCCAAAAGCAGAATCCCTCTAGAAAATCATGATAAAACTCTTCACTCTTCAAAATGCTCAAGCAATAGGATGCAAATGTCAGAGGTGGAAAAGGGTATATTCTACTTTAGACCTTTTTTCTGGATAAGAGCTGCTTGGTTCTGGAAATTGTACAAAGATTGTATTTTGTTACAAATTTATATCCTAAAGTTGTAGAAGAGTTTCAACAAATTCTTATTAAAGAAGGATTACAGCCATCAGCTAACATCACCTACATCTTTTAATTTCCCTGCTTTTAAAGATCTATGGGGTCACTGCAACAGTAAAAAGGGAACAGCAGATCAAGAGCAATGCTATAAAGGGGTCTAAATAGAAGATCTATCCTCAAAGATAGCTGTACTAAATCATACACAGATTCAGCAGGAATTGGACAACCTAAAATGCAGTCAGACTTTCCAAAAGGAGGGAGGAAATTCCCCCTTTTATAACCTGCATACAAATTATATCTAAGCAATCTTCCACAAGTGGTTGGCTTGCTTTTTTTAGAAGTATAGTTTATGTATAAGGAATTCCTGAAAGGAGGAGAGTTTAATTTTCTGGTGTTTTAGTGGAAGAGAAAAAGCAGTTATCTGAAAATTCAATCAATAAGCTATAGGCACATTTCAATCACAGTGAGAGGTTCCCATGCCAAGCAGAGGCATAAGCAGAGAACAAGCCTTTAGAACAATCCTTTGATAAATGTGGCCTGACAACTCATGAAACTAGGATGCAACATCAAGGCAGCATTTTAGACTCTTAACAGATGCAGATGGACAGGATATTAAACTTAAGAAATTATGGGAAAAAGAAAACAAGCAATACTTGTGAATGATTCAACCCTTAGGAAAACATAAAAAACACTAAGGAGTTTCAGATCTGATAGAGCTGTGTATAATACTGCAGACTTCCAAATTAAGGACTAACACTGTTGTTAAAGCACTTAATTGTGACAGATCCACCCAAATCAACAGATTACAATAAATTAATGAAGACAACTCCTTCAGAAAACCAAATACCTCCCGAGGTAAAGGAGCTGCATGTTTTTAGCAACGTAAGACTGCTGCAGTGCAAACAGAGCCTTCAGTTCATCACTCACAGCCAGGCTAAGCAGTAATTACTTAATCTAAACATCTGAACTGGTCTTGGAGAACTGCTCTATCAGGTAGAATGTTGAAAAAGAGACCTAAATTGCATGAGAGAATTAAGCTTAATTTAGGTTGTCAGTCTGTGCTGGTTTGATCCCAATTCCGTAGGAGGTTTTGTAGCCCACGTATTGAAAAGAGTCATGTAGTTGGAGCTCAAACAATTGCAAAAAGCAAGTTTTTCCTTGGGGCTAAGTCTCCAATCAACAGTGCAATCTCACCATCATTTTGAAAGGATATACACCATGTCCCTGCCTGTGTCAGGACTGATCCAGAAAAACAGAAATAGCAGCACAGTATTTGTTTAAGATAATAAAGATAATTTGAGATTCCAACAAGCTGCTTTCACCCACTTGTTGTAAAGTACCATTCTAAAAACGATGGTATTTTTTAAAATCATTGTAATCAAGTGATGATGAAATACCCATGTCTGCAACAACCTGCTTTTATCCCACTTCAGGCTGGGGAAGGTGAGTGGCCATATTGACTGGGCAGGTGACAATAGTCACAGTTTACCCAAATGCAATTAAATTCTTAATTGTAAAATTTTAAAGACACTTCCTAGGGCTTAGCAACACCAACAGAGTGTCACAGGATAACATGTTATTGTGTATCACCTGATCATTGCAAAGTGGGTGCAGATAAAGATTATTAACTTACTGAGCCCTTACCCATAGCTATCAACAATAATGATAAAATTTTGATATTATGAAAGTAATTCATGAGAAGAACTGCCTTGCCATTGCTGTACTAAACTGAAGTTGGGGACATTCTTTGAGGTTCTACAAAGTCAGTGTTGGGATTTTTTTTCTTCCCCAGGTGGAAAGGAACTTGCACAAACCTTGTAAAAAACACTCTGCATGGATGAATTATTTGGTTTGTAATTTTCAGATCCTACAGCAATAGGTATCAAAACAACTGCAATGACTACTAAAGCTTCCACAACTCCTGAAGATTGACAACTATAACATGACAATGTAAATTTTTTTGAAGAAATTACAGCCAGTAATAAAAAGGTTTGAGGGCCTTTTTATGATGTTCAACTTGTTAAATACAGTAACTTCACGACTATAAGGCACACCCTTTTTGACTAAAATTTTGATCAAAACCTGGAAGTGCGCCTTATAATCCAGTGTGCCTTATAGATGGACGAAGTTGCCAAATTTGCCAACCCAGAAGTGTGAGCCGTGAGGTGAGCCATGAGGGGGGGTCTGCACCGTGGGAGCGTCAAGCCGCGAGGTGGGGGCTGCGTTTAAAGGCTACACCGATCTGTGAAAAATGTTTGCAAATTGAGCACCTGCCAGTAAACTCTGCAATCGTGAGATCCGTTACTAATTCATTACTTTGTTGCACGTGGCGCGGATCCTCGCCGCAAAAAAAAAGTGCGCTTTATATGTGAACAAAGTTCTGAAATTTGCTGACACCCAGAAGTGCGCCTTATAGTCGTGAAATTACTGTAATTTTTTCACAAGTTTTCCCATACATGCTTTACACTCTCTATTTTAATGCTAATCTTCCAGACGTGAAAGCAGCAACAAAAGATTACCAAGTATATATTGGCAAACTACTGATGGATTTGTTCAGCATGAAACTTGTATAGTTTTCAGCTGAGGAAAAATTACCAATGTACCACCTGATTTTGTGTTTCTGCATGTTCCTGAAAATGAAGTGCAATAAGAATTAGGTGGAGACACCACCCTCATTATCTTCTGATGTAAACTCTGTCAGATGAAATAAAACCAGAGGTCAGATAGCATAAAAATATAATTTACAAGCTTCCTGTAAGGTGAAGCAGAAGCAAACCACAGTGTTTGTTTCACAAGGTAATGTGCCCATTGCTGGGATGAAGCAGCAGCAATTCTCCAGCACATGGTGCACCCACAAACACTTCTGATTTGTCTAACAGCTGCAGGGATGGGCTGACTTCCTTCTCACAAAAACAGAACGGGGAAGTGAGGAAATAGTTCCACATGTCCAACTTTGCAATTATTTCAGATTCCTTTTTATTCTAAGAGACAAGGTCTCACCTGCTGTGAAACTCCCTTCCTTGCCTGCCTCTCCTGAAAACGTTACCTACCGCAGCACATAGCTACTGAACGGGGAAGCAGGAGGCAACACAAAACCAAACCCAACATCTGCAGCCCACGTTTCAATATAAAATATTTGCAGATGCTAAATCTTTATGCCAAAATCATTTAACAGATTAAAGATAAAATCTGATCATGTGCAATCAATGTAAAACAAATATATAAAGCAAAAATATTTTTATTTGCTAAAAGTATAGCAAGCCAAACTCCTTAATATTGTTAAATTTACTGAAATGGTTGAAAGGTTGCATTTTCCAAGTACGTAAAAGAAGTGCTTTTAATTCTGCGTTTTAAGTAATTTGTCTAAATCCAGCCAGGAAAGTTTCAGAACAGCAAGAAAGCCTTTTCAGAAACAGCACAAGACAAAAAGTGACTCATGCTGAAAAAGGCATATTACAAAGTGACACCCTTTGGACAAAATCCTTCTATTAAGTGGGAGCAGATTAAGTCAACACAGGGCAGAAGAAGAGAAAGTTCAACTAAATATTCAATGCTTTATCTACAAAGGTAGAGGGGAAGAAACAGATGAGTCTTTCAAATGAACATGTGATGCTCTAAAACTTACTGCTGAAAAAGTAGAATCAGATGATGGAGAATACATCATATTTGAAAAAGATCAGCAAAATCCTCAAGGAATTACCAGCTGGCAAGCAAAGGGATAGAATTCTTTTTCAATGTCCAAGAAAAAAAAATTATTTAATCTAGCATTGAACAGAGTATATAATAAATAGATTTTATACTTAAATAAAAAGAATAGGAGCAACAAGCAATTTATAAAAATATGCAATATACGAACATATTTGAACACTGAGGAGTTGGTGAAAAGCAAGAACGGACTGTGAAAAATACCTGGTGGAGTGTCTGTCAACAGAAAGGCTCCTGGGACAAAAACATAACTTGCTAAGGAAGCTCTTTTCCCCATTTGTCTCTCCTTGCTCCAGACTGCCTCCATCTTACATCTCCCCCAGGTTAGCGGCAACCTGTCTCCTATCTGAACCAGTTTTGATTCAAAATCTGTTTCAAAATACATCCTAAAACCTGCAGAGTTTGACATAAATAAATAGGAAGTGACTATTTATATATCTCTCCTAACAAACTTAAGTGGTAACCCCAGGGAGGAGAGCAGGGCAATGAGAAGCAGGTGGGGGATGACAAGACCTTAACTTAAATCAGATGCAGCTCAAAAAGTCAACCTGACTCTGCTCCAACCTCAGGCCTTCAGGACGCCCCAGGAACCCATCCCTGACCTGTAAGGAAGGCAGGTGAGCACAGCATTAAATTGCACAGGTTAACCAATATTTCTTTGCATGGCCCCAGCAGGCACACCAGAAACTTCTAGTTCATAAAAGGGAATCCTTTTGCAAATACTCCTCTTCCCACAAGTTAGTTTCTGAAACTGGGAAGTTCTGATCATTTTTCTTCTAAAAATTAATTTAAATCAGTTAATTTACTCCAGTCTCCTCCAATAGGAGGACGGAAGACCCAAACAAAGTGTGATTGTTTCTAACATGAAAACAAACATTTAAAGAAACAAATTCAGCACTTTACATAAGTAGAGCTTAATCTCAAACTGGCTTTGACAGTTTCTATAAGTATTTTTCACACCAAGTGCAGTGATAGGTATTATATTCATATGTGGTCAATAACATCATGAAAACCCAAGGAAAAACACTTGCGAAAAACAATATACAGACATTATGGGTAACACATTGCTCATTTTCACCTACTATGAGGAGTAATAGAAACAACATGCTTCCAAGATTTAAGAGAAGCTCCATTTTACATATGAAGAGGGGTGAAATGGCAAGGACTGATTTATTCTCAAAAAAACACTTCTGTTTCACTGGGATCAAAAAAAGTTGTTGCCTTAAAGAAAAAATTACATCATTTTAGTACAGTCAAAAAGGACTACCAATACCTAGGATTTCCACTGCTATTTGGGAATGCCTTTTTAAAAAGTTTAAGTTTTACATTTCAAAGCCTTTCTATTATTTTTTTCCCAAGTTTCCCGTGGATTATATTACTAATTGGAAATATGTTGGAAATACTTCCCACAATTATGTTTAGAAAAATTCCAGTGATAATTAGCACCAATCCTCATACATGTGGAAAACATTAAAAATCACTGAAAATTATAAATAGCAGTGATTTAATGCAACAAAATGTAGACATTAAATACGTAAAACATTGTATTGGGTCCATACTGACTCGTACACTTTGACAACAACTTGAAGTCTACAGGAAGAGGTTAAAAACATAAGCAAATAATGATACTTTCCTCAGCAGAAGTATTAGACTTTTGTCACCAGGAGACCCTGGGATTTATATCTCATAGGCTACATATGTATTTGTAAGTCATCAGTGACGGTTTTCTTCCAGAATTTGTGAACTGGTTTACAAAACTCCTTGAATATTTGCATCCATGACATCCTGTGGCAAATCCAATCACACATGCACTAAGAATCACATGTTCTAGTTCATGTCAAATAATAACTGGAGACTTTTGCACAACTGCATTGTAACCTTTCATAACTCAGGTCTTTTACAAATACAGCATCTGCTCAGAGTTTCCTGTTGGACTCCAGTACTGCCTTCATCCTTCAGCCAGGGAATTTGTGTACCTTCTTTTTCAGCTCAACATTCTTTGGTGAAGCACCTTGTCAATCACTTCTGAGGATCTGAATGGGTTATGGCAATCAGATTTCCCTGTTTTTACACTGCCTCACTCCTGTAAAGATATCAGAAGGCTGTGATGCATTACTTCTGTTTACAATGGGTGTTTTGACTTTTTCCCAATGCATTACACTGATTCTGATACCCATTCATTCTGCCCTGCTGCAGTTTGTGCTAATTTGCCCATCACAGATGTCAGACATTGAGCTGACAACTTTCTATTTCTATCACTCAAGGCACTCTCACATACATGGAACAAGAGCAACATCTGCCAAAGTTTATTCTTCACACATATCTAAAAGCTGGCTTTCTGCGTATTTACTCCATTGCGAGTACAAATTAACTAAAAATAAATGAATTAATAAACTATATTAATACTTTTTGTTTCTTTTGCAGCTGAGAACACTACGATAGTGGAGAATTTGTTTCCAAAGTTAATGCATGTGTTTCAAAAAGGTCAACTTTTTAGCATGTGAGTAAATAGCAAAACTCTACAAATGCAGCTTAGCACCCTGTCCTATTGAGTGCAAATACAGGGAATCATGGTAAAGCTTGCGTCTTGTCTTTCAGAAAGCTAATTCTGCTTCACTTGTCATCCAGATTCCCCCTGTAATGAACTAAACTGCTGAAAACACCCCACATTCTGTAAAACAGCTTCTTAAAATTCTTATTTTTATCATTTTCTATCAAAAAATACATATATTTGTACATTCACCAGGTTCTTTTTCTCCCTGCTCCATCTGTAACCCTAAAAAACCACCACAGGTCTTCTAATTCTTCCATGAATTTTTTCCTGAATTTAAATTCAAGACTCTCCACACCTGCCAAGGTCAAATTCCCTTTAATGCATCTTCTAAACAGTCAAGGGCTACAGTAAAACTGACAGCACAAAGCAGCTGAATAAATTCAGCTGTGCCCTCTATTATCAGGTATCTAAGATGTCACCTGGCTAAATTAAATCTTGCTTAATTGCAATGTTTATGTCTACCCAGCAAGATGTTAAAATGGAAAATTAAAACTTAATTTGTTAACAGCACACCTAATTTTCCATAACCTGTATCCACCTGCTTAACTCTCCAAAGATGAAAGAAGTAGAGTTGAAAGGCAACAAACTTCCCTGCTTGCTGTACTGAAACTTAATGTCCATAATCAATAAAATGAGAGAACCATCACATTGTCAACTGCTTCATCTCTCCTGAGGAGTAAGCAAATCATTATCATCAGTTCCAATACTGCTCCTCTGAAAAATGGAATTTTGAGACTGATGCAGTATTTGCAATAATAAAACCAGCACTTTAATTTACACAAAGCAACAATCAGTTGGTAGAAATGTACAAAGTACACTTAGATTATACTCCATGCTGACAAAAACAACTGTTCCTTAGCTTGCTAGTACTTTTAATTTATTGCCATAGCATGGACATAGAACTCCTATTTGTAATCAACAAAAAAAAATAAAATAAAATATTGGTGCATCAGCCAAAGAGAAGACTTTTTTTTCCTGCTTGTTCTGGTTCTGGTCTATATCACTCTCAGTTCCCAAGCCTCTCCTTATCTCAGTCTTCATTTTCCCACTGTCAAAGCCTGTTTTTCCAGGAAGGAAAGTTATGGTAAAGATGAGGAATATTGTTCAGCACCTCTTTGCCCTCTGGCACTGCTATCAAACACTGGGATTTTATCTGCCACATTAGCAGAGATCTTACAAAAAAACACATTCCTTTTTGTATAATGTACACGGTGGTCACTCAAACAATAACCAGTAACAGATGTCTGAAGTGAGAAGAATGGACTATTTAAATAGAACTTTATAAATTCTGATGATCCCTTCCCAGATTTGAGACCTTGACACTTAATTTATAACTATCAGTATGGCCCTATCCTTCCCTTTGTGTGTTTATTTCTGGTTCCAACTCAGTAAAGATCCTTTGCCCATCATGCCTTAAGTTTCTCTGTGACCTTGCAGATATTCTTACCCTCAACTTGCCTTCATTTAACAGCATAGAGATAAAAATGAAAAAAAAAAAAAAAAAAAACAAACCTCTACAAAGAATTCAGCATCCAAATAAGGAATTCTGTCAGGGCTATGAACTTACATGCTTACATAAAATTACTGGTTTCATTCAGTACCCTGCAATGACCACCTGGGAAAGTTTTTCTTTCAAAGGAAACACAGAAGTATGAAAGAAATGTAACCTGCCAGAATCCACTGAAGTTTTGATGGTACAAGATTTGTATTTAGGTCTGCTTTCCAAGGGTTTTCAAACAGCTCTCACTCAATAAGTATGGGAAATTAAGTAGTAATTGCTTTAAATATCCTTACACTTCAATGTTACAAGAAAGAATGCTAGAATTGGAATTTTAGAAGAAAATTCTCCATGAATCTATAGCTGTAAACATTATCTGCTAACAGCACTTTCACTCACAGAAACAGCAGAACTAAAGATTCATTTGGCATAACACCAAAGCAGATTTTAAGACTACTGTCTTTATAATGCTGCATTATGTTTAATTGTCTTGTTTCCACAGTCCCTTTTAAGATAATAGAATTGCTGTATGTACTTGTGGATACAGATGCTTAAGAAGAAACTTTTTTTAAAATGTCATTAACAATCCATCTCACTAAAACAAAAGGTATCACCAGGTATCACCAGTAGTAGAAGCAATGGAAAAGAATACATTTTTAAAAGACATGGTCAGATTCTGCCATTCTAACAGCACTGCATAGATGCAGAACAAGTTTACAGACACACACAGACTGTCAGTGAACAAAACATATCCTTCAGTATCTTTAAGCTTGTAGGTCCAGGAGAAGTTTTACATTCCTGATTAAATTTTTCAAACAGCCAAATAAAACCAACAATAATCCCAGAAAACGTGCAACTCTTAACATTTAAAAATTTGGCAATCAGCAAAAATCTACATGTATTTTGCTGAAGACTTTCAGACATGAATTTCAAGATCATTTGTAGGAAACGGACTTCCCCTTTCTTCTAAAGGCAATGCAGCAAGAGGATTTAGTCTGTGCAGGCAGCAGATAAACAGATCTGTGAAGCATTTCTCCAACCGATATCATATTACAGGGCAAAAAGTTTTTTCCTTCCTGGTACAGTACTCACCTGTACCCACTCTGCTGGAAACCCATTGTGCTCAGACCAGGCTGACAAGGAGAAAGGACTCTGTATATATCAGTAACATTTCTGATGGAACTTAAGCAATGCCTACCAAAAGTCAGGAGTTTTTTAATATAAAACACATAACAGCAGATGCTACAAATGATTTCACTGGTTACAAAACCCAACCCAGTCATACAATTTTAAGTGTGTAAACCACAGGAGCAAAATCAAAGGGTAAAGCCTCACATGCTGCAAAGTCACGTGCCAAAGGCAGGACTGTGTCAGCTAAGGAACTTTAACAATATCTGCAGAGCTAGAACAGCTATGGCTGAGATTTTGCTTTCTACAAATCTGCATCTGTTTTAAGAGGCACATAAGAAAGACTACCCTGGATAAATTAAGTTTAAAACCCTACATTTTTCCCCAATTAATTTCAACAGGGGAAAAATAACCAAAAAAACACACCTACTTTATACATTGATACGGAATTACCCTTTGGAAAGCAACAGTTCATTTTTTTAATTTAAAAAATTGATAGTGTGCTAGTTGCACAACTGTCTTTGGTAAAAGAAATGAAGGAAGAGAGATGACAGCTCATGACAGATTACAGCTTCTGGATGTCAGGAACCACAGACACAGGAACAAGTGAACACAACAACCATTTCATCTGATTCACATTAATAAGAGCAAGACAAAAAATAAAAAAAACCAACTTGGCTTTAACATGTCTGAGAACACCATTAACCTTTGTTGTCACCTATGGTCATTTATTTATCTATTTGCATTATTTTTTGCTTGGATTTAGTAACAAAGTTCCACTCAGGGCTTTTTAAAAAGATGGAAAGACAAGCATTTGTATATAGCAAAGGCAGCAAAAAACACACATTATTCAACAATGAATAAGACCTACTTTGTTGCTAAGAGACACAGGTAAATTAAGAGGAAATACAGTAATTTCACAACCATAAGGCGCACCGGACTATAAGGCGCACCCCCTGGGAGTCGGCAAAATGCGCAACTTTGTAGATCAGATAAGGCGCACCGGACTATAAGGCACACTTCTTTTTTGCAGCGAGGCTCCGCCCCCAGCTCCCTCCGCACAGTTGCTGGACGAGGCCCCGCCTCAAGCCGGCAGCCTTTGGCCCCCGGGCCCGCCTGTACCCGGCAGGGGCGGTGCCGCAGGCCCCCAGGGCTGCCTGTATCCGGCAGGGCTGGGGCATGCCCGCCGCCCCTCCATGCCGCCTCTCCGGGGCCGGGCTGTGGCTGCTGCCCCTCCGTGCCACCTCCACAGGGCCGGGGCATCCTCTGGAGGGGCGGCTCCACCTCCACTCCGCCCCGCCTCCACCTGGCAGCCATGGCCCTGCCGGCTCCCCCCATGGCTCGCAGCTCTCACTTCCAGGTAGGCAAATTTTTTGAACTTTGTCCATCAGATAAGGCGCACCGGACTATAACGCACACTTCCGGGTTCCAGGGAAAATTTTAGTCAAAAGGGTGCACCTTATAGTCGTGAAATTACTGTATTTCCTTATTTTCCTGATAAGAAGAATGAATTCATGATCTACTGCAAAGCAATTAACATCAAAGAGAACAATAGACATCGGGGTGTGTAAACATTTTTATTCATTAATATTAATGATTAGAACACGGTAGGAGTGCTAGATGCTCCAAATCTTGCTGGCTTTAAATTTTTTCAATAGACCTTTCAACCTCCCTTCATTAGGTTTTTAGAGAAAAAAATGGTAGATACACTAAAGAACCCAAACAAGTATTCCTCAAAAAATTCAGGTAAATATACAACTGTTTAGAAGTAGTAATGAGAAATACACCCTTTTTGTATGAAATCTTTTATGTAACTGTATAAAAATGGACCGAGTGAAACAGTGCTGTCATAAAACACAATCACAAAATCCTATAGAAAGACTTCCAAAAAGGCCAAGGACACCACACGTGTTCCTTGTACTTGTACCACAAGTACATTTATGAAGTTAAACAGTCTCTGAATATGACCTTGGAAAGGCAGGTGGAACACTGATTAAGGAAAATCTGCCACATGGTGACACATTGACTCCCAGAGGGAAATGGGCAGGATTCGAAGCCCCACAGACATCTCCCCTCTCTGGATCAATACAATTAACGTGCAGTAAACCATCAGTCTTATTTTGGATTAATACTGGGGTAGGATAAAACATTTTGTCACTGTGACATGTCACGGGCTTTAGGTTCTCCTTCTGGGGTGCAAAGGGGAACATGAAACATAAAACAGACAATTGTGCCCATCATCCCTCAAAATTTACACTTTCCAGCATCTGGGTATTCCTGACCTCATCCCTGTTCCAAGTGGCTGAAAGCAGTTTTTCAATCAATTAATCACTCAAGGTTCTTCATCAGTTTGAGGATCATTTACTACTCCTAATCCTCATCTCATGATCGAGCCACTGTTATGTAATTCCTGTTTTACTCCTGCTGCTCTGTACCTTGTCTGGCTCCTAACCTTCTGTGCACCTTTTAGTCCAGTTCTCAGCTTGACACTGTCTGCACATCCCTGCTCCAGTACTGACATCCATCATTCATTTTTTCCTCATTCCTGCTCCACTGCTCTCCTATCAGTCATTGTTCCCTTCACAAACTGAATATCCTTGTAGCCCCTTCCTGTGCCAGCTACCCCCATCTCTGCTCCAAGGATCTTCAGCAGGTTTTTTGCTTTTTGTTGTTTTATTATTTTTATTTTGTTTAAATAAATCATCCCACCCTTTCTCTTCTTTCCTTTCAAACTGGACAGGCTCAATCTCCCCCCTTGTAATCACCAGTGCAGCAGGGGCCACCAGGATCACAGGAGATTCACTGTCAGCAGAGGGTTTTCCTAAATGAAAAATCAATCTAAAAACTGGTTTTCTCAATATTGGTGGGGAGATATTCAAACCAAGGGCAAAGGGCTCATCACAAAACTCCATTTAAATTTACTGCTGCTTCTTAAAGCCTGGGATTTGTTACCATGCAAAAGACTTGGACACATAGCTGGTAGATAAGTCCAAAATAACACCTTTGCAGAAAAAAAAATAGTAAAAAATTCAACTATTTTGCTAAACAAATTCTTAGCATGAAATTCATAATTTAAGTTAAACGCTTAAAATCTTGGGAAACAAAACTGCTACCAAGACTTCAGTTTTAACTAACTGATAGAGATCATTTTGCTACCTCACTTTGCAATTTATATTTATCATTTTTTCATCAAAGGAAATGAAACTGGGCCAGACAGCAGAACAGGAATGATAAAACATATAGATTTTCTTTATTCATATGCTGTTTAGGGTATCTTAGGGTTTTACTGGGAAAAAAGATTGATTCAGATTTTAACAAAACATCTCATTTGAGTGGTGCTTAGAAATGGCAACAGAATTTAAGCAGCAGAGACCATTTAAGTTTTAAAAATAAAAATAAATATTGTGATCTACAAACTGAGAGCTTTCTTAATCCCCTGCAGCAATACTGAACACATTTATTAAATACTTCATAATACTGACTTTAAAAATGCAGGTTTGTCTTTTAAGTTTCATCTAAAAGCTTATTCTGTCAGCTGACTATCCCTAAAACTGAACTCTCACAACAATTTCCCTTATCCATAATACAGTATCTGCATTTTGAGCTTTTTAAAGTCAGTCTTACAGATTGGTGTACCATTATTTTTACCTCTCAAATAAAATATTCATAGAAAAACGAACATTTCAGAACAAAGTCAAAGGAAAAGCTCAGGTGAAATATTTTAAGCAAGTGCCCCTGCGATCACAGAATTAATTAATGAATTAATTAATGGCAATCTTCTGAGGGGCAGTGGTAAGTTTAACTGATTTTTCAGCCTACTTCCAACTAAACAAAAATCCATACCAAAGTTCTGCACATTTGTCTGATAAGTTTAGGAGTTTGTTCTTTTTGTAACTTGCAAAACCTCAAAAATACATTGAAACTAAATTCATAAACATATTAATAAATTAGCTTTGAGAACAGAGATAAAGGCACTATATAAACCCAAATATTTATTACTTGAACAGATATGTTGTCCATTAAAATGCTTTTATGTCATCTTACCCTTAATTAGCTCCATATATACATATCCATATGAAGAACTTGTCTATCAGAACTTGGAATGCACAGTTCTTTGTGATGAAAATGATTGGCACTTAGATAATATTGCACATGATCACTGCACTTGCAGTTCCTGATGGTAAGAAGAGTGCTGAAAATACTCATTAATTACACAAAAATAAGCAAAACAAAAATTCCCAACTATGTTGAAGCCATGCCAGGTCTCACAATAACTGAGGCTGAAAGAGATGAACATTCCTGTCCCTATAGCTAAATTCCTGTCAAACAGTAGCTACAGAAGGTATTTAAGGTGTTGTACCTGTGCCTACCAATATCAAACAGATATAAATACAATATTTATGAAAATTATTGCTCCAATGGCCCTTTCAAGGTCCCAAAGCCAGCTAGGGGAACAAAAAAGTCCTTTGTTTTACCATAACCACAGTGATGATGCAAAATAACTCTTTGATCTATTATGTATTTGAAAGCACTAAGCTAAATGCAGACAGTAATTGCTAACAAATCCCAGTAGTAAACAAACCAGTCTCATATTTTACATATTATCAAGAGGCTACAGAATTAATAGTTACAGCCAAAGAAATGTTGACATAGTTGTAGATTAAGCCTTAACAAGCTGATCATGTTAAAAATACTGCACAAGAAATATTTTTCCACTTTGTAAAAAGCCAGACTGTTTACATGCGTAAGTGGCTGGAGATCTTGTTGTCTGTGTGTGGTCTTAACATTTCAGTATCATAACTATGAAAATAAAGAGCAGCAGCATGAAATAACCTATTATTCTTACAATCAAGGCCAGACTGCAAATATTAGAAGCACTGAGATGTGAGTTTCTGAAAACAAGCATTACAATGTACATGTACCTACATACAAAGTTTTAACTTCCTTTTCTAAAAGTACAGTAATTTCACAACCATAAGGCGCATCGAACTATAAGGTGCACCCCCCGGGAGTCGGCAAAATTCGCAACTTTGTAGATCAGATAAGGTGCACCGGACTATAGGGCGCACTTTTTTTTTGCAGGGAGGCTCCGCCCCCAGCTCCCCCCATGGGGTTGCTGGCCGAGGCCCCGCCTCAACCCGGCAGCCATTAGCCCCCGGGCCCACTTGTACCCGGTGGGGCCGGGGCATGGCCGCCGCTGCTCCGTGCCGCCTCTCCGGGGCCGGGGCATGCCCGCTGCCCCTCTGTGCCACCTCTCCGGGGCTGGGCTATGGCCGCTGCCCCCCCGTGCCCCCTCCACGGGGCAGGGGCATGCCAGTAGAGGGGCCGTCCCGCCTCCACGGGGCGGAGGCGTGCCTGTAGAGGGGCCGTGCCGCCTCCACAGGGCCGAGGCGTGCCTGTAGAGGGGCCGTGCCGCCTCCACGGGGCCGAGGCGTGCCTGTAGAGGGGCCGTGCCGCCTCCACGGGGCCGAGGCGTGCCTGTAGAAGGGGCCGTGCCGCCTCCACGGGGCCAGGGCGTGCCTCTGGAGGGGCCGTCCCGCCTCCACGGGGCTGGGGTGTGCCTCTGGAGGGGCCATCCTGCCTCCACAGGGCCGGGGCGTGTCCGCCGCTGCTCTGCCCCGCCTCCACCTGGCAGTCATGGCACTGCCGGCTCCCCCCACGGCTCACAGCTCTCACTTCCAGGTAGGCAAATTTCTGAACTTTTTCCATCAGATAAGGGGCACCGGACTATAAGGCGCACTTCCAGGTTTGGGGGAAAATTTGAGTCAAAAGGGTGCACCTTATAGTCATGAAATTACTGTAATTAATATTAAAAAATTGAAACAAAGCTTTTCTAAAAGTAAACAGAGGACTCATATTTCACAAAAATTAAGTTTTCTTCCCTTTGCATGGGTTCAAAAGGAAAAACAAAATCAAGAAATTAAAATAATAAACATCATCATTGCAAAAAATCTGAAACTATGGTAATTTCACTTGCTTTATCACATAAAATGTATTAAATTACTCTCATTTTTATACAAGTATAACATCTATAACAGCTCTAGTTCCTAATTGTCTTAAACCTCTAATCTGCTGATTCTTTGCTGATATTTGCTATAAATTGCTGTTACTAATTTATTTAGGAATCGCTGGGAAAATCTGCAACAGTTTTTTTTTCTTTTTAATAAAAAGCAAAGCCCTCCAGAGGAAAGGGAGCACTGTGAAATCATTAAGATGCTGCAAGCTCCCTGTACTACAGGGAGACAAATTAGCTTTACCATTCACACACAGAGAAGGAGTGCCAATAGCAAAAGGGTATCAAATTGTCCCATCTTCCCACTCCCTATGTCTAGTAATTAAACATGAAATTTTATATGGTAAATATGCAGAATACAATTACAAAACAAATAAATATTTACTGCAATCACTCAATGCAAGAACTCTCAGTATTTTTCACACTAATTGATGATTTCTGCCACAGCCAGCAACAGAAAGTAGAGGCCGTCATCCTTCCAGCATCTATCTGTGAACCTCACTACCCATGGCTGAAATTTCTAAGATTTCAGTGGGGAAAAAAAAAGAAATAATAATAATAATAATAAAAATAATTTAAAGGACAATGTTGTATCAAGAAAGCATCTGTCCAAAGGTTTGAGACAGATTTCTGGTCCTATTGTTCATTTGCATATGTGGGAATGTGGAGGAGAAATAACCTATTAAGTTTTCCCCATGCTTACACCCTATTGATAATTTGATAATCTAATAAGTGCACAGAAAGCAAAGTTCTTCAAAACAGTTTTTTCTCTAACATTACAGGATTAAAGTAAGAAGAGAGAAAAATCAGGAACATAATGGATGAACAGAATTAACACTGTGGGATCATTCTAATTCCATTTGGGACACACATCCCTCATGAGGCTGTTTCTGTTCCACAAGCATTTAAGAAAAATAAACATGTCACTGAAAGTTTTTAAAAGCACACTTCCCAAATTAGAGAAACGATCGAGGAGCCAATAGAAAGGAAATATGAATGAGAGGTAATTCACTGCAAAAACAAACTGTAAACGACCCTTGAAAGGGGTCCTTCTGAGCTTCCTGGAGGAAGCAGCATGGCTCTGTAACCAGGCAGAACTGCAGTACACTCTCCCCACTTTCCACTCCTCACAGAAGGGGGAAGAAGTGTCCCAGGGAGGGAGATCCAAGCAGCATTACAGGATTTCCACAGCTCCACTTGCCTCTCAGCCTGCCTATTGGAGCCTGGCTGCTGGAACCTGTATGTTTTGGTAAATAAGTAAAGCATCATGCCAAACATTTCTTCAGTGTGGAATTATTTGTAAATATTCAGCTTTTGCTCTAGTCCAGAAATATTAATGGACAGTTGCAGACAACAAAGGAAGGCCCAAGAATTTATTTTGTACAATGCCAGACTACAAAACTTTCCTGTGGAAATCACAGAGGGAAACTCCAGAACACACGAACATTCAGTGGCAGATTGCTTTTCTCTTCAGGTAGCAGAGTACTCATTCCAATACCCTCACCTGTTCATTTGCGATCAGTTCCTCAGGAAGTTAATGGCAATTTTTTGCATTTTAATGCTGATTATCTGCAATTTAAAAAGTTATACAGACTCCCCTGCAAGTCAACAGCAGTTGTTACAGGTGACAGCTTATGAGTTGCTGCCAGCCCTTCCACAGCCTGTTCCCTGACCCTGCCACTTTAGTCCTTTCCCTAGCTCTGTCTGACTTTTAAGCCTCTTTATAGTGTGGCTGTAAACATGACAATAACAGCAAGGGAGATCTTTGCTGCTGAGAATGAGCCCTCACAGAAGGGAATTTTCATAGTGTTTTCACTTTGTGCAAAAAGCTGGAATCCTAACCCTAAATACACAGGAACCCCCATCAACACAGCCCACAAGAGAACTACAAAACCTTGCTGTTTTTCACCACACTAGTAAGGTAATAGGTAATACAACATTTAAACTGAATTATATTTTAACAGATTTGGATTGATGTCTAACCATTTTAACACACAAACAAGTAGCATATGGACATTTTGAGGATATCCAAAGCATTACTGAGAACACAAGGGAACTATTCTAAACATCTTGAGGGTCACTGAACTGACTTGCAGATGGTCAAATCAGAGAAATGAGCAAGTCACTTGCTGATCAGGGCCTAAGCACCAAATCTGTGTGGCAACCCAAAGAGAAAGAAGGGGTATTTCAAAACCAAGCACCAATATGATGGCAGCCAGCAGCAGCAGAGATAATTTGAATTTGGGCAGTACTACAGAAGAGATGTTTGTAGTGAACAAGCTTAGATTCCTAAGTACCATTACTTCGCCTTTTCTGAAACTACCACTTGTGTCAAGTTAAAGTCACAAGTACCTCTGTAAATAAATTTTTTGAAGTATTCTCTCCTTCTAAATTTGTTTTAGATTTGTAGTCCATAGTGAAGATCAAATACTCTATTAGGTTATAAGAGTCTGATCATCACTGGTATTCCTAACTCTTTGTAATAGCTCAAATACCCTGGCCTATTTACAAATATGGCCATTTTAATTTTCTCTGCTTGGAATGTGAATGCTGCCTCATAATGGTATATGAAAAACAGTTACCTCACCTTGTCACAGCCCTGGCTACCAACAAGAGAGCTTTAAGTGATTTTTTTTTTTAGGTGTACAGCTTGAAATACTGTGAGGCTTGCAAAAGACAAAAAGGCAGGTTCTAACAATATCTGAGTATCATTTCACTTCTGAACTTAAAATATTTTTTATTGTATTCTTCATCACTGGATTTTTCCTTTCCAAAATCTGTATCATAGTTCAAATATAAATTTACAAAACCAGATTAAATCCCAACAGTTCCTACATGCTTAATAATGTATGCCTCACCAAAATAGCAACAACAAATGAACCATCTCTAATAACCCTACAGAAAATGGCTTCAAATTAGCAAAGAGTTTTCTGAACTATGCAGAATATGCTGAGCATCTGTAATTAAATCTCTTTCCAGTTCATAATCAAAAAGTACCCCTAGTTGTATTCTCCAAATATTCAACAAATCAAAATTCCTGCCAATTATCAGGGTGAAGGGATATAGACAAAGACACATTTTCCTTAACATTTTTTTTTTGTCCTTTGACGTCATCTCTACACACCACCAAACAATAAAAGCAAAATTAAATATTCATTCAATTTACTGAAGCACACATAAATTAACATATAAACATTTTAAACTAGTGACAAATTCTATCAATTTTCTGAAGAAATCTATAAACCAATGTTGCTCTTTCATTCCACCCATTGTAGCCAATGATGCTCTCTTCTTTTCAGCTATTTTATGTTATGCTCCAAACACCCTGTAGTCACTGTTTGAGATGAGAATATGTTGTTGATTGCTTTTTTAAATTATGGGTTTCATTTTCAACTTTTGATGTGTCAGGCTTAATCCTATCATCCAAGTTGTTTGCAAATTCTCTGAACCATGGATTATGACTGTCAGTTTAACACCCAGGCAAATGAGAACCAGAGACTTGCAGACAATACCACAACGGGAATTAATAATTCTTTGTAGGTTTGTTTTTCACTGCTGAAGATTACCTTATTATGGCAGGGCAGCACACTCTGGTCCAGCTCCAATGACTCTCCTTCCTTTTTTTATGCAATAGGAATGTCAAAGTAAAGAAGGGAAAGTTATATTCTGCATTACCCTTCTAACTGTCACATCCTAGGATCTTGGCATTGAACAGATCCTCTTTAACGGCCCAAGAGTTAGCTCTTTCCCAACTCTTAAGTTCAGCAAATATTTTCTGTTCAGAGCTATACACTGCCCTTCTCTCAGACTTCATCTGTATGATACAAAGCAGGATAAACCACAGCCATGTCTATTTGGTCCATTATGAGTGCTATTAAATCACTAGGATATTCAATGAACAAAGAAAATCCTCATAGTTTACAACAGGAGAATATTGGCTCGGGCTTAAAAGGTTGTATTTAACTATACCTTATAAAAACTACTGTTTCACCAGCTAAATGGTGTCAGATATGCCAGACATCATACTAATTCCTGGAAACTAAGCAGGGACATGCAAAGAGGACCTTGCACACAGAACAGAGCTTAGTTTGGCTTACTTATAGCATAACTTTTCAGAGTGAAATGAGGATAGAATTATTGAAGTAACTTCACAAATCTCAGTCATCGACAATGTGAAAATGCTGAGAAAATGTTCTGTGGCTATGACACATTTTCTTGGGTGTCACTCTTCCTTATCTCTGTTCTCACTCTCCCTTGAGACAACTGACTGTTCTCCAACCAGCTTTGATGCAACATTTTTGCAATGTTTCTCCACTTGAATGCTATCTCATAGTACATGGCAAGTTACACAGGAAAAGGAATAAAATCTCAGTTTTGCCAAAGCTTGGAGATTCAGGATTTCCTGCAAGAGGATCTATCTGTAAAACACACCTATAGCAAAAACAGCAAAGAACCCTCAGTGAAGGTCTAAGACAAAAAAGTACAGTAATTTCACGAATACAAGCCGCACCAATTTGACTAAGATTTTGCTCCTAAACCGGAAATGCGGCTAATAATCAGGAGCGGCTAATACAACCTCAGAAGTGCCTGCCAGAGTGCTGAGCCGAGCAGCTGCAAAGTCGGCATTTTGCGATTGTTACAAATCGCTACTTTGTTGCACCGCGGGTGGAGCCTGGCTCCCTGTAGGCAGCACGGGGGGCGGGGAGAGAGGCGGGAGAGCTCTCTTTCCTCCTCTGCCACAGCCCAGGGGAGAGACGGGGGGGGGCCCGGCGCCGCCATTGCCGCGGCCCAGGGAGGGGGGGGGAAGCCGGCGCCGCCATTGCTGCGGCCCAGGGAGGGGGGGGGAAGCCGGCGCCGCCATTGCTGCGGCCCGGGGAGGGGGGGGGAAGCCGGCGCCGCCATTGCTGCGGCCCGGGGAGGGGGGGGGAAGCCGGCGCCGCCATTGCTGCGGCCCGGGGAGGGGGGGGGAAGCCGGCGCCGCCATTGCTGCGGCCCGGGGAGGGGGGGGGGAAGCCGGCGCCGCCATTGCTGCGGCTCGGGGAGCCGACGGGAGCCCCGCGCAGCCATTGCTGCGGCCCGGGGAGCCGATGGGAGCCCCGCGCAGCCATTGCCGCGGCTCGGGGAGCCGACGGGGTGCTTTGTCCCCGCCCGCCGCCGCCCCGGCAGGAGCGGGGAAACTCCGTCCCTGCCCGCCGCCGGCGCCACGGGCGCGGGAAAGCTCCCTCCCCGCCCGCTGCCGCTGCCGTAGGAGCAGGGGAAGCTCCGTCCCTGCCTGCCACCGCAGGGCAGCGCCGACCCGGGGTGACCGAGCCCAGTGGCAGCGCCGGCCGGCCCCGAGCTGCAGCACCGTGCTGGACCACCTGGCCCCGTCAGCGGCCCCTAGCGGGCCGAGCCTGCACAGCCTTAGCTCAGCCAGTAAACCCCGCCCTCCCGCGGTTCTGTTACTAATTGCACGCGGGTCCTCGCTGCGAACGACAGAGCGGCTTATATTCGTGTGCGGCTTATCTATGGACAAAAACCAAAATATTTGCCAACACCCAGAGATGCGGCTTATAGTCAGTGCGGCTTGTATTCGTGAATTTACTGTACAAACACCAGAAAGATGGCACTTACCCTTAAGGCTTCATAAATGGACCCTACTTCCCTAGCAAAGTGTTCACAGCCAACAGGAAAACAGTCAGAAGTGAAGATTTTGATTCCAAACATCAGCACATGATCTAGAAAATAAAAACTATTTTTCCTCACTTTCCTAAGTGAAAAGCTTGAAAAGCTTTCAGTTGGTTACAAATACTGATTGTAGTATAGGCAGAGCTGCCCCTCATGCAGACTTCACTTAAAGCACTCCTTGAAGCAGGGAAATAAATAAGAGGTGAGCTTCACATGCAAAGAGGCAGACACCACGGCTTGGGAAGAGCCACCTTCACTCACCATCTCTATAGGAGTAAATGAACATACACAGCTGATCTGACTCCTATGTGATATAGAAAGGTGTTTATTCTTGCTTTCATTTGGCCAAGAAACATCACAAAAAGTAGATGGGTTCTGTAAAAAACACCACACAACAGCAGAAGGACCCCAGTACACTGTATAGAAGCTGTGTTCTGCAGTAAGGGCTCTTTTCTGTCAATCAAGAGACCTCTTCATTCCATTTTGGGGCTTGTATTTCAAAAGGGTTTTTTAAATTATTACTTTATTTCTTTATTAAATCTGCAACACTTTGCCTTTCCATTACAACATTGCTTGTGGTAATGAAAATGGTGGAGAGGTATTCAGGGAAAAAACAAACAACACCATACAAACAAGCCATGACTTTCCATATGTAATGTGTTGACAAAGTTTGTATGACTGATATTGAAATCTATCTTGCTTCTACCTATTTTTTTGTATCTAAAGTTAATTCTCAGTTCTGAGGAGACCATTCTTTTTCAAACTAGATAAGTTTTGGGCACATCATCTAAGTTTAAAATTAGTCAGCTGGAAAATAAATGGGAAAAAACCCAAGCATAAGTGAAGATGTAACTAAAAAAAATGTAGGAGTTTGCATGTTAAAATTTAAGGTATGAATTACTTAGTCAACATCTGTTTATATTAGTCATTATTGTAGCAAATTTCATACACATTTGGAGTAACTTAATATGGTAACTTTCTTAAGCATTGTGTGTCAGAAGTATTTCCAGTCCAAAGAGGGAAATTAGATTAAGACAAAAATCACCAAACTCCTGATTATTTAAGAGTGACTGAACCATCCCACACTACCCTACATTCAAATCCTTGTTGAGAACCTTTTTCTACCTTATAAAATAAAATTATCCACATCCAAGTCTAATGTCACAGGCTTTTTTCATATTTTATTTTAATTAACCCATCTTTTCACAGTCCCTGGGGAATCACAAGTCACCAATGCAGAGGATTTAATTTTACTCATTTTATACTGGAATAATAAAATAAAAATTTATTCGGCTGTATTACTTTTCCATATTTTTCCAACCTAACTTCCTTACACACTGACATTACAGAGAAACACAGGACATTAAAAGCACTGATAAACTGGACTGAGGAAAATTACTTATGGAATAAATTAGCATGTCATTAGTTAAGCTACAGCATGCTACCAATATACTCCTACAGACTCTAATCCAAGACCCACTGACTCCAGTGAGGTTTGGATCAAATCCACTGCAAAAAGAACTTAATACAGTAGTGGTAAATGAAATTCAAAATGTATAATTTGATTAGAAATCACTTCAAGTAACACTGTGAAGAATGTTGGTGACTGCTTCACAGCTCATACAGATTTTAGTTCCTTAAACTACTATTAAAAGAAGTCTGGAATTCCAAGTTTTTGCCAACCACACTGTCACACTTAATTGGGCAGCTGTCAACTGTTAGAAAATAACTGCAGCATCATCTCTTTTAGAAGAGCTAGTGTGGGAAGTGAAACACTTCCATGGGAGCTAAACTTTCTGGAGTCATGGTAATGAATCCGTTTTCATCAGGTGACCATGAGTCATCATTTTATTAGCAGTTTAAAGGGTTTTCACAATAGCTGAGCGTCATCAGTGCCCATGCACAGCCATGACTGCAGCACAACAATGAAACAGGGGCCCATGTACCATCATTTAAGGAAAAGTCTGGCTACTGACTCAAGAAAAATAATGCAAAGTCACAACTGAGTAAGTGCTGCAGGAAGCAAAAAACGTCCCCAGACTGGAACACAAAATGTCCAGAAACGAAGATTTTATTTGAGAATTGAAACTAAGCAACAATTTTGCTATTAAATATAGATGCCTTTTAAGGAAGTTGTGAACTACATGGATGAAACATCAGGAAAGAATAAAAACGTGTTGTCAGTCACTCTTCTCCCTTTTACTCCACAGTCCTGTCAGAATACACTTTTACCTCAAATATTCAGATAGCTCCCACATACTAGAATCCACCTACCTTGTTCAAAGCAATGAGGCTACATGAAAAACTACCAAAAAACATTACAATAAATTTTCATTATCATAACTTCAAGAGCAAAATCTGCATGTCTGCATCATGAAACTGCTTGTGCCAGGTACTGCATGAAACATGGATCTCTTTACCTCCCAGGCTACTAACCTCCATCTGAACCCACTGGAAAGAATTGAAGAATTTCACTTACAGCGTTAAGCTGAAGCCTCTCCCAGGACCTAAAGACACTAGGTGACCCCATGCAGCATTGCTGCTAAGCCCTCATGTTTTACTGGACTCATGGAGATTCAAGTCTGCCTCTTAGTTTCTCATCCTTTCCTCCTTCAGGGCTGGACTCTGGGGTCAAGCAGGCAGCACCACCAGGATCTCCACAAAGCAGAACAGTGGAGGTGTAAAATCTGGCAGTGCTGGTCACAAATAAAGCATATGGCAAGTATCATGGAACTTACATATTTGAATTAATTAGATGTTAAAAAAAAATTACTTAGTATGGTGGGTATTTAGAATCCCATATCACTGTCACAGCAAGATAGTGCTCCCATTTAGTGAAAAACCTGATTTGCATGCATAAGTGGTACTTTAAAAACTAATCAGATTTGAATTACCAAAGTAAGTAATGCAAGTAGAATGATCCTTTTATTCTTTATTTGAAGTGATCCTGTGAAAGCAGTGATTCCGCTATTGTTGTTTAACCCTCTGGCTTCCTATTCCTTTCTCCTTCTGCTAAACACTTTAATCTTTCAACTCTTCATCCAATCATCATTTCCCTAGGCTCAAAAATTAATCCTCTGAGGTCAGTGAGGAAACTTCCATTGACTCCAGGAGATTTAGAATTATATTGTACACTTAATTTTCCTCCCCCTTCTACCTCCCAACTTCCTCTTTTGTTTCTTCTGGAACTTATTTACTCATCACTTTAGCCATTCCATATCTGGTCCCATGAAATTGGGAATTAAATGGAGCATTAAGAAAGAGAACTAAATAGATGTTCCTCCACCCATTATTATTGTTTGCACTTCCTATTTTAAATCACATTCCCTCCTGCCCCTTTTTCATCATCTTTTTTAAGACTTCTAAGTCCTTTTCGGTAAGTATCCTACTTTATCCATTTATACAGAAACAAATATGACAGCTGAGTGAAGTGTGATGCTACTTGATAATACCAATTGCAGCCACCTGTATTTCCAGCTGTTCTGAGCAATACCACTTCAGGAAAGCTCCGTCTCTAGAAAACCACTATTTAAAGGTTAGCATAACTATTTCCTAATTTTTAAAGACCCAAACAGCAAATATAAGAACACACAATACATGTAAAACTCAACAATCTTTAATCTGTTTGAAGAACCCCAGTGCCTCAGTTTTAAATTTAGAATACTTTACAAAATTCTATTTAAATCACAGAAACCTAATCTTAGCATGTTTCTATTGAAACATTTGTGAGTACACCAACCACAGGAATTTCACATACAATATGTTTCACTTTGCAGTGAAGGGGAAAAGAAATAAATATCAGAAATATTGTATTTATTGGTTAATTTAACTAAGTACTCTAAAAAAAACCCTAATTCTCAAACCAAAACTCAGCATGCTAACACACTCACAACTATGTACACAAAAAAGCAGTTGTAGAATCAGTCTCATAACTCTGAGCAGTCAATGTATAAAAATTTACTTTAAATACAAACAGCATTCCTTATCCTTGCTCTCCACTTGAGAGCACTGCACTCATGTATCTGTGGACTTAATACAGCAGTAAACACATCTGTTACCTTTTATCACTCACTATATGGGATCAGAGATAAAAAATCAGGTAAGAAAACCTACTCATCTCCACAGTATTTTTTCTCTCCAAACAACTCCCAAGAAGAAGAAAACACATCACTTTCTCACAAAAATATTATGGCTTAACCATGTATTTACAGGAATACTGATCAGCTAACTCAGTGGACACATGTCACAGAAATGTGAACTTTAATCTCTCAAATCCTCTGAGATGTCATCTAAGGCACAACTGGTGGAGAAATCTTTGCCAGTGTACTGTCACTATTACATTTTAACTAGTAGCTAAAAAAAGAAAACATCAGAAACGAAGTCCAAAATAAATTCTCATCTTGTTATTCTACACCCAAGACAATCCACAGGTGTGTAAGGAGACCCTAAAATGACCCAGCCAGAGCTATCAGTCCATACCGAGACACTGCCTGACAGTAACATGGCTTTGCATTTCCTTCTACCTGCTGTTCCAGCCCATAATCAATGTTCTTGCTACACACACTCTTTCATGGAGCACTCCTAAGATTCAAAAGACAGATGTTAGGATGCCTTTGGCTGTAAATCAATATGTTACTGATTGCATTAAGATGCACCGATGTTAAAAAACAAAGTACACAAATTGATCATACTGTAATTCCACTGTCATTTTCCTGTCCAATGATATCCAGTAAGACCATCTTTGTTCCCAATAGAAAACAAAAAGCTGTGCTTGCTGTTTCAAATGAACTTGCCACTTAAAGTACAGTAATTTAATGATTATAAGCCACACCATTTTGACTAAAATTTTGCTCCCAACCCGGAAATGCGGCTTACACTCAGGAGTAGCTAATATATGAAAAAAGTTCTGAAATTTCCAAACCTGGAAGTGGAAGCTGAGGTGTCGAGCCGAGCACCTGCCAGTAAAACCTGGGATTGCACGATTGTTACAAATTGGTTACTCTGTTGCGCAGCGGGTGGAGGCGGGCTCCATGTTGGCAGTGCCGGGGCAGGGGAGGCAGGGGTCTCCCTCCTGCCAGCCCCGCGGCCTTGGGGGGAGGCAGGAGGCTCCCTCCTTCTGGCCCTGCGGCAGTGGGGAAAGGGCAGGATGATCCCTGCCACCGGCAGCGCAGAGGGAGAGGCAGGGGCTCCGTGCTGCTGGCCCCACGGCCCGGGGCGTAGACGGGGGCTCCCTCAGGCCAGCCCCCCGGCCCAGGGGGAACCGGGGGTTCCATGCTGCTAGCTCCGCGGCACAGGGGGAAGGCGGGGGGCTTCATGCAGCCAGCAGCGTGGTGGGGGAGGCAGAGGGCTCCTTCCTGCTGGCCCTACGGCCCGGGTGGGAGGAGGTGGCTCTGTTCTGCCGGCCCCGCGGCGGGGGGGGAAGGCGGGCTCCGTGCCTCCCTCCCCCTCCTGCTGCAGAGGAAGGCGGGCTCCGTGCCTCCCTCCCACCGCGGGGGAAGGCGGGCTCCGTGCCTTCCTCCCACTGCCGCCATGGGTGTAAGCGGGCTCCATGCCTCCCTCCCACCGGCACCACGGGGCAGCGCCGGGCCAGAGAGTGATCCTGCAATTCCGTTACTTGTTACTTTGTTGCACGCGGGTCCTCCCTGCAAGTGAAAATGCGGCTTATATTCCAGTACGGCTTATACCTGGACAAAGACCTAAACATTGCCGACACCTGGAGGTGCGGCTTATAATCAGGTGCAGCTTGTAATCGTGAAATTACTGTAAGCAAAGAATTAGTAGGAAGGATCAAAAAAGTTACATGCATGTTAAGAATGCAATAATTTAAATTGGTAATAAGGAGCAACAATGCTGAAAAATCAATTGCAGAGTGAGCTGGATGACCAGAGGGAACACTGAAACTACAATTGTCAATCTAAGGCCCACAACTCTGAGACAGAACAGTGCTACAAGTAGGAAACAAAGGGAAGAAAGCTTCCCTTTGAGCTGAGCTATTGAAATGTAGTAACAAGTTACTCTTCCACCTTTGGCAAGTGAACAAATTACAGAAAACAGTACAGAAATTTCACGATTACAAGCCGCACTGACTGTAAGCCGCACCTCCGGGTGTCGGCAACATTTTGTTCTTTGTCCATACATAAGCTGCACCTGATTAAAAGTCGCTCTGTTGTTCGCAGCGAGGACCCGCGTGCAACAAAGCTGCCAAGTAGTAACAGAATCGTGGGATTGCGGGGTTTACTGGCTCGGCTCGGGCCATGTGGGCTCGGCCTGCTCGGGGCTGCCAACGGGGCCAGGTGGCCCAGCTCGGTGCTGCCACTCGGCGAGGCTGCTCGGGGCCGGCTGCCGCTGCCACCAGGCTCGCTAGCCCCGGTCCGGCATTGCCCCATGGCGGCAGGTGGGGATAGAGCCCGCCGGCACCCCCGGAGGCGGGGGTAGGCGGGGATGGAGCCCCCCCGCTCCCGCGGCGGCAGGTGGGGGCGGGAGCACCCACCTCCCCCCCGGGCCATGGGGCCAGCAGGAGGGAGCCCCCACCTCCCCCCTGGGCTGCGCTGCCTGAAGGAGGGAGCCCCGCACCTCCCCCCCCCGGCACTGCCGGCATGGAGCCCACCTCCACCTGCCGCGCAACAGAGTAACCAATTTGTAACAATCGCGCAATCCCGGGTTTTACTGGCAGGTGCTCGGCTCGACACCTCGGCTGCACTTCCGGGGTTGGAAATTTCAGAAAATTTTTCACATATTAGCTGCTCCTGAGTGTAACCCGCATTTCCAGGGTGGGAGCAAAATTTTAGTCAAAATGGTGTGGCTTATAATCATTAAATTACTGTAAAATAAATTTTTCTACTGCAGCCATAAAATTACTATATTTAGTTCTGCAGCTTGGCATCAATAAAGTCAATTTACATAATTCTGGAAGAGAAATTCTTTCTACTTTGTCCAAAGTTTTAAACAAGGCCCTAGTGATATTATTTTTGAAATCCACAGAGAGTTCAAATTCTGCTTTAAGCCTCACCAATTAAACTTAAGATTTATTTCTCAAAATAGCAGTAAATATTTTAGCAACACACAGAGAAAGATTAATTCAATTCCTATTGCATTTACCATGCAATGCTTTATGAATTATCAATATAAAATAAAATAGAAAATTGATGATCAAATATCTTGCATAAAATAATATCTATTGCAAATCACAAGACTGCATCATCCAGCTGCTTGGCAGGTGAAGGAAGTGTATTTAGGAACTAAGTGTATTTTCTGTATTAAGGTTTAAAGCTATTTTACTGCCTCAATTAGTTTATTTCAATCCTCTTAATTGCCCATAAAGCCAAGCTTAGGATCGCCTCTCAAAAACAGACCAATTGCTCCCTCCACTGGAAATAAGCAACCATTACACCAGGGTGCAGAGATCCACAGGTGAAACACGAAGTGAAGTTAAACAAATTAGAAGGAGTTTCCACTTAGTTACTTGATAGATGGCTAAGGTTTGACAGACTGGTAACCTGCACTTTTCATTCTCTTACCAGAAAGATTCACATACACAGGTTGACAAAATCTAAAAGCTTAAAAATAAAGAATGTAGATGATGAGGCATCTGAAACATGGAATCATGGAATGGTTTGGATTAAAAGGGACCTTAGAAACCATCCCTCCTCCAGTTTTAACATCCTGCCAGGGCCACAGAAACCTTCCACTAGACCACGTCAGATTGGATGGGGCTCTGAGTGGTCTTGAACACTTCAAGGCATGGGGTATCCACAACTTCTCCCGGCTACCTGTTCCAGTGTATCTCCACCCTCATAAGGAAGAATTTCTTCCTAATATCTAATCTAAACCTACTCTCCTTCAGTTTAAACTCATTCCCCTTTTTCCTGTCACTACATGCTCTAGTAAATAGCCCCTCAACACCTTTCTTGTAGGCCCCTTTCACAATGAGGTCACCCTTCTCCAGGCTGAACAACCCCCATTCTCTCAGCCTTCCCTCACAGAAGACAGGCTCCATCTCTCTATCATCTTCATGTCCCTCCTGTGGACCTGCTCCAACACAACTGTCCCAAACATTTTCAGACTCAGTAAACTGCTCCCATCAATTTTAAACACAGGGAATGCAAAATAAAGAATATAGTGTTTTCTGTACTCCACCTGCAGAGACAAGTAGGAATAGTTTTTAATGGAAAAACTTCTGCATGAGGAGCTTCCTTGCAAAACTTATGTGAAAGCTGAAAAGTCGTAGAAGATATTCACATGAAATACAAACCCAGTGAATTTAAAGACGCAAAACTTGACATACGAAATCCTCAGCCTAACAAGTAAAATGTTAATCTGCACATGAAGTGAATTTAAATCACGTCAAAGTAAATTTTCAGCATTTGGTACATGCAAAAACTTACTCTCTTTTCTCAAATACTATAAGAAATAAAAAGTTGTATTGCATTGACATTTTCAAAAGCTTTATCTGTGATACTGCTTAGCTACAGACATCCTCAATGAGAACCTGGCCCTTGCTCAGGCAGCCAGGGATGCTAAACTTGGTGACTGCAAGGTCCATGTTGAATACCAGCAACACATCCCTGTTGAATGATGAAGCTGTAATGATGCAGGTCAGAAACCAAGTATCTTCAGGCTTTTTAATGAGTACAGACACTCCAACTCACAGCACTTTTTTTCTTGGGCACTTACATGAATATTGATGGTATCAAGAGTCCTCAACTGAGAAAATCAATGCCTTCAGCCTCAGCTCCTGCTGTTATCCACATCAGTGGTGCACAAACTTGGAGTATCAGCTAAAATGTGCTTAAAATCAAAGCTGTTTCTCCTGTAAGTCCCTCTGTCAACTCAGCAGCACTGAATAATACTATACTTAACTTAAAGGTTTACAATCCTGTTAAACAGTAAAAATACAAAGCAAACATCCAACTACATGACAGCAGTTTTCCCTGGAAAATAACACATAGCACACAAAAATTAAGTGCTTGGTCTTCTTATTAAAGAGGTTGGTTACCCACAAAACCAAGCTTTGATAGCTTCTACAGCCTGATCTCGCAGGAAGGATTTTGTAGCTGCCCTTCAAAAATTTCCAAGCCTACCCACAGATGAAAAATCTGTTATGAAAATGCCTGGAAGAAACACTTCCAACATAATGACATGTTGTGCTAATCACAATTAGGTTTATTTATTAATTAGCTGGTATAGTTACAGAAGAATTATGAAGTGCTATGTTTATTACAGAATGTTTGAAAAGCTTTGCTCTTCACAATTAAATTCAATAGCATTTTACTGCACATAAAACAACCAATCCCTGAAAATGGAAAAAGAGGCAAAGAAAGAGACAAAATGTCAAGCATGATAAATAGTTTAAAAACATTGCTACACCTTAAACTAGGAACCCTTAGGGCTGGGAAGTACATAAATAGTATTACAAGATTACAGTAAGAAAAGAATCCACCCAAATTTTTACTACAGGCAGCAAATAGTGTTTTGCTGAGGATTCATACAGTTTCTAATTCTCACTGCACAACTAATCACTTTTAGTTACAGCATTTTAATCCTCAGCTGACCCTAGACACGCTCTGCCATGATATAGCAGCAATTCCAAGTTTGCTTCCAGAGGGAGAGAAAAGCTCATATAAAGTATGCTACTATGACCAGAAACCTCAAGAATGCACTTTTAGTATCAACAGACATTCTAAGCAGTGGTACAGATTTATTTTTTAAAAAGCTATGACATTCTACTTACCTTAATAACGAATTTGTTGGATGCCATGATAGGTCACTGTAAGCTGGTCCTATAAAAATACCAATTAAAAGTGATCAGCACTGGAGAAACACTCAGATCTCTGCAGCAATAGAGAAGGAACTTCACATCTGTGACTCATACCTTCATGACTACTGTTCTTCAAATTCTACACTCTGCTTTTAAAAAAACAAGGAAAAGTCTTACTTAAAGGAAAATTACTTAGCTATCCATTGGTTTCTTTTAGTGAACCTCATAACTGTCCAGGCACTTTGCATCCAACACGAGGGAAACACAAAGTTAGAACTCTTTCAAGTAAGAAACTTTAGGTTTTGGCTCACCTTGTATCCATCCATGCATACACATTATGTATATTTAAAATTTTGTACAACACACCAGGCAACATAACCCAAGTCTTATGGTGGTTGCACAAAGTAAAGTGAACTTTGGACATCCTCCTCTCTTGCTTATCCCAAACAGGACCTAAATCACTTAATTTGTGATCCTGAGTGAAGTACATTGAGGTGCACAGCCCCTGACCCTGCCTCAGACCATTCCCAGCACTTCAGGAAGTGTTAATTTGTGCTAGAAGTTGAAAACTCACTTGGCTCAAGAAAATATTCTCAATTAATTGCTAAGATTTTTTTTCCAAACTGACAATTACAGTCATGGACTGAAGCTAGCTGGGAAGCTCATCATCCTTCACATAAATAGGAGCCAAAAACTGACTTGTCAAAAAAGCAGAAAATAAGGTTAAACTCATTAAAGTCTTTTCAGCTAGCTCCACAACATCTGGATTCAGGAGAGACATGCAATGGGCCCTATGGTATTAGTAGCTACAAAATTAATAGCTACAAAATTAATAGCTACAAAAAACAGGAATACAAAAACTAAGATACATTCTGTTTTCACACAGGGTAAGAAAATAGCCAACAGACAACAAAAAGACTTGGATTGGTCAGAAAACCAGGTGAAGCAGAGTCTCAGTAAAGTGGCAGGAGGTAGAGTACAACACAGTGCAAGCTTCAAAATGAAGAAAATCAGTAGCTGGTATCTGCAATAAATGAAATACAACCGAAACCACACTGAGAATAGAGCTGCCTTTTGTAATCTAAAGTTTCCTAAAGGATTACAGTAATTTCACGACTATAAGGTGCACCCTTTTGACTAAAATTTTCCCCGGAACCCAGAAGTGCACCTTATAGTCCGGTGTGCCTTATCTGATGGACAAAGTTCAAAAAATTTGCCTACCCGGAAGTGAGAGCTGCGAGCCACGGGGAAAGCCGGCAGGGCCATGGTTGCCAGGTGGAGGCGGGGCGGACCAGTGGTGGGCACACCCCGGCCCTGTGGAGGCGGAGCCACCCCTCCAGAGGCACGCCCTGGCCCCGTGGAGGCGGAGCCACCCCTACACAGGCACCCCCTGGCCCTGTGCAGGCGGCACGGCCCCTCCAGAGGCAACCCCCGGCCCCGTGCAGGCGGCACGGCCCCTCCAGAGGCAACCCCCGGCCCCGTGCAGGCGGCACGGCCCCTCCAGAGGCAACCCCCGGCCCCGTGCAGGCGGCATGGCCCCTCCAGAGGCAACCCCCGGCCCCGTGCAGGCGGCACGGCCCCTACACAGGCACCCCCCAGCCCTGTGCAGGCGGCACGGAGCGGCGGCGGCCATAGCCCAGCCCTGGAGAGGCAGCATGGAGGGGTGACGGCCATGCCCCAGCCCCGCCGGATACAGGCGGGCCTGGGGGCCTGCGGCACCGCCCCTGCCGGGTACAGGCGGGCCCCGGGGCCAACATCTGCCGGTGTGAGGCGGAGCCTCGGCCAGCAACTGCGCAGAGGGAGCTGGGGGCGGAGCCTCGCTGTAAAAAAAAAAGTGCGCCTTATAGTCCGGTGCGCCTTATCTGATCTACAAAGTTGCGAATTTTGCCGACTCCCGGGGGGTGCGCCTTATAGTCCGGTGCGCCTTATGGTCGTGAAATTACTGTAGTCTCTTTAAATGGACAAATGTGGTCAATTTTGTAGAAGTTGGTATAGGAAAACACTAAAAATTGAGGAATGTGTACGCATTTGTCATTACATACTTCAAGTTATTGTTAAGTACTGTGATAGAGCTGTCAAAATTTCAGGACACAAGTCAGGCTGGGGACACATGATTCTATCAGGCATTATGCTTACACATTTCAAAAAGCAGTCATTATCACTATTTAACTTCCAAAAAAGTGCAAAACAGGATAAACACCCACTTCACAACTACACAGAACAGCACGGATGATTTTAATATGAACATTCTTAACAGTCCTGCACATAGAAGATGGAATACCATCATGCCTAGTGCCATGCTCCTATCATTCTCCCTTGCAACAAACAGCCCTGGAAACTGCTCCTTTTTATCAGATTTAATCCTGTCAACTTTATTTATGGCAATTTTGAGAAACAGTGCAAGGAACAGAGGTCTGGACCACCTGAGACATCCTAGTTCAGTTATGTAGTAAGTTCAGCTGAACTCATCCTGGCATCACTGAATTCTTTATGGCAACAATTTACTTTCCAGAATAAAACTGTTGCAACACTCTGCTACTACTCATGTGAGAGCTGTTGGCCGGCAGAAATCCCCTCCATATACAATTTAAAAATAATAGAAGAAAAACATAAAAAGGAAGGAGATGCACAAGAGAAATTAGCTTTGGTTCAGTTTGGTCTTCCTGGGAGTAAGCTGACTTTGGGAGTTTGCCAACTACCCCATTCTTTGCACTGACCACACAGATAAGACAAAGGAAACGCAGCAGACAAAATGTAAGTAAATCCACAGAAAACAAAAAGGAAAATATTTTATGTGTGAACCACAGGGAAATCACTGAAGTAACACAGTTGAAAAAATATTCAATACTAAGACATCAGAAGATGAGGAAAACCACTCATCAATAGTTCAAGAAAAAAAGCCAAACAACTAGCCCCAGAATACTTTACCATTTCCTGTGTTTCAAAACAAAACAAACACCAAAAACACAGATCTGTTACAACTGCTTCTGTTTGGCAGCAAGATTCTGTTTCATGGAATGCTTTTTCTGTTGCAAACCTCTAAAGTAAACGCTACGTAAGGATATATGAAGATAAGCAAATATGCAGAAAAAGTCCTCACAAGACTAGATATATATATTTTTTTAAAAAGTCCTGATGTGGGATCTGTAATATTCCAAGACCTTAAATATTGATACAACTTGTGCACGAAGACATGCTTTAGACTCAAACACATAGGTTGCCTGTAGCTAGAGTGAGACACACTTAAAAAATAATGTGGCAGAATATCTTTCTTTCCTAAATTTCAGTCAAAGGGAGCAGTGGATACTCAGGAGAAGCCAGAAAACATGGTCACCGAGAGAGCAAGCTCAAGTGTCCTCTGCCACCTGATGAACAGCATCTTACCTCAGCAAAGTAGCTTCCTGTAGTGAGGAAATGCAGAGTTTGGAAGGGACAAGGGATAGAAAACTCCTGGCACACTTGGAAATACAGCAGCAAGGTTCACCCACTGCCGATCTCCGGGTGCTTTTATCACACGTGGGAAGAGGGGACACCTGAAAACAACAGAAACAAACAAACAAATGCTGATTAAGGATCTCTGTAGGGTAAGTTGATATTGACTATTTTTGTAGTTTGAAATGAACTATCACAAGATAAAAGAGGAGTTCCCTGAATTTTCCTGTCTAGCACTTGTCAGTTTCTGGGAGCACATCCTAAGCTTGGGATGAACAGCACAGTGCTCAGCTACTCACACGTCCAGTAAAGCATCTCTGGTTCTGAAAAAGCACACGACAATCTTCCCATTTGCCATTCAGGATTTCTATGCCCACTATTGCCAATTACTCCACTTAACCATTGAAAAACACTCTTCCAGCCACTCAGCACCTTTTCTCCTCACTGTTACTCACATTCATTCATAAACTGCCCATTCACTTCTAAGGCTCAACAATTCAGTTTCAAAAACATGACCCAGTCACCACAGAACTGCCTAGAACTAGAGGGAGGAGAGGTTCTGGGGAGCATCAAAGGGCCGTGTTAAACATGCACTATTATCTTTTCTAACTTTTATGAAACAGCTGAATGCAATTAATGAAAAATTACTATGCAGTTTAAAAAATTATGCTCCTTTCTGCTTGGAGATCAGGCATTAGGTATTTGGCGTTTGGCTACAGTCATAAACTCTGCAACTATAAACGAAATTGAAAACAAACCCATTCATTAACACATTAATATAAAACAAGATACTCCTGACAGCGACCGCAGGAGTAAAGAGCAAACACAGGAGAAGTATTACTGTATTCACAGGACTATTTCTTATACTTACAGGAGTGAATACAGCAAAAGTGAACACAGGAAAGCAGAAGAACTACGAGAAAGCGGAGGCCAGGGAACAAAGTGATTTGAACTTGTTTTAACCAGGGCACTTCAGCCCGCCCACAGGAAATCTCAGCTGGGCGCAGGTCTAAGACGGAGTGGCTGCAGCAGCAGGTATGCAAGGAAAAAAATAAAATAAAAAAAAAATATATATATATATATATATATATTTTTTTTTTAAGCCTGACTAGTGCTGGCCAGGATGGGAGGGGGTGAGGAACGGGACAGCGCGACTGAGGCGGCGCCTGAGGGAGGCTCGGTGGGAGCCGACCGGCACCGCCACCAGAGCCCCAGCTCTCCGAGCATCCCTTAGAGGTTTAACTGAGTAGAAAAGAGGAGCTGGAGGCCCAGGCACGGCTAAAAGAGCCAGGCGGCACAGGGCGGCTGTTCCCCTCTTGACGCCGCTCCTCTGCTCTGCCCTACCCAAAATGGCCGCGTCCGTCGCCGCCATCCGCCCCCGCTGCCCGCACGCAAAATGGCCGCCAGCGACCGAGGCAGGCCCGAGCCGTGAGTGACGCTGCGCCCGGCTAATGGCAGGCTCGGAGGGGCAGCACCTCCGGGGTTGTGTTGCTTCCACTTCTTCCTGCCGGGGCGCGTTTGAATGTGTAGGGTGAGTGAATTGTCGTCTCCCCGGGAAGGCTCCTCGGCAGCACCTTCCTCGCTCCCACCCTCCCAGACGGGGGAGAAGCCTCAGGTGCGCCCTGCCCGCGGTCCGGGCCTGAGGGAGCCGCTGTCCCCTCAGCCGCCCGTGCCTCAAGGTCGCTGGGTCGCGGGGAAGAAGGAGGAAGAGGTTTTGAGGGCTCCATAGCGTATTGGAGGAGTGGTTGGTGAGGCGGGTTACACCTGTCAGGGTTAAGGTGTAGGAGCACTTCCTCTCCGGATTACAGCTTTGTAGCTGTGAAAAACGAGGTTGTTTGTTAGGAGTTTGTTTGGTTTTGGTTTTTTGCTTTTGTTTTTTTTTTGGTAAAATTTAAAAGTTTAGTAAAGAGCAGTAGGAGACTAAGATATTAAAAGTTTGTTGGGTGTTTGGCATTTAGCTAAGAGTGCACTTGTTATTTCGGAGACACCCTCTTTTGCATACTTTTTTATTGCATTAGCCTACTGCATATTTATAAAAAAGCATGCATATTTAAATTCTTCTCTAAACTAGCTTATATGTTTTAAGAACTGTTCAGCATGGTTCTTTTTTGGGGTTGCTTTTTTAGAGCATGTGCATTTTTGGTTGTGGCTTTAGTTTATTCTTATTATTACCTCCAGCTTGCACTCTGGTCCATACTTTCTTTAGACTGTAGGTGTTGATAGTAGTAGGGGTCTTTATTAGGTGTCTGTTGGATGTTATTCTAACTAAATAGGCAGTGTAATTACTACAAGCATAACTATATCAGCTGTTTTACTACTATGTTTAATAAAAGCTATAGCAAATTTACTTTTAATGTTATATATATAGCATCTATTTTAATATTTGCAAAAAGCCAATATTATAATACATATTTATAACATAGCTGCTCAAAACAGTGAGGTATTTTCATTAAAAACTTGAGTATACGTGCAAAATCCCATGCAAACTAATTTTTTCCAGTTTTTTATTATATAAGGGTTAACTTATTACTCTCTTTGTAATGATGCAGCTTCTGAATACCTCAAGATGGTCAGGCAAAGCTGCACAGGTTAAGTGGTGTCAGAAGCATCACACCTTGCTTTGCCTGCAATTTAGAAGTTCTGTATTCCCTTAGGATCTCAGCTGTTAATTTAATTTTATTAACGATGGGGGAAAGGTTTATTTTGTACCTGCTTTTGGGCTTCAGATATTTAACATCTGAGCAGTGGTGCTTGTAATTAGATAAAGCTGTGTTGCTTTGTTGTGTTTAAGATTTAGCATGCTAAAGTTCTAAGCAAATGCAGCAATTAACATTTCAAAATGTTTGAATTGAGGGGTTTTTTTTGTTTGTTTTTTTTAGGTTCACAAAGTAAGGCTTTTTGTTTAGTGTTTTAGTCATCTCCTGCACTGCGATTAAAGGTATTAACATTTGGCTTCATCTGTTCAATGTTATTATAGAGTAAGAAAGAAAGGATTTCTAGAATATGTTTAAAATAATAAATTATCTTTACCTAGGTAGATGCCAGTTTGCAATGAGTCTTAAAACCTTCTGGAAGGACAACAAAGTTCTGATTGTTATGGGAACTAGCCTGGGGCTAGTGCACTGGGGCTGGTATTGCTTGAAGTCCAGTCCTATTTTCCAAGTGAAGACAGAGAATGTTGTTCAAGAACCTGGGATTCTGACATTCATGATGCAAAGTGATCACAAAAATAAAGAAAAATATGATTAGTACTTTGATTTTTGGGTAAGTTGCCTAATTAGTTGTATCTGTGTTGTTGAGGGAGAAGATGAATTAATTGAGAATTTTCAGCTATAGCTTTGGTGTTCTAACTTAAGTCTTTCAGAGTTTTATTCTTCTTTGCAACTGAGTTAATTTTTTTGTACCTACATGGACTAAAAAAGTGCATCAAAAATCTCAAAAATTACTGCTAAATCCCACATAATGGGGTCAGTTAAGGGAGGGTGTTATCTGTCTTAAAAGATATTTTAAAACAAGCTCCAGTAATTTCAGGACAGCAATCAAACTCTTGTGACTGGATCTATAGCAGTGTCCATTCAGGCTTAAAACTGCCCAGAAATAATTGTGACATAATAATAGTGTTTATAGTAACATATTCCATGTTAGTAGGGTTGATTACAATAGAGAATGAAACAAAATGAAGTACAAGTGTAAATACTGTAGAATTTGCATAGAAATTTGCATGTAAATAAACATTGATTTAAGTTCTACTGTTTTAAGAAGTGAAAAACTTTCTTTGTGGATGTCTTGAAGTAAGACACCTTTGTTTGAGCCAGATTTTTTCAAGTTGTTTCAACATCAAAAGCTGCTGTTTCTGTTGCCTGGCAAGCACTGCTGACTAGTTGGGGTTTTTTGTTCTTGAGTAAAATCAGATGGATATCACTGTACTTCTGATAATTCAGTGAAGTTTATGGTAGCCTGTTACTTGTAGACCTGGTAGTAGCAGGATAGACCAGTGGTCAGAGTTGAAGTTTTTAACGGGTATAATTGATGCACTCTCTATGTTTGTAGTAAAATTGTATTAGTAGATTTTCAGTTAAAAGGCATTATAGAATGTATGGACCAATTGAGGTTCAACAAGGCTCAGTGCTGTGTCCTGCACTTGGGTCACAACCCCATACTGAGCTACAGGGAAGAATGGCTGGAGAGTTTGCTGGCAATGCTGGTGACAGCAGCTGAATATGAGCCAGTGTGTGCCCAGGCTCTGGGGAATCCTGGCCTGGATCTACAGGGGTGTGGCCAGCAGGAGCATGGCAGTGATTGTCCACTGTGCTCAGCACTGGTGAGGGGCACTACCCTTCAAAGAGGACATTGAGGTGCTGAGAAGAGCAGTGCTCCTGTGAGGAGGGGCTGAGGGAGCTGGAGGCCTTTAGCCTGGAGAAAAGGAAGGCTCAGGGCAACCCCATTGCTCTCTACAACCACCTGGAAGGAGGCTGGGGTTCAGTCTTTTCTCCCAAGTACCAAGTGCTAGGACAAGAGGAAACAGCCTCAGGTTGCACAGGAGGAGGTTTGGATTGGATATTAGGGAAACTATCTTGACAAAAAAGGGTTGTCAAGTACTGGCACAGGCTGCCCAGGGAGGTGGCCGAGTCACTATTCCTGGAGGTCTTTAATGGATGCATAGATGTGGCACTTGGGGACATGGTTCAGTGGTGGCTTGGCGGTGCTGGGGGTAACAGCAGGACTTGACTGTAAAGGTCTTTTCCATCCTAAATGATTTTTTGATGCAGTATTTGTCCTTATGTGACTTTTTTTGGTGAAAACTAAAATAGGTCAAGCTTTACAATATTTTCATAAGATTATTCTAATATCCTTCTGTTTTTTATTGTAGGTATAATTAAGCTTGAAGATTTTAATCTGTGACTGTTGCCAGAAAAGATGAAGAAAACTACCTGGAATAGAAAGAACTTTCTGCTTGTAGCAGGACTGTCACTTATAGGTGTCCATTTGGGAACCATGCTTGTGAACTATGTTGCAAAAAAGTCTGCTCAATCTCAATCAGAAGCTAAGAGATCGTCATGAGTGAAATAGATTCCTGCTGTCACTATTTATCAGTTTTGCAACGTGATTAAAGCCTCGTTTTAAGAGCTCTGTGATTAGTAGTTTTTGGAATGTTATATATAGTTTTACCCTGAAAATACTAATCCTTACCAGAAAAGAATTAACATGTACTACTCTTAAAATTTAAAAGTGCAATGAATTATAGATCCAAGTAAAAGTGAAACGTTTTGTTGGCTAGAATTAAAATCTTACCTTCAAAATGTCTCGCCTTGAAGCCAAAAAGCCTCCGTTATTTATTAGTGAGCCTTTAACTAGACATGCAGTGAGTCAGTCACTGTCTCTGCTGAGTGGAATATTAAAATCTTCCTATGGTCCAGCTGGTCGACTCAAACAACTCCACAATGGTGTGGGGGGCTGTGTTTGTACCACTTCCCAATCCTCAGCCCTCCTGGGGCATCTTTCTGTCAGCCAGCCTGTGCTGCGTGTCCTGACAGCCTCTGTACAGAACCATGTGTCGCACTTCAGTGACTGTGGTTTATTCACTGCCATTCTTTGCTGTGGCTTCATTGAAAATTTCAGGAGCCTGAATATTGCACCTTTTACTGTCATTAAAATAAGCAAGCATCTTCTGAGTCTGTGCATGGACCACCTGAAATCTGAGGCTTGTGGTTGCCGGGTGTCTGTGGATTTTAGCAGTGTTGAGACTCTTGTTTGTTTGGTACGTAGCATTTTAACCAGCAAACCTGCCTGCCTGCTTAATAAAACTGAAGTTGATCATCTTACCTCACTGGTTTTAAAGGCTTTTCTATTTACAGTTCCATGTCATGTTGAGACTAATGCTGTTTTAGGGAAGTGTGTGATAATACCTGTGAAAGGCAGAAGAGTTGAGGATTCTACAGTTCTTCCTGGACTGCTGATAGAAGTGCCAGAAATCCAATTGGGAAAACCACTTGCTGTCAAAAGGACTGGTTCAAATATGATCAAACTTGCACTTTTCAGTGTGTCCATGTCAGGTGATGGCTTTAACCCTGAGGAAGGAACTATAGCAGTCCACCATGGAGTTTCTCTGGAAGTGTCAGAGCTGAATCAGTTGCTTAGTGTGGGAAAGCAGCTGGTTAAGGATGAGGTGGGCCTTGTGGTGTGCCAGAAGGTGATGCATCCCTCCTTGAAACAGTACCTGAAGGAGAATGGTGTCATGGCAGTGGACAGGGCTGGACTGTGTCTGATGGAGCCCCTGGGCCGCATGACAGGTAACAGGACAGTTCTCTGCTCTAAACCCGGAGGTTTTTTTCCTTCCTGGAGTTTTCATTGTGAGGTGAACATTACCTGGGGTGGGCTCATTGAAGAGGAAGGAGTCTCTTATTTCCCTCGGTATCCTACCACAACAACTGAGCAAGAGTTGCTCTTTTCTAGTCTGAAAACCATTTTTCAAGGTGAGATTGGTCTTTTGCAGCCCCCTAACCACTGCTTGCTGCATGATGGATATCTAATTCCAGTAACTTTATTTTCAAACTGATTCAAGGCAAATGAAGCAATTACTTTTTTAATCTCAAACTACCACCAAGTCTTGCATTCCTAATATGTTGGTTTCTGTGATTTCCACTGTGAATTGAAGTGTCAGGTATTGAACAATCTATATAAGTTAAAAAGCCAAGAGGAATAAAATTTATGCTTTGTGAAATGCATCAGCTAGGTGTTATAATGGTACCACACACAGTTTTCTCCCTTTTTAATTGAAAGGTTCACAGCCTATAGCTTCCATCCATTTGTTGTCTCCTGGCTGTTACGGCAGTTTGAAAGATTTGTGCGTTGAGAGTTTTGCTCCAAAACATTTTCTACATCTAATTCCTGAGGACACAGTTATCTGCAGCCTGATACTCTGTAACAGAAGTGAAACAGCATGGGATGAACTGAAGGTCAGCAAATTTTTTTCAAATCTTTTCTTGGAAAGTCGTGTTCTTAATGGAAAAATAAAACACTGAGAAATATTATATACATTGAGTTTAGAAACATCATTTCAACATTTTTTCAGTACATAAATTCAGTTTATTTGTTTCCTGAATTTCAAAATCCTGGAAGTACTCATGTTCATTTAATGCCTCTGTTTTAACACAGGAAGTTGTTTAGGGACAGGGATCTCTTTCACCTATTCTTGAGGCCAGTGCTAGATAAATATTTTCATTTTCATTACTTGGTCTATGAGAACATAAAAATCAAAACTGCCTAGCAAAAAGCCAGCAGCAACACTTACAATGATAACCAAGCATTGTTTTGCATTGAACAGTTGGTCTGGAAATGTCCTTGATACTGACTGACTTTTTATATATAGTCCTGTTTTGAAAAAAGAAGGATTAAAATGCAGCTTTTTATTTCTGCCTTTCCTTAGTGTGGACAAATAAAGACAATTTCTCGTTAAGTAAACATGGTCTTGGAAATCCCTCAACAGCTTTATATCCACAAGTAATTCAAGTTTATGAAATCTGTACCAGAAACCACTGAAAATTTTTTTCCATTGTTTTGTTCAAGTGGCGACAAATCCTGTTTATTGTGGTGGGTCTAACAAGAATTTCATATGATTTTCAGCATGTCTGTGAAACTGCAGAACAAGTATTACGGTTAACAATGAAGGAACCTTTGGCATTATTAGGAGGAGGCTGTACAGAAACTCACCTGGCTTCATACATAAGGCACAAGGTATGTAAGACAAGGATTTTAAAGATGCTTAATATACTTAAGAAACAAGAATTTATGTAGAATCACTGCTACAGTTAAAACATTTTTCTCTAATACCATTAATGTGGTATTTTTGCTAGCTACTAATATAAAATAAAAGGGTCTGTTTGAAGCACTCAGTCTTAATTATATCTTTTAAACTTAACGTTATTTGTATACTTGTTGATTTTTCTTAAGTATCTATTATAGTAATTGCATGTTTCTAAGTGTTGAAAATAGGTAGAGTTTTTATATTGAAAGATGATAATGCAGAGCTCCACTTCAACTCCTTCCTAATGTGGGATAATCATGACAAACATTTTTTAGTTAGAACTGAACCATCTATTTTGGAGAGGGGTGGCGGGGAAAGCAGCAGTATGATACATGTTTAAAATTATATCTGTAAAACAGTGTTCTGACTTTGCTTTCCTGGTTCTGGTTTCTTTTTTAGAGTTCTATTTTGCCTGCCAGCACTTTCAAAGACCTAGATTGTTCTCAGACACAATACCAGTTGGTTACTGAGGGGTTTTGCCATTCCCTGGAGTCTGTAGCTCGTTCTCTGAGTCACGATGGTGAAGAAATTCTTACAGACATGGTTTATGGACACTGTTGGTTTGTTCCATCAGGTGCTCCCTGTGTCTCCAAGTGGTCAGATTTTTTAGTTTCAAAATGTGGCTGTGGGATGAATGGTAACACAGAGGACCTCAGCTGGAGGTTTTTGCGAGGCCAGTCTGGCTCTCCTGTTATACAGGGCTGCCCTAAAGAGCCCTCAGTAAAAGTTTCTGACCTCCTGACTCTGGATTGCTTTGCTGCCAAGTGCACTGGCCTGCAGGTAGCTCTGGAGACAGCCAACCTGATTTTGGATCTTTCATACATAACTGAAGATCAAAATTAGCTCTGATCCTGTGTACAGTAATTTCACGACCATAAGGCGCACCAGACTATAAGGCGCACCTTTTTTTTGCAGCAAGGATCCGCCTCCAGCACCCCCTGCACGGTTGCTGGCCAAGGCCCCGCCTCCACCCCCTTGCTGCGGCCCCGTGGGTCCCCGGGCCCCCCTGAACCTGGCAGCCGTGGCACTGTGGGCCCCCCTGCACCTGGCAGCCGCAGGGCCACTCCCCCTCACAGCCCGGCGTGGCCACAGGGCCGCTCCCCCTCACTGCTCGGCACAGCCTGGCTACCACTCCCCTCTCACAGCCCGGCAGAGCCACGGGGCCACTCCCCCCTCACAGCCCGGCAGAGCTGCGGGGCCACTCCCCCTCACAGCCCGGCACAGCCCCGCAGCTGCCCCCTCTCACAGCCCAGCACAGCCCAGCTACCGCTCCCCTCTCACAGCCCGGCACAGCCGCAGGGCTGCTCCCCCGCTCACAGCCCGGCGCAGCCGCAGGGCCACTCCCCCGCTCACAGCCCAGCGCTGCCGCGGGGCCACTCCCCCCTCACAGCCCAGCGCAGCTGCAGGGCCGCTCCCCCTTGCGGCTCGCACTTCCAGGGCGGCAAATTTCCAAACTTTGTACATTATATAAGGCACACCGGACTACAAGGCGCACTTCTGGATTTGGGCCAAAATTTTAGTCAATAGGGTGCGCCTTATAGTCGTGAAATTACTGTAATTTGTGTTGTACAGCAAAACAGCTCTGAATTGAAAGCAGGGTAATGTATAATGTGCTAAAATATTTGAATAGGTTAGAATGTGGACAGGAGACAAAAATTTTAAATTCAACAGCTGGACATAGAATACTCTTCTCATTGTTAATCCACTGTGCTCTCAAGCATTTTCAAATGTTCAAACTGTTCCCTCTGCACTAAGGAGTTTTGGATGTTGGTTAGCTCTGTGGCGTCTTCAAAGAAATGGGAAAAAGGGATTCACTTGCTGAGAAAACATTATGTATTGCAATTTATACAGTCTCAGCAAAAGCTTTGCGCATTCAAGGGACTTTTATATTGCAGCAGAATTTTATCTTTTTTTTTTTTTTTGTAGGTAAAAAAGGCTTAGCATATTCCTTGAGCCACTTGTTTTTAATTTTGTTCTGAAGTTTTTGTCACCATCTACTATATGTATATGCTGTTTCTATTTCTAAATGGCTGAAAGATTTTAATTCATATATGTAATTTATTTAACAAGTTATAAAAATTCAACCTGGAGCTCTTCAGGTAGCAGGTAGGTAATAAAAGATTTGAAAAGAAATGGCAGACTGGGTGGAAAAAACTTTTGTTAAGTGGACCTTGATTGTCTTCTGTGGAATACAGAGCAGTCCGTAATGAAGTTTCTATCATTTAAGCAAAGCTGCAAGAAAAAATGTCCCACTTACCATTCAATTAACTCTTTGACTGTGCATGGCTTCTTTTAATGAAGTACGGTTTTAAGCTGCTCAGACTTGTTTTGATCTTTAAACCAGACTGTAGACTGAATGACCAAAACTTTTTCTCATTCTCAGCTCGCGTGCAAGATCAGAAAGGGTGTTATAGTTTCTTACTTAAGCTCATTTTCTTTGCCACTTTTCTTCTTCCTCTTTGTTTTCAGTCACAAGGGACAAATTATTCATGGTGTGTTTCCAGATAACATCCATGTCAGTTATAGTCTAGTCTGCTTATTTTTTTCCTGGTCTCTTAAGTTTTTAATATATTTATTCACTGCAAATAAGCAGTAGAATTGTTATGTATAATTCAGTTTTGAAATATGTAATTAAAACCAGATCTTTCCAGTCTTTTTGTACAAAGTCCTTTTAATTTTAAGAACATAAGTAATCATTTTCTCACTGGGAAAAAAAAGAGTTATTTGAAATTCTTTATCTTTTTATGACCTGAAATGATTGCTTCAGTGCTGTAAGGCATCCTTTGGGGATTTGTGAAAGAATGTTACAAGGATTGCGAATGGAGGCTGCTGAAAGCTGGTTAGTAAAAAGGCTGCTTTTATATCTTGATCCTCGCATATGCCATGAACTATATGAAAACATCAGGAATAATGAAACCAGATGATGGTGCGTATCTTAAGGCATCTTCTTCTTAAGAAGAATCTTGATAATACTTCATCTAATTATGATTCTCCAGCTCAGAGTGCTGAATTACACTATTTTACTTCCTATAATAGCAGCTTGTTATGCAGTGTGAAAATGTTGAATTCCGTGACTACAGCTGTGAAGTGAAAATTTAAAATATTCAAGTAGAACTAGTTGTGAGTGTTCTTTTGTCTTGGTATCTGAAGGTTGAATCACAGGTCTTGAATCAGAGCTGCCAGTGTTTTTTATTCTCCCTCAAAAAGAAAGTCACAGATTAAAAAACTGAAAAGAAATTTAATTTAATTATTGGTAAGTAGCTAAAAAGACATTTATACATGAACTAAAGTTTTTTTCATATATAGATAATTTTAATAACAATGAATTTTTGCCTCCTACTGTGACTAAAAGGGATAAATAAGCAGCTTGCTCTGCTAGTTATGGACAGTATAGGTTCAGTTCTCACTCGTACTGCAGTGGGCTTGAACAGTTCATGTTTATTGTTGCCTCATCTTTAAGAGATAACACAGAAAGAGTACAATTTTGGATACTCTTAAAAATCCAAGTAAGAAGAATTTTGACTCAGTCTAACAGCAACATAAAGTACAGTAATTTCACAAATACAAGCCGCACAGACTATAAGATGCATCGCCGGGTGGTGGCAAACATTTCGTTCTTTGTCCATAAATAAGCCGCACCTGATTAAAAGCTGCTCTGTCCTTCGCAGTGAGGACCCATGTGCAACAAAGTTGCCAAATAGTAACAGAATCACGGCATGGCGGGGTTCACTGGCTCGGCTCAGGCTGTGCGGGCTCAGCCTGCTCGGGGCTGTCGACGGGGCCAGGCGGCCCAGCTCGGTGGGGCCGCTCAGCGGGGCCGCTCGGGGCCGGCCACTGCAGGGCTCACTCACCCCGGCCCGGCGCTGCCCCGTGGTGGCAGGCAGGGACGGAGCCCGCCGGCTCCCACGGTGGCGGGCTGGGACGGAGCCCCACCCACTCCTGCGGCGGCAGGCGGGGAAGGAGCACCCCCGCTCCCGCCGTGGCGGCAGGTGGGAGCGGAGCCCGCTGGCACCCGCGGTGGCGGGCGGGGAAGGAGCCCCCCGCTCTCGCCGCAGCGGTGGCAGACGGGGAAGGAGTACCCCTGCTCCCGCCGCAGCAGCAGGAACGGAGCCCCCCCACTCCCGCAGCGGCAGGCAGGGAAGGAGCACCCCCGCTCTCGCCGCGGCGGCAGGCGGGGGCAGAGCCCACTGGCACCCGTGGCGGTTGGCGGGGGCGGAGCCTGCCTGCTCCTGCCGTGGCAGGCGGGGGCAGGAGCCCCCCCACTTACCCCACGGGTGCAGGGATGGCAGCACAGAGCCCCTGCCTCCTCCCCGAGCCGTGGGGATGTCAGCACAGAGGCCCCCGCCTCTCCCCCACCTGAAGGAAGGAGCTCCCCTGCCTCCCTCCCTCTCCCCGTGCTGCTGGCACTGAGCTGGCCCCACCCGCCATGCAACACAGTAACCAATTTGTAACAATCACGAAATCCTGGTTTTTACTGGCAGGTGCTCGACTCGGCACCCTGGCTGGCACTTCCGGGGTTGTAAATGTCAGAAAATTATTCACATATTAGCCATTCCTGAGTGTAAGCCGCATTTCCGGTGTGGGAGCAAACTTTTAGTCAAAATGGTGCACCTTGTATTCGGGAAATTACTGTAACTTCTTTGAACTTTCATATTTTATAATAGAATTTGGGTGCAAAAATGGTTGGGTTTCCTCCTGTGTTTTGAAGTTGACAGAATGAAATGTCCTCAGTTGTAATGCCTTTGAGAAGCCACTATGGTTTTATTCCTGTTCCCCTTGGCATTTAAAGTTCAGTGGGAAAAATTAGCATTACATAAGTATTACGAGACAAGAGTTTTCTGATCATGACCTCAGTCATGTCTGATTTCCACAGATTGCTCAGATTAATTTAAACTTTAATAATTCTACTGATAATGCACAAGAAGTACAAACATTCATTTCTAGCCTTCTCAGCCATGTTCATGGTCTAGGCCTAGAAGGAGAAATAAAGAAGTGCTAATATTACAATCACTCAGGTCAGCATATTTAAGTAAGATGCCAGTGTAATATAACTGCTGCTCAGTTTAATATTTGTTTGGTATTTCTGTTCCTATTTGATACTTAAAACCTCAAAGTGAAGACCTGAAAATGCTGATTAATTAAGGGATCTTCATTTCTATTTATTGTGACCTATTTCAAGCAGATGCACCATAAATGCTATTATTTTGGCATTGGTTAAGAGGCATAATACCTGTTTTTCATTGATTCTGTTTTTTATCTGTTAATTTGTGGAGTCACTCTGAGCCATATCTGTGATCTTTTTCTGTCTATTCTCCTATCTACAAAATAGGAACAAAGATTTGTGGGTGAAGAGTTCTAAGATCCAGATGGAAAGTGAAAAACTACTTGCTGCACAAGAACAAAGAAAGATGTATTTTAAAATAACTCAAATCCTTGCTAAAATATTAGAGTACAGTAATTTCACGAATACAAGCCGCACCAATTTGACCAAAATTTTGGTGGAAACCCGGAAGTGCGGCTAATATTCCGGGGCGGCTAATACATTAACAAAATTCTAAAAGCTGCCAACACGGAAGTGAGAGCCCGCGGCAGCCCCAAGCCAAGCTGGAGCCCGGCCGGCCCCGGCAGAGGTGGGAAAGCCTGGCAGAGGCGGGGCCAGCAGTGTGGGGGGCGGGCGGCAGAGCCTGAGCCAGCAGGGCGGGGCAGGGGGGCGGCAGAGCCGGGTCAGTAGGGCGGGGGAGCCCGGGAGAGCTGGGGCTAGCAGTGCAGGGGAGCATGGCAGAAGCAGGAAGGCCGGCGGGTGGGGCTGCCTGGCAGTGGGGGAAGCCCAGCAGAATCGGGGCCAGCAGCATGGGGGAGCCCGGCGGTGCGGGGGCCTGCAGTGCCGGCCAGGGCGAGGAAACGCGGCGGCGGTGCAGACGGGAGAGGGCGGCCGGTGAGCCCGGCGGCGGCAGCCAGCCGGCAGGGCTAGGGAACGCGGCGCGGCGCGGCCGGCGAGCCGGGCGGCGGCAGCCCGCCGGCAGGGCTAGGGAACGCGGCGCGGCCGGCGAGCCGGGCGGCGGCGGCGGCAGCAGCCCGCCGGCAGGGCTAGGGAACGCGGCGCGGCCGGCGAGCCGGGCGGCGGCGGGCAAGGCTAGGGAACGCGGCGCGGCGCGGCCGGCGAGCCGGGCGGCAGCAGCCCGCCGGCAGGGCTAGGGAACGCGGCGCGGCCGGCGAGCCGGGCGGCGGCGGCGGCAGCAGCCCGCCGGCAGGGCTAGGGAACGCGGCGCGGCGCGGCCGGCGAGCCGGGCGGCGGCGGGCAAGGCTAGGGAACGTGGCGCGGCGTGGCCGGCGAGCCGGGCGGCGGCAGCCCGCCGGCAGGGCTAGGGAACGCGGCGCGGCCGGCCGGCAGGGCTAGGGAACGCGGCAGCGGGGCGGTGCTGACGGGAGAGGGGGGCCAGCGAACCCGGCGGCGGCGGCAGCACCACCCGGCCAGCCCCGCCGAGCCGTGGCGCTGAGCTGGGCTACCCGGCCCCGTCGGCAACCATGAGCGGGCCGAGCCTTCCTGGCCCTGCCCCGAGCCAGTGGCGGCCGGCGAGCCTGGCAGCGGCGGCAGCGGCTGGCCCGCCGGCAGGGCGAATACGTGAACGCAGCGGCGACGCGGCCGGCATGCCTGCCAGCGGCGGCAGCGGCTGGCCCGCCGGCAGGGCGAGTACGTGAACGCAGCGGCGACGCGGCCGGCATGCCTGCCAGCGGCGGCAGCGGCTGGCCCGCCGGCAGGGCGAGTACGTAAACGCAGCGGCGGGGCGGTGCTGACGGGAGAGGGGGGCCAGTGAGCCCGGCGGCGGCTGCAGCACCACCCGGCCGGCCCCGTCGGCAACCATGAGCGGGCCGAGCCTGCCTGGCCCCGCCCCGAGCCAGTAAAGCCCGCTATGCCGCGATCCTGTTACTAATTGGCCAATTTGTGAAAGCTGCGCACGGATTCTCGCGACGAACGAAAGTGCGGCTAATATTCGGGGTGCGGCTTATCTATTGACAAAGACAGCAACATTGTCGAGGCACCGGAAGTGCGGCTTATAATCCGTGCGGCTTGTATTCGTGAAACTACTGTAATTTCATTAATGGAACTTTGATCAGAATTTATGTAGACTCCTTTAATTATTTTTCTTGGTAAAACACCACATTTTTTTTTATTGAACCTGGATGCATTTTCTTGTTCTCTGAAGTTCCAGCAACAGTACATCACTGTTACTACCAGTAATCTGATTTATTGCTTTACATCTTCAGTACACACACACACACAGGGAAATGTGACCTTAAAGCTGTGTGCAGGAATGGTTGGAATTCAAGATCAGCAGTGTCAGATATGTCAGCAATCTTTCCTGTATTGTGTCTTCAGAGTCTGTGCTCTGCTGTTCAGAGTACGGTAATTTCACGAATACTGCACCAATTTGACTAAGATTTTGCTCCTAAACCGGAAATGCGGCCAATATTCAGGAGCGGCTAATATGTGAATGATTTTCTGACATTTACAACCTCAGAAGAGCCAGCCAGAGTGTCAAGCCGAGCTGCTGCAAAGTCGGCATTTTGCGATTGTTACAAATTGCTACTCTGTTGCACCGCGGGTGGAGCCTGGCTGCCTGCAGGCAGCATGGGGGGCGGGGAGAGAGGCGGGAGAGCTCCCTCCTTGCCTCCTCTACCACAGCCCGGAGGAGAGATGGGGGGGCCCTGCGCCGCCATTGCCGCGGCCCAGGGAGGAGGCGGGGGGACCCGGGCCGCCCCTGCCGCGGCTCTGGGAGGCGGCAGGGCACCCGCGCCGCCACTGCTGCGGCTCTGGGAGGCGGCGGGGGACCCGGACTGCCCCTGCCGCGGCTCGGGGAGGTGGCGGGGGGCTCCGTCCCTGCCTGCCACCACAGGGCAGCGCCGGGCCGTGGTGACCAAGCCCAGTGGCAGCGGCGGCTGGCCCCCAGTGGCCCCGCCGAGCGGCAGCGCCGGGCTGTGCTTCCTGGCTCCGTCGGCAGCCCCTAGCGGGCCGAGCCTGCACAGCCTTAGCTCAGCCAGTAAACCCCGCCCTGCCGCCGTTCTGTTACTATTTGGCAACTTTGTTGCACGCGGGTCCTCGCTGCGAACGACAGAGCGGCTTATATTCAGGTGCGGCTTATTTATGGACAAAAAACGAAATATTTGCCAACACCCAGAGATGCGGCTTATACTCAGTGCGGCTTGTATTCGTGAATTTACTGTAGATGTTCATATGATGTTAATCCTTGAAGACAGGCTAGAAACAGGTTTGTGACTTTGGGAAACCTAACCTTACTATATTGATGGCATAACACTGGTTTGTTGTTTTAATTTTTTTTTTTTTTTTTTTTAATTCAAGTGTTGGGGCTTTTTTAGGCTGAGCAGCCATTACAGTGTTAGATCCAGGATTGAGAGTATTGATTGCTATTGAAGCTTGTAAGGAAAATAGTGCCTGGAGTATCACAAGCGCAGCAGAGCATGTACAAAACAACTCACCTTAACCAAAACCTCTACTCTTGAATTTTACTTGTGCCCTTATTTTGCTACACTGGTTAGCAAAATGTGGTATTTATCACATTTTCAGCAGTGAACTGTGAATGTGAACTGAGTCATGTAAGTATTACGCTCTTCAATCTCAGAAAAATCAATATCTTTGAGTCAGTCAAGGTTATAGAAAGAACTTTAACTGTATCTGCATTTACTGCTGTTCTGAAGATGCAGAAACATTCTGACTTTATTGCAAAGGGACTGCCTTGCATGCCTTACTGCATGCTTACAATCTGCCAGCCAGACTTTTTGAGAAGCCATAATACAATGGTTAGTTCTAGAATATTAGTAGCTTTTATCCATTGTTGTAAATACCAGTTATTCCTATTTTTGCCAGCAGAGACAAGTTGCACAGTACTAATAAATTACTTTTTGACCAGTAACACTGTGATCTTAAATTCTCAGTTAAGAAATACCTTTGTTTTTTGTCTGTATGCATTGCCTGGTTTAAATTAGTCTTGCACATCATAAGCTCAAAAGCATATACAAATTTATTCTGAAATGTAGTCACAGTGTATATAAGTAGAACCACCGTGTTATTATTCCAGGCACTAATAAAATTAATTGCACAACAAGTCCCAGGATTGGGCTGCTTGGCCTAATCATCAAGCACGTTTTATTTTCATACCTTACTGCAAACATCTTTATAAACTTGAGGTTTTAAATCTACTTGCACATGAAAAACTTTTATTCAAGGTTTTATCATGTGCCTGGAAGGCCCTAACCCCTGCCTGCCTTCTGCAAACTGGTTACTAGTGTCCTTGTTATTTTCTCTCAGGACAGCATCAGCTCTCTTCACGTTAAATACTAGTTGCTTATTATTTTAATACTATTATGTGATGTCTTCTAAGCATTTGTGTGGCAACACTGCAATGTCAACAGCCATTCCTTATTGCTAAGCTTTTTTTTTAATAAACCTAAATCTAGTCTCTTTTTCTTTAAGGCTTTATGACATTGGTAGACTGATATGTTATCCCTGATTTAAAAAAAAAAAAAAAAAAAAAAAAGGGAAGTTTGGGGAAAAACAAGTTCCCTAATGCTTGGTAATGATCCCAAAGGACCCTGAGTCACCATTTATGTGTGGGCTATGCAGGCCCTGCTGATGAATGGTGCACATGGGCAATAGCTGAATGTTTTTTTCAGGGACAAACTGAAAAAAACCTGGTACCTTCAATTCTTGGAAGACTTTGTGACTTTAAGAGGCAGAAGCAAAACTATTTCACCCTCATTTATTACTCTTTGTAACTAATATTCCTCCTGTCATGTTCCTGCCCAGCCACTTGCTCCCGCCTCAGCTCAACAGAGGGAGAAAATGGGATGAAAAACCTACTGGATCCAGATAAACCTCTCCTGCCATGTTTCCCAGTCTTTTCCCCTAAATTGCTTGCTGTCAAGTGGCATTTTACCCTTTTTTTAGATGTATTTAAGGAGAGCTGCCACAGGCCTAGCGCAGGTGCTGGAGCCGGGTGGGAGCCCCCTGTCCCCCACAGAGTTCCTGAAGTACCTCACATGCAGCCCACCATTTTGAGAGCCCTCACAAAGGCTGCTGAAGGGTGTGGAAAAATTGCTGAGTTTAATGAAACCTGGAGCCAGGGAAGAGCACTAGAGCTGTCGGCAAAGCCTAGTCTTGGGGAAGGAACTGGGAAAATAGGGTTTTTCCTCATGCAGTGAGTACTTCAGGAGGGACAGGCACCCTAGAGATCACCCAGCTGAAGAGCTGACCTCAAAAAAGGCACGGACAAAGAAAAACCCAACTTCTCTTTGACAAGGGTGATAAAGCTGATGGTTGTTATCCAGGGCAGCTATGACAGGCTGCTCTGCCCCCTCAGAGATAGATCCCAGGGACCTACCTGTGGAGAAACAAGAGTCCATGGACTGGGAAGCTTCCAGGATGCAGGCGCTTTCTGGGAAGGCTGAGATTGCTTCCCAGCATCTTTGAAAAGGGAAACAGCAACACTTCATGAGGGAATTCTGACAGGAAGACCGCCTACCCACACGACTAAAAGTCTCCTCAGGTGTGGTCTGAGTATATGAGCATATAGGGGATAGAGAGAGAGGATTGACCATGGTCCCTCCATCATCACTGGTGCTGCAGTCCATGAGATGACTCCAAAAAGTGAGTTTTTAATACATTTACTTTGCATCTGCACTATGCCTGCTCAGCAGGTAGTTGTGTGACATGGCTGTCTGTCTATGCCAGTCTTTTTCTGCTTTCCATTGCTTCGTTTTTAAGCAAGCAAGGAAATATTTGTCCTCTAATAAAAAAGGTAGAACAAATTCTTCACCTGGTTTTGCATACCTTAACCTGGTATGCTGTATTTCTTCTTTGGGATTGCCAGCAGAGGTAAGGAAAGGAAAATTAGGTTTTTAGTTTTTACTTGAGTTCATTTTGGGTATTTAAAATCATGATCCTAGGAAACATGTCCTGTAACAGCCTGTCTCTGTATCACTGAAGTGTCATGTAGTTGTGATCAGCATTTCACTGACTTCCATGCTTTGTGTTTGACCCAGATACCTTTGCTGAATCAGGTTTGAACTGTCTTCCCATGATATTTTACTTATAAATGTGAATTTGTTCACAAATTATTCTGTTTTCTTTCATAAATTGTTTGGTCTGGCCAGTCAAATGTGTTAATGTTCTACAGCTGGGAACATTTCTAATTGAAAGTTGTTTTCAGCTGAAACATGGTTATTCTGGTAATAGCTAATACAGCTGGAGATGCCCTTGCTGTTTCTTACCTTTGCAATTAATTACTTAGAAAAATATAATACAAAATGCTAAGAATGTGGGATACTTGAACCCTGTATTGAATAATCTATTCGCCTCTTTTTATTGGTGTAGAGTGTGCCTTTCCAAATAACTCATCCCCAAAGCAAAGCAGCAGAGAAATTAGTTTAGATTTCTAATAACAAAAATTGCTCTGAAAAACCCTCCTTTAGATACTGAAATATTATAGCATCAAATAAAATTTATGAAAGTGGTATGCACTTGATGTCTTTGTGACTGTAAAATCCCTTCAAGGAGATTTTTCTGTGCGTGTTTCACATATGAGCAGAATTCTGAGGGGAGTGTAAGTGCACTTGTCCTGGGTTTAGGTGTTAAGAAGATCTGTTGCATCTGTTTAATCAAAATGGTTGCAAAATGAAAAATCTTTCTAAAACTACATGCAAAACAGCAGATGTCACTCCAGTTTTTGGTTGGGCCCAGAGAAGGATTTCCTTCACTGCAAGAGTAACTCATGCATGGCATTATTGCTTAGGTTTAATATAGTGTGTTAAGGAATGGATGGAATACATCACAGAATTTCTGAGATTAACTGATGTTTGCTGGAGTAAATACCAGAGAAATACTGGTTTTCTGGGCTGTGTCCATTTGGAGCTGTGCGTGTTGGCAGGGGGTGGAACCAGTTTATGAAGATCTGTGGAAAATGAGCAGCAAAGCATGTCGCAGTATGTTTAAGACAGTGGGGTTCTCTGTTAACTGAGAAGAGTATGCAGTTACATGGCTGAACTGATTAAAGTGTTTTAGGACAGTATTATAATTAAGTCCATTTTAAGCAAACTACAGCAAATAGTCTGAAGGAGCAGTTTGATTCAGTGTTCACATTTTTGTCATAACAATTGTTGAATTTATATAGGAGCCCAGAATGAAAGTTTTAAGTTTCTTGAAGTAGTGCTGATTGAAGCAGGCGCATCTTGTGTGACTTTATATCTGCTGTGTGTTGCAAAGTTTAGGCCAAAAATCTCCTTAAGAATGTGGGTTTGCTTGGGTTTGCATGCTGGTAGGGGATCTAAAACCTCTCTTCCTACTAGAGTAGAAAGCAAGGTTATTTCTATATCACAGGTTCCTTCTAGTTGCCTAAAACTATGACATATGGGCATGAAGTTGTGCAGAGCTACATCTCTCTGAATCTCTTGCCTGTAGAGAAAGGAAAATAAAGTTGTTTTTACGTTGCAGGAAGAAAAGAAAAAAAATGTTTTATGATATCAAAATGCATTTTAGGGGTAAAAGGAATAGTCTGCAAAAAAGCAGAGGTGAGTTTTCATTTTGCTGACGGGCATTTTGTTTGAAGCTTTGGATAATAAAAAGTGTTGCATGTAGTAATACCTCTGTAACAGGTTAATATGAAGTGTCTCTTGAATGTGCATGCCAGCCTTGCAAGGATGACTTGCAATATTGGGAAATGAGGATTTATTTACCATGATGCTTTGGTCATACCTAGCAGTTGCTGCAAGGTGCCAGGCAGGTGATATTAAAGGACTCAAAATAAAATACTTGTCTATATTTATAGCTTCAGATAGAGAACATTTGCCAGCCTAAGTGATGACTAGGTGTAGTGACTAGCAAAGCCAGCAGTAGTTGTAAAGCACAAAATCAATCCCATAGCTATGATAAATACAGTTTTAAAAACAGCCATGGAACACAGAGGAGAGTGGATTTGGAACCACAGACCAAGAGATTATTTCTCTAGAGGGTGGAAAGAAAACTCTCAATTTTATCATAGTTGTGTGGTAAGGCTCCCTGAATAGAGAATTAGATTGATATTTTCAGGTAGTAAAAACAGAGTTTTTTGGCAAGGACACTATGGTCTTAACTGTGTGCGTGGTAGAAAGAATACCTGGACGAAAAATCAACTTATTCAATAACTTGAACTTTATTGAGTAAAGATGGGCCAACTATGTCCCACATGGTTGTCACTTGTGTTCATTAATGTTTAATCAAGAATTCATCTAAATTCCTAGCCATTTCTTAATAGTTGTCACAGAAACAAAAGATTGGCCCTGCTTGGGCTCTGGCTATGGGCAGAAGTTCCAGCTGAACAAGATGTTTATCTCTGTTAGGGGCAAGTTACTTAGTTGAGAACTTGTGCCATAATGAAACACCTAGAAGCAGAAATGCTGTGCTTCAGCCTCTTCCTTGCAGAACCCTCAGGGACAAACTGGTAATGAATAGAGTTGAGGAAATTATCTCAACAGAAGGTTCTTGGTGTGATGAATTGGAAAGTCTGCGTGGTTCTGGTTGTTGTCAGAGTGAGGCAGGCTGCATTCTCTCGAATGGAGAAACTGGGAATTTTGTATGGAAAGTGCCTGTCTTCCAAAGAGCTCCAGCCAGATGGTGTGTGTAGGATCTGCTGCCTTCCCAGAGACCGCACAAACACTCACTGGTTTCTTTTGGCCTTGAACAGGCTGCCAGGAGGTTGTTGTCATAGTGCTGAGTACTCAGCTCAGCTTGGAGGAGCTGGAGTTGGTGAAATTCTGTCCTTTGCAAAGAATAGTGTGCTTATTTTTATTGTGATTGTCTGTGTTAAGCTTTTTTTAGCCCCCTTTTCTTTAAATGGTGGGATTACAGTGACTCATAAGGTAAGAAAACATGAGAATCTGATTTTATTCCAATTTTTAAAGGTTGGAATATTCAAAATTTGGGCCAGATCCTAGAAATGTCTGTTTCTTTTTGGTTCTGTGATATGAATAGGTGTCATTTCCCCACCACTATGTTGAAAATTTGGTCTGTTTCTTGACACCATTTGAATACAGGAAGGACAAAATAAGATACAGACCAAAAAGACCGTTTTCTTTGCCCTCAAAAGATTGATGATGAGACACAAAGTAAGCACACTTTCAGCTGAGATACAATTATCTTCATTCTCTACAGTGGCCATTTAAGTGCTTAGGGAAGAACAGCAAGAATTCTCCTGGACTGCTCTTTTAGCTTCTAGCAATCAGCAATTTAAGGACTTCTGTATCAGGCTGCATCTGGATCGTCAGCTTTAATGGGCTCTCCTGGGATGATTTCTCAGTAATGCCTAAATGTGAGTTTCTTTAGGTTTGTCTTTATTTGGAAGAACTAAACTCTGTCTCACAAAAAAAGAAGGGGACAAAGCAAATGTGCTGGATTGAGATTTCAGGTCGTGAAGGAGTCTAGCGATGAGTCTTTTTGTGTGAGCTTTAAGAGCAGTGACTAAAAGCCATGGTGGCATACTGACATGGCAGGATGAGATCCAAAAGTGTTTATATGGACTGTCTCTGAGCTCCTGGACACACTTTTGTGATAGAATTTGAGTCTCTGTTTTGGTCAGAAGAGTATGAAATCATGGAAGTCACTTTTATCTGTGTTGGGGGCAGAGCAGAGGGCTGAACTGGAGAGCCAAAGAGATTTGTTGCATGAAAGCAGGGAAAGAAACATTAAAAATGTGCATGTCCTGTTCTTGAGTTCTCTAGGTGTCCCTGTTCTCACCCAGGCTCAATGCCATCTCTTCTAGAGCTCCCAGCACCAGATGGTAAGACATATTACAAATTATTTAAGAATAAAAAAGAGATTTACAGGTGAAGTTACCCAGGGCACTTACTTCATAGTGGATGTGCTCCAGACTGGGGTTATTCTGCGACAGCAAATATTTATTGCTCTGAGTAAACCAATGCAGTGAGTTGTTACAAGCATGCAAAAATCTTGTATTAAAAATTAATTAAAAAAAATTAAAATATTAAAAAATACAACTGCAAAGCACAGGGTAGGCTGGACAAACCACCTGTGATGGAGTAGTGACCTCTGTGGCAGGAGCAGCCTTGGATCATTCATAATGGGATGCTGTAGTAAGAGACCACGTGCTGAACTTGAGCCTTATGAGAGGAGTACATGTTTATTTCAGGGTTTTATTTAAAAAAAGAGAAACAAAACATATTCTTCAGCCAGAACTGTCTGCATATAAAAGGGGCACAGTGACGCTCACTTAGACAAGCCCTACAACAGAGTAAGTGGAGGGAGATGTGGCTTCCTGATGGGTTAGAAGAGGAAGCCTAATTTAGGATGCTGTAGGTCACACCTTAGGTGGGAAGAGGTGCTATTTGATCTTTAGTCTCTTGAGTCCTAAACTCATGTCTTGCCTACAGAGGGCCTGAAATTTCTGCTTTACATCCATGTCCTTATGAATTAAAGAGTAAGTGTTCGTTTGATCTGGGCGTTTGGGATTTGGTAGCTTTATATCACAGTTCTCCTATACCTCTCTGAAGTTAGTACTGAAGTCCACACTGCATTAAAGGTTGAAACCTTTGAGATGTCCTTAATATCGAGGATGAGGGATTCCATTCTTCTAGACTTAGCTTCTTTTGCAAATTGTTAGACTGTGGAAACCATTAGAGAGAAAATCTATGTCTTTTGCTGAATTTATGCCTGGAGAAACTATGCAAATCAAAGAAAAGATTTGCTGCTCTGCTTTTCTTCCCTCTACTATTTGTATCATTTAACACTTTTGTCAGCTGCAGATGGGCAATAAGTGAAGGACAGAAAAAGTGGCAGTGTTCAATCCTTCCAAATCCTATCTGGGTTTAGTAAAATATTTTTTTAAAAAAAGTAAAATTTGAAGAATTTGGTTGCTATGATAAAGCTAAGTCATCAGTTGTATTGGCTTGCTGCAATGCTGTCATGGGACTGCAGGCAGACTGCTATAGTAAGGCAAGCACCTTGGTCCCAGTCCTTCAGTCTGATTTGCACAAAGTGCTTGTAAAATTTGGGATGTTGGTAAAATTGGGTTGCAAATGTACATTTTACATTTTTCTTGGTAATGCACATACCTGTTTCCAGAGCAGCTTAGGCCCTAGCAGTGTTTCTCCCTTAATCCCAGTATGCCAGTGAAACACTTCAGTATTGCTTATACTGGTAATATTAAATGCACAGGACATGGCTGTTGAACTTGGGTTCTCTAAATATTTTAGCTCTGACTGGTGGATGTGAATAGTGAAACCAAAGAGGTGAGAACCCCAGTGCTCTGTCCCTGTGCTTTCTTTGCTGAGCTCCGACAGTTTAACCCACAGCCCTTTAATGCACTAAAACACTACTGAGCTATGAACTGTGGATTTCTGTGGCTAATTTGTAGATGTTCCAGTCCATTGTGTAGTGGGTGTGGGTCCGCTGTTGAACAGATGTCATTGAGCCATTTTCCATGTCAGCAGTCAGTCTGTCCTTCAACTTCCTAGTTATCTCCTTTGGAATAAACAATTCTGTTCTCAGTGAGATTTTTTTGCTTTGCTACTTTGTTTTGGCCAAGGATTGTTTTTGGAAAAGAGGAGCCAGAGCAGTATGAAGTCAGTTTTAAGCAAACCATAATGACACTGTAATATTTTGCACTAATATTCAGCTGTTGGCTGTCTGTGTGGTACACAGTGCTCCAAGGAAGATCTAGCCTGGATAAACAAGGGAGGTAAAGCTGGACAGCTTTTCTTGCTGAAAACTGTTTATTTGGAGCTATATTTATAACTGTTTTCTTTAATAAATACCTCTGTTTAGGAGGTACTGTTATGCCATATGTTTCAACAAATCTTGTCTCAAGCAAGTCCTGATGGATGAAAAACATTTCATAAAGTGTCTAGTCTGTTGGGTTTTTTGCCTGAAAAGGGTAAAAGTAATATATGAAATCATGCACAGTATATCCAGATGTTCTTCCAAGATCTACCAAAAAGCATGGATTTCTGATGGTTTTAAAAGCAGAGAAAATAGAAATCCACTGCATTGGTCTGTCCAGTATGAATGCAAATAGCTCTTTGCATATGACAGTATGGGATGAGTTCCATCTTTTTTACTTAAGGTCAGGTGTGTCTATTGCTTTTGGATGACAGGTGTTATTTATTTCACTCAAAGTTTTGTATCAAGGACAGGTTGGATAGGGCTCTGAGCAGCCTGGTTTAGTGGGAGATAGCTCTACCCATGGCAGGGGAGGTGGAATCAGATGGTCTTTGAGGTCCCTTCCAACCCAAACCACTCTAAGTTACACTTAACACTCTGTGTAAGTGTTCAGTGCTACTGTCATATGCAGGATAATAATTTAGCCTTGGAGCAGTGCCCTGTAACATACAGCATCTGACTACTCCTGGCTCAAGCAAACCAGACAATAGAATCATGGAATGGTTTGGGTTGGAGGGGCCTTAAAGCTCATCTAGTTCCAAGCCCTCTGCTGTAGGCAGGCAGGGATGCCACCCACTAGATCAGGTTACTCAAGAGCCCATTCTAATTTGGTCTTGAATGTTTTCAGGGATGGAACATCCACAACATTTTCTAGGCAACCTGTTCCAGTGTCTCATCACCCTCACAGTAATGAATTTCTTCCTAAAGTCTAATCTAAACATATTCTCTGTCAGTTGGAAGCTATTCCTCCTTGTCCTAGTCAAAAGGCCCTCTCCAGCTCTCTTGTAGTTCCCCTACAGGTACTGAAATGCCACTATAAGGTCCACTTGGAACCTTCTCCAGTCTGAACAGCAACCCACCTGTAACCCATCATTTGTTCTCTGTTTTAAAATGTGTATTTCCATAATAAAAAAGTCTGGGGTAGCTTCAGTAGGTGCTTGTTACTGTGGTTCCACATTTTTATATTTGCATTTGCAAAGGCAGTAACTGGTCACGGACTTTAAGTCCTATCAGAACTCATCTCATATTGAGTCATTTTGACCTCCTGTATTTCACAGGTAAAATCATCAGGACTGTGATGTTACAGCCAAAGGGACACAGTCTCCGAAAGACTCCAAGCATTATCTTTGTAAAAGAAACAGCAGCATCCAGATATCTGCACTCATCACAAACTAGCTGAATGCAAAAACCACCAGTCCTCTCTGACAGTCATCCCGTAGTAGGCTTGTGGTTTTCTAACTGCTTCCCACCCACTCCCAGCTCCCTGGTGCTGTGACTCAGCTGCAGGAATGCTTCTGTGCCTGGCCTACAGCTACACGTGTCACTGTGCTGTTGTCAATCCACATGCAGGCAGTGCTCTTGGTTCTGATGGATTTGGGTTCCCTGGAGTGAGCTCTGAGCAGGGAAGCTCTGCACAGGCACCTGCTCGTCCTGAACCTTCTGTGGAAGGGAAGGTGTTGGCTCTTTTGTCCTTGCTGAGCTTCCTGTGTGCTCCAGCCTCTCTGCTGGCTGGCAGGCTGTCCCTACTGGTTTTTCTCAGTTCCCTTGTAGCTAGCAGAACCAGAAACACATAGTATTTTCAGGAAAAAATAAGCACTCTGGCTCTCCACTTCTTGCATGCTTTCTCTGAGTGCACTGCTCCTTTGCCAGTAGTGTCAGGGTGTCTTATCTCTGTAGCCAATCCTGTGCTTTGGTGTATTTGGTGTTTTCTGTATCAGCGTATTGTGTCAGCAAAATTTCATTGGAAAAAGAAGAAATGTCTTTATATTTTCCCTGAATAGTTTGTTCCTCAAGCTGTGTTTATTGAATATGGGAATCTGGAGGGCAGAATTGACAAAAGTCAACTGCTCAATCAGCGCTCAGAATTCAATGCTGTAGTCAATAACCCTCTTGCTAAAATAAAAAAATTCTAGGGAAAAATATATTTTTGTTACTGAAGTGTTCTTGTAATGAAAACAAGATTTTTGCACAAAGAAGAAAATAAAGTAAAACTAAATAGCAAAGTCGTTTCTGTTGCTGCTATTTTAGTAGCCCAGAGCAAATGAATGTTTAACATGAAAAGAAATATAGATAAGATTAAAGTAATCATTAACTAAACCAGCTTCACTGCAGGAACTTGATTGGATCCATTTGAGATTATTGCATTGTGATATCTGCCTGGTTAAAATGCAGTGAAGCACTACTCGATCATCCAAGGTTATGAAGAAAATAGGATTACTGCAGGGGGTTTTTGAGGAATAGATCTGGTGCTCTGTAATTTGAGTGTTTAGACACCTTGAGTGGGCTCATTAAATTAAAGGTTGCTTAATAAGAGAGAGCATTAAGTGGCTGCCTAAAATTGCTATATAGCAGTTGTAAGGATTTTTAAGAAATATGTTCTATAGATGTATTTGAAGGTAATGGAATGTTTTGGTATAATTCTATTTAAAGTTCAAGTAAAACTTGTGAATAACAGGACTGTATGGAACTGAAAGGAATATCAGATATTGCAGGACACAAAATTGCCTTTACCTTTCACAGGACTCCTTAATGTGCTTGATCAAGTAGTTGATCAAGAGAGTTCCAGGCTTAGCAGCCAAAACAGGAATGGGTTTGTTTGCTGGAGAGCAAAAATACCAAAGTAACCTCTGCTACTGTCTGTGCTATTGGCTTTTGTTATGTTGTTCTGTCTTAAAATATTAAATATTTTAATACAGATATTTTATAAACACAGGGGGAAATTTTCTGTTCAGTCTGCTGTGCACAAAGACACAAAATTTCTTGGCTTATATCCTCAGGAATACAATGACTTATGGGCAGCCAAAGAGTAAACTGCCAGGATTTCTGGCCCAGTGATTTGTTGGAGAAATGACTGTTGAGCCTTCTTCAGTCTTTATTTCTTAAAACTGGCTACCAACATTGATTCTGCTTTCCAGATTAATCCAACTTTTGAAGTAAAATTTCCAAAAATGCTCCATGTCAGTGATCTTGTGAATTTAGACACCTTTTTAAATCCTGCTGTTTCTTCTCTAAAATAACTAAGGGTTTTTGTCTGTATTTTGGGACTTTGGTAGTTCTCATCTTGAACCCAAATCAGTGCCCTTCTTTTTTTTTCCCTTGTTACATTGTTCAGACTTGTGAAAGACATTCAGAAGTGTAGAAAGCCTGACAACATCCTTAGAACTCTCTGAAGATCTGATTCCCTTCATCCCAGTAGTAGCTTGACTATTATTAGTCCAAGCCCTGTTGTACTGATCTTTGTTCTGTGATGTTTTTAGGGAACTGCTTCAAGTGATGTTTGGTCTCTCTGGATTCTCAGATGCCCATTCTGCATGTTCATTGTTGTTCCTAGAAAGGCTTCTGATCCATTGTGGTGGCAAACACAGCAGAAAGGTCCTGGAAAAATCTGATTTAAAGGGCAAGAGTGTGCAGGCAGCTTTTGTTTTATACACAGCAACATCTGAGGCAGTAAATGACTCTCGTTGGCTGTGATTGTAAAGTATGAACCGCCAGAAGGCTGCTGAACATGAGACTGTGCTCAGAGTTAGGACAAAGGATGAACACTGTGTCTCTGAGATCTGTATCAGGAAATTGTGAGATCCATGAGTTTGGGTGAGATACTTCTCTGTTCTTTAGGAAAATTTTATTTTGGAAAAAAAAACACAATTGAAAAATCATAGCTGCGGTACTCTGGTAAAATAAAAAACCAAAAAGCCTGATTGCTGAAGTGATAGAAACTAATAGTAAAGATTGAACTCAACCTCAAAGAATTGTGAATTAGTTTTGACTCTTTCTTCTCAGTTAGGAGGAGTCCCTCCTTTTCAGCTGGACTGTTTTACTTTAACTTGTTTTTGTTTTGTCCTGTCAGTCTCCACAACATCAGCCAAATGTATTCTGGGAAGTCATCCACTGCAGTGACCTTCCTAATTTTTGTTTTATTTTGCTTTCACATATGAGCAGGTATAAAAATGTACAAAAATGTTTTGGGATTTTTTTTTTCTTTGCTTGGAACTGTAGTCAAGAGAAGCAGTGATCAGGACATGTTAATCTTTAGTTGAGTACAAATCATGTCTACAGCGGAGAATCAAATTTGTTAATTTGCTCCAAAATATGATATGTTTGGCATATTTGGATCATAAATAGAGTCTTTACTTGTGTGCTTGTGCAACTAATAGAATTATTGTAAGGATATTGTATGTGCAACAGACAGTAAATGCAGGCATCACACAGCAAGAAAACTATCACAAATTCCTGGTTTTCAGATCATCTTTAACTTTAGTTGCTAAAATATACATATATTCATGCCTATTTCCTGATCTTGAGTGTCCTCTGGGTTATTAGAGTGTGCATAAAAAGCCGTAAACAGTTGCACCTTTTGATGGCAGTTTTATTTAGGTTTTTTTTTTGTGTACTCCTTATAAACCGTGGTGCAAGTTTCCATTCTTTCTGCCTAGGAAGTCTGGAGTACTCAGCTACGACAGTGTTAAATAATCGGGTATAATGATTTAACTTGGTAGATACACAGAGTTTAAGATTTCTGTTTTGAAGCAGTGGAAATAGGCATACCTATACTTCCTGCAAAAAATTCCATGAGCTTGGCTTCTTCTGTGCAGTTACAAACACTTGGAATCCCAGTTTTCAGTTTAAAAATTAAAAAAAAAAAAAAACACAAACAAACCAAATGTACTGATTTCAGTGCAGAGAAGCTTGAAAATATGAATCTGACAGTTTCCAAGCAGGCAAAAAACTGTAAATATAAAAACAGTGGTTTGCTTTACCTTATGAAGTGGATGCACCAGAGCGGGGGGCGGTGAAAGGTTTGGCATGCCTAATACTGGTTTTAAAGCTGTGGGTTAGATTTTGTGTGCTGGGGAGCTCAAGTGGGGAAGTCATGATGAGTTTTGTCCTAACAAGGCATGAGAAGCACATCTTTCCCCACTGATGTGTGTAGTGAGGCACAGCACAGCCATGTTTATTGGTGCTGTAGCTGCTCTGGAGTTTTCAGTTATTGTTTTTTTTTTCCACTTCACGCATTCCAACCTCGCCATGTCCATCCCAGCTTGAGGAATTGGACAAACCACCTTCCTATGGGCCGTGAGTCCAGTTCTTCCTGGAAGTGTGAGCCGTAGGAAGCCTGAGGAGCTGGCTATTCTCTGCTGTATTATTACATAAATCCCAGGCTCCTGAGACCTCTGTCATGTCTGCAGTGAGAGGACCAGCTGACTGATACACAGCCAGAGCAGGAACTGGATTGTGTAGAGGGGTGCTGCTCTGCAGGGGATGGCAAATGCCATTGTTACCCTGATGCTGTCAGATAGGATCTCTGGTTTTGCTAGCAGGCACATAGTCTTTCAAGTTTTCTTCTGGACATGAGGAGATTAAAAAAAGACCAAGGAAGAAAAGCAGCCAGATCTCAGTAGCTATCCACTGTTAATCCTTGCTCCTTTTCCATATTATCTTTGTGGGAGAAAGCAAAACACAGGTACTCAAATCTGCACTGGGTTTTATGTCTCCTTTTTCTTTTGAGGGAGAAGTTGCTAGTTGTTGAAGGCAAAAATGGGTCATGTAGCTACTGCGTCTTAAAAATAAAATCTTTGGCAGACTTCCTTGCCTGCAACGTAGTGTGCTGAATTTCAATGAAAATCACCCAAATGTACAGAGCTCATAGGCAGCTCCGAATTGTGCAACAGAAAATGCTGCAGCGCACACTTCCTGACAACTTCCATTCCATTTGATTTCCTTGTTCATAAATCTTTTCTCAATCAAAGTGCTATTATTTTTTACAGACAAATATCTAGATTCTGAACTAAACAGCATTCATAATACTATTTCCTCTTCCATGCTCATACAGGGGATGTGGGTTCCTTTGAAAATATAAAATACATTTTTCTGAAAGCAGTCTATTTGAAAGGCAAAATCCAAATCCAAAACATATGGTTTAGAAGGAGTAGAAAATCTTTATTTTCACAATGTATTGATACAGACAACTATGAAGTCTTTGTCTTGCTGTTGAACATTTCCCTTTGGGTTTCTTTTTTTTGCAATACTAGTGTCAAAATTGTCAAAGATATGTGGTAGCAATATAAGAATTTTGGATTATTGCTGTTAACCAGGAGGCTGATGTGTTGATGCTAGGATTCTTTTCCATGCTAGTTGGAAGTATTAGTTTATTACTGCCATGTTACACTTCTAACATAGCATGGTGCAGAGTAATGGGTATAAACTCACTGCAAAGCTTGTGTGATCTTGTCTAAACCATCATGGGATGAAATCTCCAGAGCTTCTCTTGGATATCTGTATTAACATGAAGTGCAACGCAACAAAGAAAGCATTTGTTTAAATTATGTGTTCTTCTGAACAGCCTCAGGTATTTTTGGCTATTTTCCCTTCACAAACTGATCTTATCCGGAAGATTTGCAGTAGCAGTAAATTGTATAATCCCAAATAACAGAATGTGTACATGTAGCTGGCAGTGGAGTCTCTGTACCTCTAGTGACTGAATAGAAGTGCTGAAAGAGCAGGCAGAAGTTTGATTCTTGTGTGATCAGTGAGTGAATTTCTTAGTGGAGGGTGCATATTCTTTCACAGGGAGGAATCTCTCCAGAAAGGCTAGAACCATTTCAGTGCATTCTCCTACAGCCCTGCCACTTGTGTCTGGCACACACACAACCAAGTTCTCACTTTCCCTGCTACAGGAGCCTCACAAGGGATGGAGATGGGTGTGTGTCCTCTTTCCTCTGACAGTCCATTAACATATGTTCGGTTCTGTATCTTAGCCTAAACCTAGGGGCAGACCTAAGTATAAAGCTTTACAAGAACTGGTGGCTGTTCTTTGGCTGAATCATTCATGAGATTGCTCAGGAATGAAAGTCTTGGTGGTGGTCAGCAACTGGGGAGGTCCCTGTGACCAGTCCATCTACCAAAACTGGCAGTAGAAGGAAAGGTATCTCTGACTGCTCAAATCACATGATTTTACCTGTCTGTACAGAGTATCCATCTGCATTTGCCATTTTATCAAGTCACTGCTGACAAATTATTCACTGTGTATTTTTGCATCAATTAGCACTTGCTCGTGTGAAGTTTGCCTGTGGAAAGAAGTGTTTGATATCACTGTGGGTCATATTATCCAAAATTAGGATTTTCATGTGCATTATCTAAAGGGGATGTTGACCACATTTCAATCTAAATTAATCTCATTTATATTTGTTTTGAAAACATTAGATGTCCTGTCTTTCCTTCTTCCCAGTGGTTAGTTTTCCCATATTTATCCTTGCTGGCTTGTGACTGTCTCTGTGTTAGTTGTTTAATTGGCAGCTGGGTTCATTTAAGTTGATAGAAAACCAAACTCTGAAGGAAAGCGTGTTATCAACATGCAGAGGCTAATCCTATTCGGTAAAAGCATTTTTGTTTAAATGGAAAATGATTAGACTGTCTCTTCAGTATCTCCTCAGGAGTGGCTGTAGCTAGTTGCTGTTCCTGGAGTCTCATACGGTGTTTCCTGAGTTGTGTAACTGTGAATGGAGAGGCAGAGGAAAAATGATTTCCCTTAATTGTAAGTGGGGAACTCAGTCTTGCTTCCCATGCTGAAATCACTGTGTTGTGTTGTTTTTAAATATCACTGCAAAAGCAGTAGGACACGGTGCATGTTGGGAAATATATGAAATCCCCCCTTTTTTTATCCTTCGCTAACTGAATCCACTCTGTTTTATTCCTGGCTGTGCCTGCAGCTGAAGTCATGTGGCCGTACATCTGCTTTACACTAACAGGCCTATTTTACATAATTCACTATGTACAACCACAATGCCCACTGCTAATCCAGGCTAATCCAGCACTTTCCTGAAGAGCTGCTTTAACAAGTGTTTCTTCAGCCTTTTCAGCTCAGCCCTGGACAGCTCTGGGTCCCTGAACACAGCCCAGAGCTCACAGGAGGTCATGCTGGGGAGTGCAGAGCCACCAGGCCCCTCCCTCTGCTCAAACATTCTAGCATTCCTGCTAATGTTTTGGCAAGTATAGATGTTTTAGGTCTGATTTTTGTCTTGAGGCTACTCTGATGGAGATGGTGATGCTATGAGGGCAGTGAGGCACTGGAACATTTTGCCCAGTGAGGAGGATGTGGATGCCTTGTCCCTGGAAGTATTGAAGGTTGAATGGGGACATGCCTGAAAGGTGTCCCTGCTCATGGTAGAATGAGATGATTTTAAGGCCTCTTCAACCACCACCCAATCTGTGATCTTGAGTCAAGAGAGCACAGCCTGGCATAAAGCCATGCAATGGATAAGGATGTGGAGAAGCAATCCCTGCCCTAGACTCTCTGCTGTCAGGAGCAGCTCAAGGTCAATTTAGAGCATTTTTGAATAGGATTTGGTCCAGAGCCACATGGATCTCCTGGTGTTCCTTGTCCAAGCACTGAAGCCGGTTGGAACAAAAGTAGATGTGATCTTAAGTCTCCAGAGTCAAGAGAGCACAGCCTGGCATAAAGCCATGCAATGGATAAGGATGTGGAGAAGCAATCCCTGCCCTAGACTCTCTGCTGTCAGGAGCAGCTCAAGGTCAATTTAGAGCATTTTTGAATAGGATTTGGCCCAGAGCCACATGGATCTCCTGGTGTTCCTTGTCCAAGCACTGAAGCTGGTTGGAACAAAAGTAGATGGAAGATCCCGAAGTATTTTCTGAGTATTGCTGTTAGTTATCCTTACTTCCATATGGTTGTGATGTGCTGCAGCATGTGGGGATCAACATCAGGAACACATTGACAGCCTGAGAGTCTGGGCTGTATTCAAACACTGAGTGCCACTTAAAATACACCGATTTTATTAGGGATGCTTGAGATGGGGAGGAATATTTTTTCCTGTTCTGAAGTATTTGTTCAAAGAGCAGCAACAACAAACAAGCCAAACCACAAGCTGTGGAAACATGGCTTCATCTTCTTAGCTTTCTCTACGCTGTGCTGGGCAGAGGAGCAGCAAAGGCATTTGCAGATGCACAAATACACTTTTGGGACTTCTCCCCGCAGGAAACCATTGCTTCATAGAGGAATGATTTAAACAGCTGTAGTTTGTCTTGACAGCACTGAGCTGCAAAACAACCTCTTTGCTGAAATTACTCTCCATGGTGCAAATCAGATTCTGCAGTATATGCCTTTGCAGGTGTTGATTGTTTCTTGAAAGAGATGGACAGAGTTAATAAAGGAGGGACGCTGTGAAAAAGAAGATATTTTTTCCTGCCCAAAATTCTGAAATTTGAATTTTAAAAAATAATTTTAATTCACCTAGAAACTGAGATAAAATGCACAGGGGGAGAAAACCCCACAACAGTATTTAATTCAGAAAGGCTGCTTTTATGTTGCATAATAGTTGCTGTCCAGATCTTTTTGGCCCTTGCTGGGTTTGGGACTTTCTTGGGCTCCTGGTTTTGGAAGGGGTTTGTTTGGTTGATATTGGTGGGTTTTTATTGGTTGCTTGCTTGCTTTCATTCCTCATTCCTTCACCACCACTGCATTCCCACACTCTCTTTCCCCCCTTTTCTCCCTGAGGATAAGCTTTTTTTTAATCCCACATTACTTCCTATTACTTATGACTGCCCCAACACGGCGTTAAATTCCCTGTCAGCACTGAAATTCAGCTCAGACAAAAGAATAATAACCAGGGGCAGTACTTTTAAGTTTTGAAATCACTAGACTTTGTTTTAGGCTTGTCTAATTAAACTGTTAGGTTTGGGTTTTGTTTGTTTTAATAGAACAATGAAAATTCTTCATGGGAAAATGCTTCTTTCAAGAAGAAAAATAGCTCAAAGGAATTAATTTCTTTAATGTAAAAATAGATTTAATGTGGCTGGTCATTCAAGAAAGTAGAAAGAGACTTTATAGAAAGTACCACCCATGGCAGGGGGGTATAAATATCTACAAGGATATCAAGGATATTCTGTAAGACATACAAAGACTCTACCAAACCCAAGAGATTTGCAGTTTTTGTGTTGTCACTTCAAAATTTAATTCAGGCTGAAGTTCTGCCAGCAACATCTCAATGAAAAGATGGACAGGGCTTGGGTTAGAGAACTGCCCCTTCCTCACCTGGCCTTCCTTACCTTTTATTTTCTGCCTTGCCTCAATCATTACCATTCCCCAAGTTTGTGTAACTCACTGGCAGCAAGTCACTGTCCTTGTATATCCCTCATCCACTTGTGCATTTCCATCATGCATTTAATTCTTGCAATCTATGTGATGCACTGACTTTGTGTGCTTTGGGAATCACAATTTCATGAAAAGCTGATTGTATCACAGTGCTATACAACACTTTAAGCACATTCCTAATCCTAGAGAGTTTTCCCAGGACAGTGACAGTTCTTCAGGATTTTTCTTGGTATGGACCTGCGCCATCTTTGCTTTTCAGATTAATTTTGCTGTCACCTGCACACTGTCCTAGTTAGTGGATTGACTAATCCAATTTCTGCTTCAAAACTGGAATTTCAGATTTAATATTGAAACTACTGAGTTTGCTGTGCTGGCTCAGTTTTGAATACTTACCCAGAAGTCCCTGTGAGAAGACTCAGGAGGCAAATGAGAACAAATATTCCACTTAGCCCTCTGTCACAATTTCACAAAACCCATAAAATCTCAATTATCATCACGCTCATTTTACTCTTTGTGTACATTAAAAAGATTTTCTGTGCTTTGAAGGATTTATGCAAAAAATTTTCCAATTGTGTTTGGGTGATTCCTACCCCTTGTATTCACAGCTTCAGGAGTTTATCTTAGGCAAGATCTAGAGAACTGAGCATTTCCAGGCAGTGCTTATGGAGAACAGCAAGAGACAGAGTACACTTCAAATATTTTACAGTGGCTGAAACCCCACTCATCATTTCTCAGGTTTTCCTTAGTGTTTTGTCAGTCTGCAACTCCAAATGACTAACAACATGCCTTTCTTGTTTTGAACAGTTAAATAAGGGGTGAAAAGCAAAGCTGATACACAGCAGTGATACAGTTTTATGTATGTCCTTCCTTCAATAATGCTCAATTCTCAGCAGCCATTCTCACTTTTAAAACTCTGCAGAAATACTGTGTGTGTGTTTGACCATAAATAGCAGGTGCACTTTGTTTTGCAGTGACTTGTGTCACTGCAAAGTCTCAAGGCAGCCATGAAAAAAGAACTGCATCACTCAGCCTTCTGCCCAGTCAACACATTCACCAGCCAGACTCAACTAAGGTTAACCTTTATTGCTAAGAAATGCTGCAAGAAGATATTCCTATGCCACTTCAGCCTCTGCCTGTGACGCAGGGGTATTGACTTGTGAGCTGACTTGCTCACACACAGCTCCTTTTCCCCAGCTGCAGCTTTGCCTGTTGCCTTTTAGGGCTGTGAAGCTCATGGGGCAGTGATGGGCTGTGTGTGCCCATACCAGGGGATGCTGTCCCCAGGAGGTGCTACTGTTCAGAGCATTTGATGGGCAGGGAGAACATCTGGCTGGCACCTCGTGCCTAACAAGTCAGGCCCTTGCCTGCAATAAACTGCTGCTGACTGAAGTTGAAATAAGGCATTTTAATTCTCCTGTTTCTCTTTAAACAGGAGTATTTTAAAGGAAGTTACAAGCAAATATTTTTAATTGGTTACCAGGATGCTTTGGTAGAGTTCTCTCCCTCCCCCAGGTTGCTTTTCTTGGTTTACTTTTTATGATTGAGCATAATCAGAAGTAATTAGAGAGTTATGTCATAATTCAATAATCTGCAATCTATAGCTTTCCAGCTCAGTATCAACTGAGACCCTGACCTTACTCATGGCTTTGCTCACTGAAGTAACAGTACATGACCTTCTAGTGGGCAGTGTCCCTAGAAGTGGGCAGGGGATTAGAACTAGATGATATTTGAGGCCCCTTCCAACCCAGACCGTTCTAGGATTCTGTGTTTACAGTGATCTCTGCTATCCAGTCCTTGCTGTTTGCTCCCTGTGCCTCTAAACAAGGTCACTGGAGCAGAAAGATGTCACAGGGCTGTGCCTTGGGTTCCCTTTGCATCCTCACAGCCGCAGCAACCACTCCACTTTGCACTGTGGGTTTTATTGTGTCCATTTTCAGCTCGGATTTCTCCTCCTCAGCACTCTCCTTCGGCCCCAACCCTTTCGTCTTCTCCAGCTGTCTTACTTACCAGTGCTTCTGGTGGGTGTTTTGGGCTTACAACTTAATTTTACATTATTTAGAGGGCAAATAGACTTTCTTTTTAACCTCAAGGCTGAGAAAGGCTGAATATGAGTTGGCTTCTGTGGGTAAGGCTGTAGGGATCACCTGAAAAAGGAGTAGTTAATTAAATTTTATGTTTCTGATTAATTTGTCTTCATATTCTAATTTAATCCAAGAAACAGAAATGTGCAGTAGGCATTAAAAATATGGTTTAAGATAGACTTAAGGCTAAATGTCAAAATTATAGCTTCTGTTTCTCCAAAATTAACTTATCAGCAAGTGTTTTCATGGAGTTTAAAAACTGACTCTAAAGCAACCCAGGCTTTTGGGATCCTGTCGTCAGCTGGATTTGTTATTATTGATGTCGTAAAGTACAGGAATCCTGTATAGGAAAGTTAAAATAGATAAGGCTTCTTAAGAACATTTTGCTCAAGTTTGTGACCTGTTGGTTTTTATGCCCAAAGATCCACTTAGCACAGTGGGATTTGTGAATTTGTGGGATTTTGCAAAGCATCATGCTTTGGAAGTCTCATCAACCCCCCATTAAAGTGGAAATGAACTGGTTTGTTCCTTTTTAATAAAATTTTGTTCAGAATTTGGGTAGAAGACCTACTGTGTTGTAAGTAGAACTTACAATTAAGGCAACATTTAGCAAATTAATTTAGGACTGCCTATAGCAAATTTACTAAATTAATTCTGATATAGTGGGGAGTTATTTTATGCCAACATGAGACGTTCTGGATTTAGCTTAAATAAATCCATCACTGGATAGTTATGCTAGGTGGAGTTAGTGAAATCTACTTCTTCTACCTGGTTTTTAAAAGCACAAGTTTGAAAACCTTTAGTAAAATAAAGTTTAAAAAAAAAAAAAAGGAAAAAAAAACCCCTAAGGGAAAAAAGCAAACAAACCAACCAAAACTGAAGTCTTGGTAGTTTTAATGAATTAAATTTGTGGAAGAAGGGAAAGTGAATTGTTTTGCTTCTGCTAGGAAGGATTCTCCAGCTGTCTCGTGGAGAAGCACTGCTTGTGCTGTGGACCAGAGATATGAAATTGAGCTGCTGAAGGGGCTCTCATTTCTTGTCCGTCTCTGAAATATCTTCCCAGTGCTTGCCTGTTCTCAGCTATCCAAACATCTTTGTTTGCATCAACCTATGGAGACTTCTTGGACTTTTTTGTATACACTATCTAAAAAATTCCTCTGGTAGCACACATTTTCTAGCTTCTTGGACTGTCAAGGTGGAGCTGAGGCTGCCTTGCAGGAGTCCTCCAGAGTGACACTGGCGTGATGTTCAGCTGTGGAGTGACCAGAGGCTGTTTGTTTCTTTGGAGCTGAACGATTTCTTCCTGCTGAAATCATGGAGACAGCTTGACTGAAATCCCAGGGGTAAAAAACACAAAGGCGGAGAGATGAGAAGCATCAGAATGAGGGACAGCAGTGGAGGCAGGTGAATTCAGCACCAGAACAGGAAGGGAACAAGCAGCTGGGTGGGAGCTGGGGGAGTGTGGAGAGCCAGGGGAGAAGAACAGAGGTGTGGGTGCATTGGAGCAGGAGCAGTGTGGAGAGAGCTGTGGTCTGGAAGGTGTGGGGCAAAGGCTGTGCAAGGCTGGGAGTCAGCCATGAACAACTGCCCAGGGATCTGCTTTGGCAAGGCAAGGATGGACCCCTAATCCCACAGCCACCACATTTCCCATTCAGCAAGGAGCTGAGAAGCACAAGAATGAGCCCCCCTCCATCTGCTACCTGCTGCTTGACCAAACTGGTTACTCATCATGAGCAGAACTTGCATGGGCAGCAGTGAACTTGGAATAGATTCCAGCTGTGTGGGAATCAGCATGATCCCTCATAATGGTTTATTTTGATTTCCCTCACCACCATCTTGTGGGGTTTGGATTGATTTTTTTTAATTTTTAAATTTTTTTTTTTAATGTTTCCCTTTTTTTTTGAAGGGGGAGAGGCTGTTTTGTATTTATAAAATAACATCAAAACTGTTTGGTGTTTTACAACACAAACATAATCTCTCTTAATACTGTTCCAGAGGGATCCAACACTGGCAAAATAAATCATGTGGAACCTGCCCCCGCAACCCCATCTAACCAGCCCAATGCCCTAACTTTTCAGCAGGGTCTGTCTCCTCTGTCTGCATTTCTTGTAGCTGTTTGCAGGTTTTAAAATACTCTGTGTTTTGCTAACTTCCAAACAAACTATCCTCTCTCTAGAAAGGCAACTAAATGGCTCAACAGACAGCAGTCACATCCTACACACCTACAGCCACAGGCACCTAACAGCCATGCAGATACTTAAACTGTCTCTAACACACATCATTTACCTTATTACCAAGTACTCATCTCTTCCCTTTCCAATGCCTTTAAAATAAAAATGTTATATGTGCAGATATACACCCAGGAGAAGGAAGGAGGGAGAAAAAAGTGTGTGGATTGGTTTATCTGTGTTCAGATCCCTTAAATAAAAGTCTTTGGTGATCTCAGCACATTCAGGTCCAGATCCAAAGCCTGTGGAGGTTAGCAGCTAGTGTGGCACTCAGAATATTTTGGAGGATAATTATCATCTCTATTTCTAGATTAAAAGTATATCTATAATAAGTGTATCACATAGCATCTCTCTCACGGGGCACTTTACAGTTTACTGTGTGAACTCTGGCATATTTAGTTTTCTTCAGAATTGAAGGATGTATTTTGTCCATGTAAGCTAATATAATTTACATTTCCTGAAAACAAATTAAAATCAAGCAGCATTGACTTTTTAAATGATAATTTTCATTCACATACAGTAATCTCTCCAAACCTTCAAGAATAATACAGTAATTTCACGACTATAAGGTGCACCCTTTTGACTAAAATTTTGGTCCAAACCCAGAAGTGCGCCTTATACTCCAGAGCACCTTATATATGGACAAAGTTCGGAAATTTGCCAACCCGGAAGTGCGAGCTGCGAGCTGATCCGCAGCCGAAACAAACCCCAAACACTGGCAAAGTGTCTTGGGTTACAATACAGAATGTGATCAAAGTATCTATTCTATCACTATCTGTTGTGACCAGGTGGGGCAGTGATCCTTATCTCTGCGGGAGATACTATGCTAATGGCATTGCTCTTTATCTTTGCACCTGCCATCCTTCCTCCAGGGGGTTATCTTCTGCTAATGGCCCATTGAGTCTCACTGTGTGACTGATAAAATTACTTTATCCCATTGGGAGTTGCTCCAGCCAGCGGGGAGAGCCAAGCCTTTCTTACCTAGATAAAAACTGAAATCCTAGGACACCGAGTAGCCCTTTCTCTACAGGACTCTAGAAAAAAATGAGATTTCTCCACATCACCTCTAGACCTCTGGAAGGAAACTGCGCCTTCTACAAGACCACTGCTTCAACTAAACCACATCTGTCACTGCAATAAAACTGCAGCCACTATTTAATTGAACTACTACCAACACCCTGCCTGACGGGGTGTCAGGATGTACTCTGGCTTTGTCAGGGTTTGGAGTTTGTTCTTTGTAGTACTGTATTTCTATTTTAATTTCCCTAGAAAAGAACTGTTATTCCTAATTCCTATATCTTTACCTGAGAGCCCCTTGATTTCAAAATTATAATAATTTGTAGGGAGGGGGGTTTTACATTCTCCATTTCAAAGAGAGGCTCCTGCCTTTCTTGGTGGACACCTGTCCTCCAAACTAAGACCACAAAGTCAGAGCACAACCTGACACCCTGTCAGTGAGGGTGTTGGTAGCAGTCCCATTAAATGGTGGCATCCTCCTGCAGTGGTTCAGTTGAAGCAGTGATCTTGTAGAAGGGTGCAGCCTCTCTCCGAAGGTCCAGTGATGATATGGAAAAAAAGTCCCGTTTTCCTCTGGAGTCCAGGGAAAAGAGGGCAGCTTGGTGTCTCAGAATTTCAGTTTTTATCTAGGTGGGAAAGGCTGGGCTCTATCCCCTGACTGGAGCAACTCTCAATGGGATGAAGTAATTTTATCAGTCACACAGTGGGACTCAATGGGCCATTAGCAGAAGATAACTCCCTGGAGGAAGGATTGGGGGTGCAAAGATAAAGAGCAATGCCCTGCTGGTTTCAATGGATGGCCCATTAGCAGAGTATCTCCCATGGAGATAAGGATCACTGCCCCACCTGGTCACAACAGATAGTGATAGAATAGATACTTTGATCACATCCTGTATTGTAACCCAAGACAGCAGGGCTGATGTGATGGTTGCTAATTCATTACTTTGTTTTGCGCGCAAAAAAAAAATGTGTGCCTTATAGCCCGGTGTATCTTATATATGGACAAAGTTCGGAAATTTGCCAACTCCCAGAGGTGCGCCTTATAATCCGGTGTGCTTTATAGTAATGAAATTACTGTAGCTATTTTTCACTTTACCCTTGCATCAATCCATTCGCTTCTCATAACATGTGCTCTGTCAAACCACAAGATGCTGAGTATTATCCATAGTTTCTTTTCTTGCATTGGTGTCACTTCAGAAAGCTGCCAGACTCTTGAGTTAAAAAGCTCTGTGCTTATGCTAAGGCTGGGAGTCATTAATATTCTAAAAGTTTTAAGGTTGCTTAGAGGCCACCCACTTTAATTTTTACTTACCTTTTTCAATTTTTGTTCTTAGTTTTTCCCTGCCGAAATAAGGTCAGATATTTGATGAAGGTGATTTTTTTTTCTTATTCCATGAGTTATTACATTACTTATGAATTTTGTTCTGTTGAGGAACAACATTCAAATATCCTTCCTTGAGATTATTTTTATATTGCCATTTCTCACCTAGGCTAGGAAAGGAGGAGAATGCATGAAATGAAAGAAGTTTTTAACTGTGGATTTTTAGAGCTCAACAGACATTGTCTTTTTGTTTGACTTACCCAGCTGAGTGGTTTATTCAGCTATGCCACTTGAGAATATTAAAAAACCTTTTCCCTATGACCACTTCAAACCAACACCAACATGAAGATCTTGCTTTCCTAGAAACTGTTGGTGAAATGACATTAAAAACCTAAAAACAAACTTTGTGCCTTTCAATATGGCAATTTTATCTTGGGGGTTGGAGCTGGAATTCCTTCTAGAGAGGTAACTCTGCTCAGTGAGAGGCTGCAGTACCAGGGACCAGGGGCCAACTAGAGGGACAAAAGGGACAAAAAGGGAAATGCCACATCCCAGGCATTGTTCTGGTTAAAACATCTGGGATTTAAAACATCTGAAGTCAGCTGCTACGTCAGGGATTTGGGGTGCGCAAAACTCAACAAGCAAAAGCAGATTGTTGTAGTGATGAACTACATGAGATCGAACCTTTCCTTGCATTCTTTCAAGAATAATTAATCCTAGAAAACTCAGTTTGCAAAAATATCAGAGAAATTCAATGCATTAAACATATTTACTGAAGTAATTTCCAACCAGTTTGAAACACTAATCTTAAAGAAATTAGGATTTTCGTTAAAAGAAACTGGGTTTGAGATAGTTACCTGAAACTTAAATAATTGATTACCTGTCAATTTATGTTTGCTTAGCTATGCTTGCAATGAGAAAGGATGAAACTAGTAGCTAGGTCCAAAGAACACAAACAATTGCAACCAGAAACTCATTCTTTGCAAAACTGGAGTTGCCCCAAAAGCCATTTGTATTGTCATTAATAGAAAAGGTCAGGGCAAGGAAGACTCACCTTACTTCCTCCTTTTAAGACCCCTCCCCACAAAAATGACCCCAGACTTAATTCAAGAAGCCAACCACTCATGCTTAATAGCTATTCAAGCTAATTACCATAAGAAGCAAGAGATGGGAGGGGCTGGTATTATGAATATGTATTTGTTTGAACCTTTTGTCAATAAATAGACTCTGTGACCACCTGTAATTTTGCAGTGCATATTAGGGGGCTACCTCACGCTGCTGCCCAGCGCTGAATAAATATGCCCTTTCTAACTTTAAATTGTTAGAGAGTCTTTTGTCTGTCAGAGTTGAGTTTTGGTATTAGACCAATACTCATATTTTAGTAAATCAAGCTCATAGAAGACCCTGCATGCAGTTGAGGAGGATGCAAAGATAGCTGCAATGAAACATTTCAAAGTTTCTGTCCTTTGGGCTTCCCATTTGGCAAAAAGTTCCAATAGTTTGGGTTTTGGTCTTTGCTCAACATGAAAACAGATGTCAAAATATGTTCCTTCACAGCAACAATTATATTTTAGATCAGCTTTAATGGCTTTTGGAAGTATGAGTTTCTTCAGGTAGAGTGCATTCTTGTCAAATACAAAAAATAATACCTCCATTAACATCTTCATTACTTTTTTATCTATTTCTCACCCTTTGCAATTATCCCTGTATTTGCATGTTCCCATTGTGATGCATTTTCCAATATGATTATTGCCCTCCCCCAGTAGGCTTTGACATTGCAGAGTGATTGTGCTGTCACAAATACTGGAGTGCCCAGACAGGATTAGAAATGGTCAGCAGATTAAAAGTGTTTGTTCTTTGGTTTGAAGTAGTGGGGGAAAATATTTGCATAAATGAATTTTTAATAGATACCAAAAATAAAAAAACTGCTAACGAAAATGTAGCTTGTCTGCATTGTCATGCAATTTTTATTATGCAGGCATTTATGTTCTTTGTGTATTTTGACTTACGGCCATGTGAGACACAAGTGACCTGTCACTCACTCAGAATTACAGTAAATTCACGAATACAAGCCGCACTGAGTATAAGCCGCATCTCTGTGTGTTGGCAAATATTTCGGTTTTTGTCCATAAATAAGCCGCACCTGAATATAAGCCGCTCTGTCGTTCGCAGCAAGGACCCGCCTGCAACAAAGTTGCCAAATACTAACAGAACCACATCATGGCGGGGGGTTTACTGGCTCAACTAAGGCTGTGCAGGCTCGGCCCGCTAAGGGCTGCTGACGGGGCCAGGTGGCCCAGCCCGGCGCTGCCACTCGGGGCTGGCCGCCGCCTCTGGGTTCGCTCGCCCCGACCCCACTCCCGCCGCGGCGCCAGCTGGGCATGGAGAGCACGGCCCGCTCGCGCCGCGGCACTGGCCGGGCACGGAGAGAGCACCCCGCTCACGCCGCGGCACTGACCGGGCACGGAGCACCCCCTGCTCCCACCACGGCGGCGGAGGGCGAGGGCAGAGCACCCCCCCTCCTCCCCGGGCCGCAGCAATGGCGGTGCACCCCCCACCACTGTCCTCCCCAAGCCGCGGCAATGGCGGCGCAGGGCCCCCGTCGGCTCCCCGGGCCGCGGCAATGGCGGCGCAGGGCTCCTGTCGGCTCCCCGAGCCGCGGCAATGGCGGCGCACCACCCCTTCCGTCCTCCCCGAACCGCGGCAATGGCGGCGCAGGCTCCCCACCTCCTCCCCGAGCTGCGGCAATGGCGGCACGACCCCCCCTGCTCCTCTCCGAGCCGCAGCAATGGTGGCGCGGGGTCCCCTCGTCTCGCCCCTGCGCTGTGGCAGAGGAGGGAAGAAGGAGCTCTCCCGCCTCTCTCCCCGCCCCCCGTGCTGCCTGCAGGGAGCCAGGGCAACACAGTAACACTGTAACAATCGCCGAATGCCGGCTTTTACTGGCAGGTGCTTGGCTCGGCGCCCTGGCTGGCATGTCTGGGGTTGTAAATGTCAGAAAATTATTCACAGATTAGCCGCCCCTGACTATTAGCCGCACTTCCGGGTTTCCACCAAAATTTTTGTCAAATTGCTGCGGCTTGTATTCATGAAATTACTGTAATTATAATTTGTCCATATAGGGAAAAAACCCTGGGAAAATATGATAATGCTTTTCATTGGCAGCAAACCCTAGTTTTTGTTAATCATTTGAGAAAATTATTGTTAGCAGACTATCCAAATTCTGTAGGTCAAAACCTTCCTTAAAAAGAGGTGTATTAGCACATGACTAAATCCACTACAGGAATGGATTTTATCTACTAAAGAACTGTATCCTTCTGTACCATAACATTTACTTCATTTTTTCTTTCCCTTGAACAAGAAAAAAATATTTTGAATCAGTATTTGGCAATCCGAGCCAGGTTATTTAAAACAACGGACACTTGGAATGTACCAAGTGTACTTTTAGTGTAGTTAGTTTTCTACAGTATTGCAAACCAAAATCTTTAGTTTCCCACAAAATACAATACAAAAGCAGTTTGTAAAGAGTCTTTAGACTTTGCACTTCTTCTCCCAGGTAAGTGTCAAATAAAAAGTTGTTGTGACACGTAGGGTAACAAATGGATAAAGCAAGCGTGGATTCTGAGATCTATAATTTTTAATAATCTTTAAACTAGCTACAAAATGTCAATCACTTCACAAACTGACAGGAGACATAAGGAATTTTCATATTACATGCTGTAAATGATATTTATCTCACAGTTTATCTAGAGTTCATTCATTTAGGTTTTTAAATTATTTTTAATTGTCAGCTACTAAACATCTCAGCGATCTGGTGTGCATAGCTCTAGGTAAGCAACAGAGAACTGTACTGATAACCAACCACATGGGGATAGCGACTAGTAAGAGAGAGCCTTATAAAAATTACATTTCTTTGCACCATTTCATATGGTAGTTGTGTCCTCCAAAAGATAGTCTTCAAAAGCAACAGACAAACCCAATATATTACACTTATTTCTTTTTGTCTTTGACATATTTTCAGCCAAGCTTTTATTTTGCTGACAATGGCTAAATGGTGAGTGCCAAATCCCTCTTTTTTTCATAATTAAAAAAATGATCATGATTAATAACTATATATATATCAACAAGAAAAAAGTGGCACAATTGCAAACTTGCTGGTATAACATAGTCCCAAAATTGTCCGAATACTGAGCATGCTTTTGTTGTCATTGTTGGTGTGCTACTGCCATGGGAAAATTCTTGTTTAAGTAGGAGTCTAGAAGTCTATTTATTCCTCATGCATAAATGCATAAATCACATCACTTTTTAGTGCAATGCTTGTTATAGTAATATAATTCCACATTTTCTAATCATGAAATCATAACAACAGATAAAGGCAATGAAGAACTCAGGACAGCAGGTTTAAGTGCTTAAACATCATGATACCCAAAGACAGGAGCATGGCAGTAGCTCTGTGGAATGTCACAGTTTTACAAGAACAATACTGTATATTTAAAGGTTAACAGCACGTTTAGCATTCCAACAGTGTTGTCATTCAGCAAACATCAAAAAAAAATAAAAATGAGGAGAGGGAAAAAAAAGGAAAGGAATCCAAATTGGAAACAATGAAAGGAAAGGGAGAACCCCAAAAAACATCATAGTGAGCTATAGCCATCAAATCAGCACTATGTACAACCTTTGGAAAGAAAGATATCTAGAAAAAAATAATTACAAGTATCATTTTTGGAAAGCTGACAAACTACACAGGACAACATTTACAATGGGGCTGATATGTGCATGTGTGCAAACCTAGTAGATAAATACCATGAGAAAAGCATGAAGGTGCTGCCCTGCTGGACAACATTAAAAGGAAATGCACTTTTCTGCATTTAGCCGCTGCCCAGCATCTTTGTTGCACGCTGGTTGGCTTCATCAATCCTGGTTTTGTTGGAATCAGCCTGGGGAAACACAAAGGAAAGAAAGGAATGAGTACAGGGAAAAAAAGAGAGTATGATGGAGAAAAAGAGTAGGGGGAAGAAAGACAATGCTTTGTGGGTACTTCCATAATTTTGGCTAGGTCATGGAAAAATGAAAATACAGGACAGCTGCTTTTTATAGTGTTATTAGGGACCTAAAAGGAGATGGCAGATTTTCTGTATTTATTTCATGTAGCCTTTGAGCAGAGCTTTTCTGTTTGTGGTCAGCTCCACTGAACTCCTGTAACTGCTGTGCCAGATCCATAACTGGTGCTGTAAATAGCCCTGGTGGTATTGATGGTAATGGATGACAGCATGGGAACTGGTGGTGTGCATCTGCATTTTGCTGGGGAAAGCTTCAGAGCCCTTTAAGATTCAGTGGACCTGGACTGTGGTCTAATTTACATCAAAAGTCAAGACTAAAATTTTGGTCAGTGTAGAAACTCCTGAGGCAGAGAAGCTGGATCATCTGATGTAGGGAATGTTGGCAAAGATAAATTTCTTTGAAAAGGTCAGCCTGGATATCTTTGCTCGGCATGTGAAGGGAAGGGAATAGGTGGGAGGGATTCCAGTACTCCAGAATTCACCGATATAGGTGCCAAGACAGAGTAGCCTCTTTCACTGGGCAGCAGCATAAACAGGAGCTAAGAAAAGGCAGGGATTCTACTGTGATTTGAAGCAATCAAACTGCAATTTAGTCCAGCATACACTGAGCCATTAACTGCACTGTTTTCCCTGGGGTAACACCTGCCATGATTATAAAATGCCATTAATAAAATGGCACCACTTGGGAGGTTTGGGAGTTCTCTCTGAGTGGGATGATGCTTTGACCATGACTTTCTGTAGCTCTGCAGAAGTTAGTTTTGGAGACTAAAGTCACTGTTTTAGCTGACAAAAACTGGCAAAACTCCACTCATCCCCATGTTGCCATGCCGACTTATTCTAGCAGAGGGACTAGATAGAAAATGGTTTCAGTTTTTAAAGCAGACCTGTGGGGAAGGTGAGAATTGTGTTGCTGCTTTAAAAGCATGGACTCCAATAGCAAACTCTTTCTGTGGTTTGATGACTGCATTTTGTTAGCTTTGATGATTGTTCCCACATCTCTGGTGGGTATTCAAATTGTACAGATCTATTTTAAATCTCCAATTTGCAAAGGCAGAATGGTGAAGCAACTTTCCCACATGCATTTAAAAATCCTTTAAGAATGTTTATAGTGAAGTGTAATAAATCTTTCTGAAATATCTTGGGCTTTTCTCGGTAATTGTTTTGAAAAATGCTGTGTAGATGTGTATTTTTAGTGCAGTAGCATGTGCCAGCTCCTCAACAAGCATAAATCAGCAAAACTACTCCTTACAAGCCACGCTCCTTTATTTTAGCCATAAGTTTGACCTTGTCTACCACAATTTTGTGTGCTCTTGCCAAAAAGCTACCTAAAAAGTTAATGGGTTTGGAAGCAGTTGCCTTTGTCATGAAATGCATGATTTTTCATTGTGATGAATCCTAATGTTGTTTAGACTTTAGTATCTGGTGGGTGATGTTGCATTGAAGGCAGTGGTATTCTTTGTGCTGACCTTCCCACTTAGGTCAATATAGAGTGCTTTGAACCCCCTCTACTTTCCTCCCAGCCTTCTATTTATGGTAGATTTTGGGGCCAGGCTTTTCTGGTGATAACCTACTCCTCACATTTTCATTTTGGTTTTTGTCCCTTTCTCTACGATCTGAGGAAAGGACAAATAAAGCCTTTTATTCATTGCTGCCCTGATTACTGTGGATAGATCAGATCACATCACTGCATTATGAGATTGCTCTGGTTTGGGTGCATGTATCCAGTAGAACATAAACCCTTTAGGGGCATTTATGATGCATCCCTGGGTACTTTGGGTTAGCTTTGTGATGCACCCCAACTTTTGCAAACTGTGCCAGACAAGGGTCTTTCTAGTGATCATAACTGACCCAAAGCACAGTTGGTCAGGAAACAACCCTGGCAATTCCGTGAGGGGGACGAGGGTCTGTTGGCACATTTCATTGCAGATGTGTGTGCAATTGTGCTTTCAGTAATTTCCAGCTAACCATAATTTCTGTCTTTTATAGAGGGTTTTACTAATACATTGTGTTCCTTTTTCTAGTACCTCATTATTGTGTGTCCTTACTCTGAGAAATTTGGTTTATTTTTCACTAAGACTGAAGACTGTCTTATTTTTGTCCTGCTCTCATGATGACTCCTCTGTGTATGATGCAAATCCATCTTTCACAATTCCTTAGCCAAGGGCCCTGGGTGATTTTATGAAAGCATTAGCTGCCAATGTCATTTTTCCATTGCTGTACAAAATGCCAAAGTCTGTAAGAAGACCACATAGCTGTGGAAGGCTGGTCCCTCAGTTTACTGCTCTCAGCATGCACTGTTAGAGGTTTGGCCCATGTGCTTTATGTGCACAGAGGGCCTGCTCAATGTTTTCAAAATCCAGATATTTGCAAGCCTGATCTAGTAGGAGAACAGTGACTTGTTTGGGTTGCTGTGTTTTGGGATAGGATCCTGCAGGCACGGGTAGGATACCACTGATTTACATCCACAGTGCACATCTCCTGCCACTGTAACATGACCAAGGGAGGTAGGAACACAATAGTGCACATCCTCATTGCTTTGAGAAAATAATGTATGTCATAGGCTTCTTATTTAGAGGTACTCATGGTATAGGCTGTAAAAACTCCCTGTCTCTTCCCAAAGTAGAGAGAGATGTACTGCTTTCTAGTTCTTTGCATATGAAGAGCAGCAGTAAATCCTTCCCCCAGTGCTCCTTGTTTTCCCAGAAATACGAAACAGTGCATAGTGGCACCCTGGTAATACTCTGCATTTTCCAATACAGTCAAACCAACATGCAACTTTATAAAGACTTTTGATCAACACAAAGCCATGTGCTCTATGGTGCCTCTCTTTCAGGGATGTTCTTTCCACAGACAACTTCAGACAACATACACTTCACCCAGTTCTCTCCAGAATCTACCCCCAATAAGGAATATCCCTCAGTGCAGTATTTCCCTTAATTTTTTATTACTAGGCTCTGATATGGTTAACTGACAGAAAAAACAGGCATGGGCATCTTGCTTGTGTTAGGAGGCATGCATGTAAGATGCACAAGTCTTACCCAAGACTCTTTGTGTAAGAAGGCTCAAGAGCACCATCTCTAGCACTTGAGGTCAGAATTAACTCTAAGCACCACATCTAAGTCCTTGGGTTAGATCCTCAGGTTGTGTAAATCTCAGTGGAAGTGGAGCCTTGTGTTGATTTTACACCAGATGAAGATCTAGCCTCTTACCTCACTTCAGCCTGCCTGTGCGTGTGCCTGGAGCTCTGCCAGTATCAATGCAGATGGCATGCAGATGGCTTGCAGATCTTGGGATCTGAGGATGGCAGGGAGCTCCCAGCCAGGCTTGGAGGGGGCTGCTCTCTGCTTCAGAAATCTGCAGTGCAGATTTGGCACTGGAACAGTGCTCTCTGCCTTTTTAGATGGTGATTTTGCAGAACTAATGCTGAGCCTTTATATTCCACTGGGGCCATGTGGGACCCACTTTATGTATAAATATACACATATATATATGTACATCCACACACACCCTCCCTCAAGAAAGCAGGTAGATCTCTGTCCTAATGTTGTTATAAACAGCCCAACAAAACTGGCTGCACTGTTGCCATAGGGTAAAGCTTTGCTTAATAATTCCCCATTCTTCTTTGGGGACTGGTTCTCCAAGCAGGTGATCTAATCCTGAGCTGCTCATGGAGTCTCCAAGGAAGGAAAAGCCCAGGAAGATTTAAAACTTTTCAGGAAGTGCCAGTCAGTTCCAAGCCCCACAGTTCAGCATAGCTCAGGGCACTTGTTGTTATACAGAGCTATTGCAGAAAGAGCCTTGATGTCTGCTAAGGGCAAACTCAACAGCAGAGGTTCAATCCAGCTTGCACTGGAGGCGCAGATTCACAGCAACAAGCTCTATTTTGGCCCAAGGATTTGGAGGGAGAAGAGAGGAGCTATTTCTGTCCCTTGTCCTTTCCTTGTCCTCTCCTTGCTTGGAGAAGGGAAAGCAGAGCCCCTCTTGGGGTCCTCATGGAAATGGCAGCCCTTACCTTCTCCATGATCCTGTCAATCTGGCGGTTCTGTGTATCGATCTCGTTGCCCATGTCCAAGGCCATGTGACGTAAGTTGCCAATGATGCCGCTGACCTGCTCGAGGTTCTCATCCATTTCATTTTCCCGGGCATCGTTTGTTACCCTGGCAGCAAAAACCCAATTCTTTAAAGCAGAGACAGGAGATTCCCCCTGAAAATATGATTTACCCAAAACCTCCACTGCATCCTCCATCACTTGTCACCTGAGGAGCAGGATGCTGTGCTCAGCTTCGAACAAAAGGGATTAATGAGCAGATAACCTGAAAAATGTTACATGCTTATATTTTGGATGTTTGTCTCAGTTCTCTGGGTTATCAGTGCTCTGTTTATACTGCTCATGTCTGCTGTTGGTAGAAGTGTTGATGTCTGAGCTTGTGTGTACCACATGCTGCACCTCTCTGCAGTTCCCGAAGAATGAGAGGGTGCTCCTTTGAGGTCTATGTGTGATTAGTGTTCTTGGGAAGTGCTGGAAGGTGGTGGAATTACAGCAGTACCAGCTCTCCTCCTTAAACTGCATATAGCTAATTAATACTGTCCAGTCCTTGTATGCTTGGGGCTCACAGAGATATTGGGGAAGAGTTGCTTCAGCTGTGAAAATCCTGACTGAACATCCTATTTAATTAACTGCATTTCTGGTGAAAGAAGCAGCTTCTCTCAGATTTACTGGCTTTAGTAAAGATCATTTATTTCTCATTCTTAGCACCATCTTTTGCAGTTGCTTGCTTTTTGGAAGGAAAAACTTGTGCTTGAGCCAAGGGCTAGGTCAACTCTCCAGTGACTGAAGAGGCAGGTGGTGATTGATGCTGGGAAAAGCAAGGTCCATGGATCCCACTCAGAAAATTACTACTTTGAGCATCTTATGCAGTTTGTGTTCATGTAGCTGCCCAAAAGGTGCTCCAGGCTATTTGCAGAACAATTAACTTCCTTCACTGCTATTCTGTTATCATGCCCCAGCCTTCATTTTAGTGGGGCTGCCATCCAGAAATAAATAATTTAAAAAGCGAATGTGTTTCTATCACGCTGATTTCCCTTTATCACAGCAGCCAAAAAAAAAAAAAAAGTGGATAATAATAGTTTTTGGAAAGATAATTACTTATTAATCTAGTGTCCTTAATCTTCAGAGATAAAGCTTTGCCTACTGGTATGGTGTTATCCATGCTGATAGCATTGTCATCTAAATACACGCCCATAAGCTCTGTAATCAGTAGGTACTTTGTGCTGAATCCCTGTGTGTTGTGGGAAGGTTGCAGTGAGGTTGCCTTCAATATAGCTGTGTGCATCAAACTGGCTTTGATTTGATTTGAGAGCCCATGGATTCCCACTCTTTTCTTCCACAGTTGTGGCTTCCCAGCAGCAGAGGGATGGGGCATCATTCCCCATGCAGTGAGGTTTTGAGAACACTCACAAGCAGGTGAGGGGTGCACCTCTAGTTTAAAGTGTTCTTCAAGTTCTGAGCTTGGTTTGGTGCTTTGGCAGAAAGCCTGAGGCTTTTTTGTTGTTGAAAAGAAAGGGAGGGTTGCCAGATGCTTTGGTACATCTTCTGGCAAGGATGGATAATGGGCACCGCATGCCTTGAGACATAATGGCAATAAACTAGTATTTATCTGACACTTCATTTCTAAGGCATTTGACAAGTGTCATTAGTGAGACCCATAATAAGGCCCCCAGGAAAAGTGCTCACACAGGGAGCTGGAGTGCTGAGGACAGTACTGGCTGGCCATGGCTGTCTGCAGCCTCACAGTGCTGCTGGGAAATAAATAAATAGACTTTATTTCTAGTTTATCAATGCCCAATTCTGGGCAATCTCAAAAAGAAAGGTTTGAACTTGTGTTTTCAAGCATCTTCTGGTTCTCAGGGCCAAGAACCTTTCTTCCAGGATTTCCAGCAAGGTCACCATCCCTTGCACTAGAGCTCAGTCACCCTCAGGGCTAGGAGAAGTCCCTGGATGTAAAACCTTTAGGACGTGTCTTAATCACCAACAGCCTGAATCTGAACACCACTTGGTTGAAAACCCTAGCTCCATCACAGCACCCAGCATATCAGAAGGAGTTAATGAACACCACAGAACTCATGACCATATGGAAGAAATCTAAATATATCAGTGACAAGGAGAGCAGAGAGAAAAGGGTGGATAGAAAGGCTCACCTGCGGATAAAGCCACCACTGATGGCCATCTGCTCCCGTTCATCTACGACACGTGCAGGCTGGCTGGCTACAACACCATCCTGATTATTGCCCCAGGCCTTTTTGTAAGCATCACTCGATTTAAGCCTATGTGAAAAAGATGATGAGTAACAAAGCACCAAGTGCACAAGACAAATGCAAAACTCTTTACCTCTCCGAGCTAAAAGCTGAATCAAGCAAATGAGTTTTCAGATAGAGGGTCATTGGTTGTATACCGATATATCATAACCCTGAATAAAAGGAAGGAGTGTATTTTTTGCTTATTTTTTACTTTACTGCCACAACAGTGATGATCAGAGGTTTAGTTTCCAATAGGGTGAATTGCAATTGTCAGGTCTACAACCCTGCACACAGGTTTTTGGATGTTGACTTAGTTTCCAGAAAGAAGGAAAATTAAAAAATAAAAATTAAAAAAAAAAAAAGGAAAAAGAAAAGGAAAAAGAAAAGAAGAGAAGAAATACAGATAAGTAGAAAACATTGTTTCATTTCAGTGACACATATGTTTTGACATCGAACACAGAGGACGTACTGGCAGACAGACATAAAAACAGAACTGCCAAGTATAGTGTGTACATCACATCACATCACAGCAACACACCCTCTTTAGAGTATAACAGATTTGGCTACAATTTAACATTTTACCATGCAGAATATTTGGCTTCTGATGATATTTTTTCAATATGTATGTGGCATAATAGGCATTTAAAGCCACTGACCTTTCACCAGGTGATTTGGGGATGATTTTATTATAGGGTTTATTAGATTTTTCAAATAATATATCGGTACTTGAAAATAGTAATCATACATCGACAGTTGATGTACAAACCTTTGTCCACAGAGACAAAAAGTAAAATAGGCAGAAGTGAAATGAGTGCAGGAGAAAATAAAAGATACGAGCAATCTAGCATCAGAAAGGGAAATTTTTCTACATTTTTCTTCATGCACCAGCTACAGGCATGAATGAGAAGTAAAGCATTCTCACTAAGCACAGTTGCCCCAATAGTTCATAATCCCTCAATGCATCAGCAGTAACAGCCTTCACAATAAGCAAGACACAGGCAAAAATGGATCATCACTTCCTTCAGGAGTTTTAAACCACAGGACTTTAAAAATAGCCTAGCAACTTGTTATATTTCTATTTTGTGGCAGTTACATTAGCCTTCAGAGAGCCATTTTTGACTGAGCTGCCTTGAATAGAATTTTAAAATCCAGGCACCCCTAGAGTGGCAGATTGATACGTGCAACCTATTTAGGGCTGCTGTCATAGGGGTCACCAGACAAAAGTGAAATATTTAACAGGGGAATGTAAGGGTTTGGGGTCCACAGGTATAAGTTCTTGATTTTATTCGAGAAAAGGGGCCATTTCCAGCAAAACCACTGGGAACTGAAAATCTCTGTGGTGTCCCTGTTCCTTAGCAAATATCAGTCCTATAAACAGTCCCATGGCTTGGATTTTGGGGGAGGAACTGAATGTGCTTCTGGGAGATTTGGCAAAGGACATGACAAACCCATCTCTGGTGTTATGTTCTTTCCATGCCCCCTAGTGCAGCTCAGTTTTAAATGAGCCTGAAGATGTGTTATATGATCCAATATAGAATTAAAATATAGATTAAGAGATCGATCTTTCCTACTCGTCTGTTCTGTTGCTTATTTCCTGTTAAAGTTTATGAAGACTTAAAATATGATAGTTGGCTTGTTTAATTTTAGTTCTCTGAAACTATACATAGGCTTTGGCATTTCTAGAAATGCCTGAAAGTAATTCTCTTGCTGCAGATACATTTACAGGGTTTGGCCTGTGCTTTAGACCTGTGCAACTTTGTCAGTGAGACAGTTTCTGTGTTTGAGGTAAATTATTTTATACACCCAGAATCTGATCTCTTGTTTTCTTGTGGATTTCCAATTAAAGTCAACAGATGGAGCTTGGATCTGCTCATAGCCAAAAGCAGTTGTCCTTTTGAATGCAACCTGGTCAAAGTTCCGTGCAGTGGGCATTTTGTGTCTCCTAAGAATGTAGGATCGAGCTTTATATATTTTTAAGGCTCAGAGAAATGTACTTTCACTATATATGAGGGTAGAGTTACATGTAAAGTGGCTAATCTTTTTATAAATATATACCATTAATCTCCCACCAGCCAGAAGAGCATTAGGGGATCATGGTGATTCTGATGCCCAGAACTGTATGAATTTCTCTCTCTCTCCCCCACAATCCACTCCTCAGAACATCATCTTATCTGTACCACTGGAGTTCTGGCTTAATGACTCAGAGAACTCAGTCTCTAAATCCATTCTTCATCCATCCTCTGAGCATTGGTTAGCAGTGCTGCTCTCTGAAATATGGTTGCAGACTGATAGGGACAGAATGCCTTGGAGAATAGAAATTCATGTTCCCTACATCACCTGCAGAATCATTCTGCTCTTGTAGCATGATGCTGCAGCCATAGCAAAGTGGCAGATGTTCTAGTGCCACGTGCCAGGTGCTAATCCCATCTCTGTCACGTCTGGCTGTCAGTTCTGAGCTTTTATAGCTTGTTCAGTGTGGGAGACATAAACTCTCTGCTGCATTTCTACCTGCAGCTCTTGTGCTGTCAGTTCTGAGCTTTTGCAGCTTGTACAGTATGAGAGATGTAAACTTTCTGCTGCATTTTTACCTGCAGCTCTGGTGCACCAGGTCATCTGGCACAGGGCAGCAAGGGCTACAGCCTGTCAGAGCTCACACCCCTTGCAAAAGGGATGTGTGCAGCTCTTCCATTCCTCCTGCTCTCTCTCCCATTACAGATCCAGGCAATTATAATTCTGGACAAAATGTTTACCGCAGAAAAGTACAGTAATTTCACGATTATAAGCCACACTGAGTATAAGCTGCACTGAGTATAAGCCGTACTTCCGGGTGCCAGCAACTTTTCATTCTTTGTCCATAGATAAGCCGCACCTGATTATAAGCCGCACATTACAATACAGAGTGTGATAAAAGGTATCTGTTCTTTCACCATCTGTTGAGGGTGGGGGCAGTGATCCTTATCTCAACGGCAGATATTCTGCTAATGGGCCATCCATTGAAAACAGGCGGGGCATTGTTCTTTATCTTTTCACAACCCATCCTTCCTCCAACAAGTCATTTTCTGCTAATGGCCCATTGAGTCCCACTGTGTGACTGATAAAATTACTTCATCCCATGGGAAGTTGCTCCAGCCAGGGGGAAGAGCCCAACATTTCTTACCAAGACAAAAACAGAGGTTTTGGGACACTAAGGGAGCCCTTTCTCCACTGAACTCCAGAGGAAAACTGGATTTCTCCACATCACCACTGGACCTCCAGAGGGAAACTGCACCTTGTACAGGAACACTGCTTCAACTGAATCACATCTGTCACTGCAGGAGGATGCAGCCACCATTCAATGGGACTGCTACCAACACCCTGCCTGACAGGGTGTCAGTTTGTACTCTGACTTTGTCAGGGTTTGGGGTTTGTTTCTTTGTAGTACTGTATTTCTATTTTAATTCCCTAGAAAAGAACTGTTATTCCTAATTCCCATATTTTTGCCTGAAAGCCCCTTGATTTCAAAATTATAATAATTTGGAGGGAGGAGGTTTACATTCTCCATTTCAAAGAGAAGTTCCTGCCTTTCTCAGCAGACACCTGTCCTCCAAACTAAAACAGCAACTTTTTGTTCTTTGTCCGTATATAAGCCGCACCTGATTATAAGCCCCACTTTGGGTTCAGACCAAAATTTTAGTCAAAATGATGCAGTTTATAATCGTGAAATTACTGTATTCAGGGCTTGGTACAAAGAAGCAAAATAGACTTTGTGAAAAAACCTGAGGCGGTATTTGCATTGTGTCCCAGGGGAATTAACTTCAAAATAAATGTGACTGATATGGAAAAATCCTAGTCCTGGTCTTTTGATTTTTGGCAAAATACCCTATGAACTCTATGACAGCTCTCTTTCCTTTTGGTCTTGATAATCAGGGTAGGATTAGGCTTTGGCTGTGAACAAAGTTCACATAGAAAGGGAATTTAATACTACAGCAACACTACTCTCTGTTTCATTTCCTGCATAACCTTTTGCCAGCCATTTAGGAATGTTTTCACTGCAACCTGGTTTCATGCCTACTCGCTGCATGCTGGATTTGCCATTCCTCAAGGACTTTGGGTCAGTCCCCGATTTCCTACACCCACATAACCGCACATTACATTTTCATTTGGCATTTAAAACAAGCTTAGCATTACTTGGAGGACGGTTTCGTTCAAGTGTGATGGCATGCAAGCAAATTTAATGCATTTCAACATTTCTGCTTAGTGTACGTGCTACCCAAATGAGAGAAATTTGGCATGTTGAGGTTTTCTCAAATTTTTTGCCTGTGGCAGGACGAAAACCATTTCAAGTTGGATTCCAATTATGAAACATCACATCTCGTTCAAGATCCCATCAGACTATTTCTGTTGAACAACGAACAAAAGGTGTGATTTTCATCCACAATTTTGAGCAATGTTTAGTATGACCTCTTCTGCATTTTTTTAGCTCTTTTGTTTATGAAACTTGTTAGTGAAAATATGTTTCAAAATTTAGAGTGTCCAGGAATAAGGTAGCCCCAGTGTTTTTGTTCTCTGGAAAATGGAACCACTCAGTACACTTTGTGTAAAATGTTGAAACTTTTACCATTAAAAGGTGTCACTGCAGGATGCCTGATTTTAATGCATCTACAGTAATTCCCAGTCAGTTATCTATGCTATGAAATGAATGCATTTGAACCAGAGTCATTCTTTCTGCATGCCACATGCTCATCCTGTCCATGTGCCTAGCAAGGATGAGCTTCACAAGGCCTTTGGGATCAGCCTTAAGTGCTCAAAGAGATGAGGCAGGCAGCACCTACTTGTTACATGGACAGACACAAAGACCACAGAATTTTCCTAGGTCCGTCAAATTCTTTTCTGCTTCTTTCATGTCCTTATTGATTTGGTCCATTCCCTCTTCGATGCGTTCCAGTTGTTCTGATTAAACACAAGTATTTTATCCCCACAGAATGAAGCAGATGGAAAAGGACAAAGAAAAAAAAGACAAAAAACTTCAGACATTCACTGTGACAAAAAACTGGACACCACATAGCAGAGCTGGTACCCAGTACCTACTTGTTACAAGGACATATGAAAAGGCCACAGCATTTCCCTAAATCTTTTAAATTTTTCTCGGCCTCCTTCATGTCTTGGTTGATATGGTTCATGCCTTCTTCAACACGATCGAGTTGTTCTGGTCAGGACAAAGGGATGACAGTGTGGAATGAATTGTATTTTTGTTTGCTTGATTTTGTCTTCAACAGAACATGAGAAATGACCATGTAAAACTGAGTTAATAATGACATTACAATGCATTAATCTGAGCTGATGCATTGCTGAAAGGATGTTATGCTGCATTGTACGCTGAAGAATTTTTTTTTATTAGTATGGGAAGAGTAAAACAAAGGAGAAATTTATTTAAAATATATTAATATAAACAAGATGTAATGATGTAGAAAGGAAGGGTTATAAAGTTTAAGGTCCAGAAACATAACAAAATACATCAATTTACTAAGACACAGTGACATCCAGGAGAAAGAAAGATTGTATTATTATTTTGCATTTATGTTAGTATTAGAGAAAATATGTCCTTCCATTGAGAACAATTCAGTTACAAATACCTTGGAATTAGGTGGGTTTGGGCAGCACAGTTGCTTTGGTTAGTGAGTGAGAGAGCTAGTAGTTAATGGTAGCAGAAATGGAGTGAGTTGTTAAGGGTTTGTGTCAAGGTGCCTTTTCTTCCAGAGGCTGAGGAAATTGAGACCTGCCACTCTGTCTTGTGCTGGATATTGATCTCTAGTCTGAGTATGGCCTCAGGGCTGGTTTTCTTCCCAGTGTGGGTGCTGCAAATCAGGAGTAACCTCAGTGAACACAGCACAACTGAAACCATTCTGGACAGGATCACCAGTTGTGGCATTCCTTGTCTCTGGCCCCAAGGGACCTTCTGGAAACAGGCATTGGGTGAAGACTCATGTTTTCAGTGGGGTCACTTCTGCTTTGCTCCAGGGCAAGTTAAGAAGCACCAGGCCCAGAAACCAGCCACATATAGACCCTGTCTCTCTACTGGCATTAAACAGAATTTGGCATATTTCCGCCTAAGGATGATGGGTTTTCTTAGTGACTTGGTTTTCTAAGTGACTCTGTGTCTCAGAATAACTTAATATGTTAATTTTTTTCACTTTTAAAGCTGGAGGAAAATGTCGCAGAGGAACAGAATGCCATGATGTAAAAGTGTAGGAATTGATTTTCCGCTGAGGTAAACAGACATAGATCCAATGGGATCAAGCGTCTTGTGTGGAGTCTGAAATAGGGACAGCATTTTACACGGGATTTTCATTTTACACCTTTTGTTCCCAAAGGATAGATTCTGATACTACCCAGGATCAGAAGTTACCTGGAGTGGTATCTCAATCCATAAAAAATTGTAACTGTACCTAACGAAGAAAAGTAAAGCGATCCCAGTAAAACACAAATACATCTCTATTCCCTATATGGAATAGAAAAACACTGAATTTGACTTTAGAGGAAGGAACTAAGAGCACTCTTTATAGAAGGAATTTAATGTCATCCGTAACACTGAGTCCTATCCAGAAAAAAAAGTAAGAGGAAAATTTTAGAAGAAAAATCATATGCATATTGATGTCAGTGAAAAACTCCTTTTAACTTCTTTGAGAACATCAAGAAGCCTAATTTCTTACTTGGGTTTCTAATAACAATTGTGGTTTAGCTTTTCTAAGCTTTCTGGGGGATTTAGATACCCAGTTTCCATTAAAATAATTAAATAAAATTAATTTTAATGGGAAACAGGAACCTCACCCCTTGAGGGCCTAGAAAATCCTGGGCTAAACTATTCAGGCTGGAATATTTCAAGTGTTGTGCTCTTTGTTTAATTCTTGCATGACACTGGCTTTGAGGAGAGGTGCCATGTTGGTATGGTGAGACTCGTCTGCTTTTCTGCTGTCAGTTCTCATTCTCTTCAGTTGGGTGGGCCTCTCTCCTGATACCACAGGAGTTATTGATCCCAAATCCAAGGATATATTTAGAGGATCAGAGTAACCTGGCACTGCCCTCTAAAAGAGGCACACACTGTGTAAGTCATGGATTGGGAAACCTGAGAGAGGGACTGCACAAATTCTGCCAGATAAACTGCTGAGCTGAGAACCAGGCATGTAGGGCTGGATTGTTTTAATGCACGTTGTAATTTAGGTTCAGCAGAAGCTTTGGTTCATGTCTGTAGGCAGAGACTGTGGTTCTCATCAGAAATTAGTCTGTGCTAGAAGGGGACATTGCTCCTTCCTGTGCTCCTCCCTGTGCTCCTGCTCCTGGTTAACCCCGGGTCCTCTCTGCTCCTGCACAGTTGGGCAATGCTTGCTCTCACTGCGGGAGCAGCTGTGGGAGTGTGAGCTGGCTTTGGTGCTGGTTCATGCAGCATGATGGGATTTGCTGCACTTCTGTCACAGACTCCCAGGTGCTGCCTCTGAGCACTTTTCAGTCAAAAGATGGCTGTACCCACATTGCGTTCTGACACTGGGGGCAGGGGGTTGAGAGATATCTGATCTTTCTTCCGTTGATTTTCCTGCTAGTGCTTTTGTAAACTGGTCTGTCCAGTAGCAAAGCCAGGTTAACACTGCATGGGTCAGTCCTAGATCTGGTACCACTGGTGGCTCTCAGTGGAAGCAATTCTCCTTGCTCAGATTCACATTCTCTAAAGCCATATATGTAATAAGTCCTTTTGAACTTTCTTTACCTGTTTTCTGTTCTGTGCCAATAAATGAGTGCTTATTGAAGAGTATATTTGACACAACTCAAAGACTTCCATTTAAATTACAGCCCTCTCTAGAATCCTGACTTTATTTATCCTGCTTCAGGATTTGTGTTTGATGCCTGGGCTATTGCTGAATAGATAAGGAAGCCGCAACTAATTTATCTTCCTTTAAAGGAAACCTCATCAGTGTCAAAAACTCCATGCCATATTTGTAGCCCAGAAGTCTAGACAGCTGTCTGCTGGTCCTAAAAACACTTGCTAGTTGTTAATATCATGGGCTGGATTGTTAAGGTTTGAATCAGCATAGTTATGCTGGCTTTGTGGGGCAATGCCAATTTATACCTGTCAAAAATCTGGTCCCACAGGCAAGGAGATGGATTCATGAGTCTAACCACAATTATTGAGGCATAAATATTATAGTGGAATTAACTTAATGGGGTCACGCTGGATTTGTTTTGGTGTAACTGCTATTAAAATGTGGCCCAGAATGAATCACTGCAGATAGGAAATCAGATGGCTATCAAGAGGTTGATTTAATGTCTGTTCCCATAGATCTTCCCTGTTCCAATGTTCTGTGCTGTATTAAAGGGTTTCAGGGAAGACAGTTTGTTGGCATATACTGCCATGAACCTGTGCAAATTCATACCTACAAGAAATAATATCTTTTGTTTTCCATTTAGGGAAGCCCTTCAAGGTCAGAGTTTGAACATCTTTTGACAGTTTGTTGCAATATTATTAGAATAAACTGTGTCTATATGTTTATGTATGATATATGATGTATATCTAAGAGAACTGGTACTGTCTGGAAGCAGGCTATACATCAGCAGCAGCTATCCAGGCTGGCTTTGTTGTACAAATACCTGGCATTGGGAAATTACCTTGACTTACTGCCTTTTATGATCCCAGACACTTCTGATTACTGATACCAGAAAATCAGCTCTGCTTTGCAGTATTTGGGTTGAATTGGCTTAGAAAGTTTTTTCCATGTAAGGTCTGTTTAACTTCAAAACAAGCAATTTTGTAAGAAAACCTAGAACTAGAGCTTCAAGCAAGTGCAGAGATTAGATCTTCTGCCTGCTGCCCACAGGAAAGATCAATGTCATGTTTTCTGTATATTTAACACCTAATAATCTTAAGTGATTTGTGCAGCCAGCTGCAAAGAGATCACATGGCAGTGTTAGCAAATTATTTCCTTAATCTGATAATCTGCTGAGACATCCGTGAGCTGCACACATTGCACTAATTACAGAGGCTTCAAAGTCACCATTAGTGTGTTTTGCCCAGTAGTGTAAGTCCTTTATCACTAAAATGAAATCAAACAATTAGCAATTATTACACCTACATATGGCTAAAATGGTGAAAACTTAATTAAACATTTAGCATAGTACAAGGTTACAATATTTTCAGGGTTGGTTGCATTATTTGGCTATTTTCCTTGAAAATCCCACACTGTATAATCATAAGCTAAATTTACTGAATCACTTAAGGCATGACCACAACCAATCTATAAAGGCTTCAAAACCTTCTGATTCTTTCCTGCAGATATTGACTAACTGCATCTCTGACTGTACAACAAGCATTTCATGTTTCACTGTCAATAAGGGTTTAACACTGAGCTCCGTGGACTCCAGAGAGGTGAATGTGTCCAGTCTCAGCTCCTTGGCTCTGTTTGTCCTTCTTTTCATGGCTACAGAATGTAGCCAAGAAAACTTTTGAATACAAGGGTTTAACAATAGTAGAATTCCAAAATAATAATAATTAAAAAAACAACAAAATTCAGGATTAAAATCAAAATAAAGCTCCCAGCAATCTGTGGAAATATAGCAATTAAAGAACAGAAACATACATTCCCAGGAACCATTAAAGTTTCTGGTGCTGTGCCTGTGAATTACATTGCAAGACACACCTGAGTATTAACATACTTTTTTTGGACAATATTTGTGATTTATTACAACCATATAATCCACTGCTGAAACAAAACACATTATTTAGACAGGTGCCATATCTGTTTCAACATAAGTAATTTCCGGTTTTCCATATTGGCTGGTAGTTCTTCTACTGCCATTATTTTTTGAAGACAACAAAATGTTCTAATATTTTTCTTGTCAAGACGAATCGATGTGACAAAATTTGGTTGAGTTAAATTCTTTTCCCTAAAGGGGGGATGTGGGGGAAAGCAATGAGACATACATTTTAAAAAAAGCAAATATAAGAAAATACTTTCCATTTAGGTCCTGTTATTACTTTTCATTCAATATTGTGTCAGAGAGGCAGGACATTAAAACTGGAAAGGGCCTGTCAGGTTCTGCAGTCCATTTCCCAAGAATTCCATACCCTTGCTTGTTATCATTGTCTGGGTTTAATGAGTAATACAGCATTACCTCTGCAGCAAACATTTCCTAATAATTATTTTGTGTCATGCCACATAGTAAATAATAAAAAGGGCCTTTGGGGGGCTGGTCTGATAGAGAGTAGCAGAAATTTCTACTCTGTTGATTTATTGGAGACACCATTTTGCTGGGGCTGTGGATCTACGGCAAATGAAGACTTACTAGTTTTATTGAGAGGGAGAGAAAGCTTCCTTTTCTTTGTAAAGGCAAGAATGTAATTTCCTGGAATGTATTGAATATATCAGGCTCTGTCATTGTCATCCACAGACAGGTAGTCTAAGTCTGAAACCTCCTATATGGACAATTGTAATGAGCTGATTGTGTAATACCTTTTAATGTTAAAATTCTGACATTTTCACTGCCTTACTATTGTATAAAAAGTAACTGAATCTTACACAAACTAAACCCATTTTACCATCTCTTGGGATGCATTTATTGCATGTCTTTCACTTGTGATTTAAGTGGGAAAATTATGTAGCACCTGCATAAATAATGCTGGATTTTACACTTACAAAGGCAAACTTCTCATCATGTAGCTGGTGTTTTGGATGAGTTCAGCCTGTAGCTCTCTTTGACATTAATGGGAAGCAGATAAAAAGAAGTACAGAATCTTAGGCAGCTGTTGAACATTTTTCTCCGTTGGACAACAAAGCTAAAGGCAAAGACGTTTTGAGGTTCTCATGCACAACCACATGTATTTTCTGTCCCTCATTTCTAAGGTTGCACACAGTCAGTACAGCACTTTGAGAAGGGTTATACTTCCTTACTGAAGCAATCGGAACTTACCTCCTTGCTCATCCAACATAACCAAAGTCCTGATACCAGCATCTTTACTCTACATCCCAATAGTGGTAGCAAGGTAAGGAGAGAGAGGGGGAGAAGAGAGAGAGAGAGAAAGAGAGATCAGTGAGGGAACACTCAGTCCTTGGTATGGACATAGGAAGACACAAGAAAAATGGTGAAAGGAATGACAAGGGGCTGATGGCACAGTGCAAAGACCTTATGTGCCTGGACATTGTGCAAGTAGCTAGGTACTCTCCACTGTACCATCAACCTTCTGGATTCACCAAGACACCAAACTTCTGCAGAAAGCACAAAGCCATGGACCTTGAGATTAAAATAATCACTTTACACAAGAGTAATTTCTAAAAAGAGAAGCTAAATGAAGCACGAGAAGGGAGCTTGGGGATATTGACGTTAACTTTACAGGAGAAATTCCCAGGGAAAACAGGTATGACACAAACATGTTTGGGAAGGAGGCACAGTCGTTTGTGCACAGCTCTTGCTGCTGACAGAAGTCAGAAAGCTTACCTACTTAGGAAATCTAGTTTAAAGCAGGCTAATATTTAATAGGATTAAGCCATATTTTTTTGGCTCAGTGATCTAATAGATATGGGTTTGAGCCAAGTTTTAATACAGTCAACAGACACCTTTAGTATTAATGGACTTTGAATTGAGCTTGAAGATAGGATTTTCAAAACACCTACACACTGAATCTGCCTCTGCTCTCACAGCTTAGTGGGAATCTTACCTCTGCCTTTGCTAGATACAGGGCTGGAGCAAAGCTGAGTCATTCACAGCTCCCACCTGCCTAAGCCAGTGGTAGGGCACGTTTCACAGGTACAATTTTTATTGTGTGCTAACATCACTCTGGGATGTGATCAGGTGTCTCTGGTTCCTGGGTGCTGTGGTACTGAGCTACATCACACATCAAATTATCTCCTTTTTAATTACAAAGGGGAAGCCAGCTCCATTCTGCTTGGAGCGGTGATAACATCTGTGAATAATTAATGGCCTGAATGATCTCCTGACTGTTGCACGTCAATAACAGATGAAGTAAATCCTCTGTGGCCTGACAGCTTGACAGCAGAGCTACCTGGACATGTGCAGCAGTAATTTACTTGTTGCCATGAACATAAAACTATCTATGCTCTGTGAAGCAGATAAAGGTGGTGGTGTCAGTTTTGCAGAGGGCAGGGAGATGTCCACAGCTGCATCGCTACATCAGGTGCGGAAAACTAAAGTCCTGACCATCCCTCTTACTTTTCAAGCCACCCTCACACTCCTGGAGGCAAATCAAGGATCTCATGCTATCCTTCTTGCCTGCTGCCCTTTTCACTGCTCATCAGTTTTTGTGGGTGCAGTGAAGTGTCTCTGGCCATCAGGTGCCCTCTCCATGCTTACAGGGCACTCCTAACCTTCCACAGCCCACACTGGTTCAGCCGCAAGCCCAGCCCTACCCTGCTCAGGACTGTTTGCCTGGTGCAGCTGGTGCTTCTCTGCTGTGGTTCCAGAGGATCCTGCTCAGCTCAAGAGGGACATGAGGTACCTCTTGTGCTCTTCTCTGCCTCTCCCAGCACTCCCATTCTTGTCTGTAATGTCTACATCACTGAAGAGACTGGGAAAAACATAAGATGTGTGCAGGCTGGTTTGCTCTCTCTTTTTACAAAGTCTCTGTGTGAGTTGCCAGATGGACAGAAGAGACCCCATGCCTCTCCCCATGGTCTGCTGCACCCTGCTGCCGTCGGGTCAGCCACCTACCAGGCACCCACTCCTGCCCTCTCTCCCTTCAAGTTCACAGTGCATTTACTTGAATCCCATCCAGCTTTTATTTTTTCAGCCTTTAGAAACTTGGCGTCCAAGGGTTATCTTAGGTTTGCCAATTTAGAATAAAGAAACCACCTTTAATTATCTTATGTTTTCTGTGGGGTAGCTCTGCTAAGAACTCCCTGTGCAACAGTTTTTTATTGGCTCTTTCTGTACTCTTGGTACTCAGGGAGAATTCCCCCTCCCCCGCTAGATTTGTGTGTATTTTAACTAACATGGAATCTCATGCAAACACAAGAAGGCTGCTTGGGTCCTGAGTCACCTGGTGTTTCAGTAAATATGGTGCAGTCTGACATGGGACTCTTCCAAATATTGAACTCAGAAACCTTTAGTTGGTGCTGTGATAGTCACTGGGTTTTGGTGAATCAAACATAGTCAGGCTGAGAAATATTTACTGCATTTAACCCTCTGATCTCATTTTCCTGCTGTGTTTAACATCTAAGTAAACCACCTTTATATAGATAAAATGTCCAGTGAGCTGAACAAGACATGCTGAGAGATGAACTCAGGAACTAGACCTATGGTTTGTATTTCATATTAAATCCTTACACAGAGTGAAAGAGGTGAAATTTTCTGTTACTTACCTGATCATCAGTGCCATTTAATTTCATCAGACAATACTGTATCTCTTATGAACAGCCTGCCACAGCAGTAACACAAATGTGAAAATATTAAAGGGTGTGCAATGAATAAACTTGTCTGCATCTGTGGTCTAATCCAAAACATATTGAAGCTAATAAAGAGGTGGTGACTGAAAAGGATGAGATGTGATTCAGACATCAAGTGACAATCTCCTTCTGTTCCAAATTTCTATTAAGCATTAATTTTCAGCTTTTCCACAAAAAGAATTAATTGTGTAAAGTCAATCAAAAAACAAATCACATTCATGAATTTAAAATAGGTCCAGACTTTTAGAAAAGCTCAGTATTTCCATTATGACTGATATTTTAGAAAACTCAAACCCAAACCTGCCTGTAAGACAACTATTCTAAAAATGTGTTCATCATCTAGATGTCTGAGCAGGAAAGAAAGACTCAGTGACTGACCCCCAGTCAATAGACTGAGGCATCTCTGGAAAGATGATTAAAAGAATATAGAGGAAGAAATGTGCCCAGCAAGTGTGTTCAGGGGGCAGACACAGGCATGCTGGCATTTCCTGCACTACAAGTATCACAGAAACTCCCTTGGTCTCAGTGCAGCAGGTGCCACTTTAGCTGGTTGCCGGGACAATGTAACAGGAGGTGTTGAAAGCTCTCCTGTCAAGTGCCAGTCCAGGAAGAGAGGTTTTACAACCTCTGTCCCTGAATCCTTGATGACAGACTCCCATCACCATGGGTCCAGTGACTATGCTTGAGTTTGTCTGGTCCTGAGGGCTCAGGAAGGATTCCCGCACATCCCACAACATCAATGATATCCTGTGTGGGAAGCCATGAATGGGTAGAACTCACGGGGTTCATCATGGTATGAAATCGTGTGCTAAAGTTCAACAAGGATTAGAGAAGGATTAGAGCATTTCTTCCTTCCTGTGCAATGGAGGAATCTCTTCCGACCCTCCAGTCCTTGTGCAGGCAATCCTGTTCAGTTTGCAGCAACATAAGGATTCTCAAAAAAGTGAAATGCTTAGGGTAGGTCAGGCCAGAGGTATAAAAAATGCATCTTTCATAGGACCCTACTGAATTCATAGAGCACACACCATTTTCATCCAGCTCTTTAATCTGTAGCACCAAACTCAATTCTCAGAGAATTTCTGACTCTCCCTGTCTTCTCATTGCACTGGAGAGGAGAATTTGGACTGCTGGATTTTGCCATGGCACAGCCAACCTCTCACATTCTTGTCCTTTAGAAGAATATGGCACAGCATGAATTGCTTATGTTGAGGCATTAAACTGGCAGTTCTGGAGTTTATCTGTTTATCCATAATGCAGGTATTCTGCAGATGGTAAAATATATAAAATATTTAATAATTTTGCATGTGAGATAACCCTTCAGGGCAGGAGGCCAACACATCCAAGTGAAAAATGTATCACATTACATGAAACAGACCCCATACATTTTAGGGAAGTTGATGTCCTTCAATCTTTCATCCAGGCTCTAATGCTTGAATAAAAGCAAATGGAGAAACATTGCTGGTTTGGGTTCTGCATCATTATATGAAGCATGTGCCAGGTTCTCCATTTGGCCACTGGCAAAGCTATTAATCAAAGAACCAGAATATATGATTTTAAACCTCCAGGCTTATGATTTTAACCTCCAGGCTTAATTCAACTCATAGATGCTTTAGTTCATCAGTGTTTCAGTGAAGCCAGTTTAACAACGTAACTGGGAACCCTTTTGGAGGCTTTCATAGGCATTATCCTTAGTCTTCTGTAACAGCTTTTTTAAACTTCTTGATTGCTTTTGAGTTGGGGTTTTTCTTTGTTTGTTTTGGGGTTTTTTTGTGAGGATTTCACTCAAGGCAAGTCAGAAACAAAACAGTCAATAAAATTTGCCCAGCACTTTGGAGGGGAATTGCATTGCTCTATCCTTTCTTGTTGTTGCTGTTACAGAACCTAATTTCCCAATATGGAAATAAAAGTGGGAAAACAATGGGAATAACTTCTCAAAGAGCTCATCAGTCCCTCCAGAAACACAGTGTGTTGGGTCTTATCCTACCAAAGCTGCTCAAATTTTGGTTTAGCCTGAGGGAAGATTTTCCTAACACTATAAGGGAATAATGTATCAGATAGAGAATCCACATTCTGAAGATCACTTTCCCTGCATTTCAGAAGATATCCTGAAAAACAGATACACACTCTCAGTTATGTGAAGAACACATAAACTTCCACTTTGATGAAGAATTTTTCTTAATCAAAAATTATAGAGTTTGTTTTGAATAAATTAATACAGACCATTCTGTACCAGGACAAGCTGATATTGCTAGCAGTTCCCACAGACACTAAAGAGAACTGTCAACACCCTAAAGACAAAAATGTGGTCAAAGAAACATTTTTTAGTCATCCATAGTAATGAATTTGCTCATCTCCTGCTCCAGGTTCCCTGTCACCCTGTTAACTCTATGATGTCTCCCTGACTGAAGAGCCACATACTGCTGCTCTGCCTGGTAAATCACATCCTCAGCCCATGTGAATCTGCTACCCCCCTGGTTAACACACACAAAGTGCAATTACACTGGTTGAAACACTTTTCTGAAAAGAATTATTCCAATAGTTCAATAGTTCCAATAGGTCTAAAAATATCATAAGGGTTTTTCAAATCAGCTTTGACAAAGGTCTGGGCCAGATTTATAGAGCACTTTTTCTTCTGTTTTTCAGACTAAGGAGCATTTGGCTGTGATAATAAATGTCAGGGTAAACTCACAGCTGGTAAAATGGCATTCTGTGTGTTCAGTATCCTGTGTAGGGCAGCATCACTTATCAGACATTTATAGCTCAACATTTCACCTTTGATACTTCACTCTCACTTCACATGAGAGAAGATAGTCCTGTCTGGATTTAAATGCACAGAGCAGCGCTTTTGTCTGTACATTCCTAAGTGCTTTGTTCTGAGCTTTTACCATTATTGATCTTGTTATTTTTTTCCTTGCAGCTTCATAGCTACAAAATATCCTTTTTTCTCCATACAACCACAATTCATTTTCCTTAAAGGCCATGGTGGTGGCACTGGGAGATGGAAGCAAAGTCCCAGATTTTCTCCCTGCATGTGATATTCTGCATTGCATAATGTTGTCTCAGAGGTAAAAAGCTTGAACATGAAAAGAAGGTCAGCTACAGACTGTATTTAGTCTCACTTTTTCTGCCTCACTTCATTTTTATTTTATGTTTTGGCCCAAACATTGCACAGCATCACCATAAAATACAGATATTTATAGCACAGAGTGGCTCAAAAGAGCACTGGTCAGTGTGGATTAGCTGCACTGCCTGGGCATGATGGGTACCATGGAGCAAACTGGGTTTTGGAATCTGCCATTCCAGTATGGAGATGCCTTGGGGCAAAGCTGTGGCAGTTTTTGTAACACTTCTTGCTTCCCTTCTTGTGCCAGGACTGGAAAAATCAGCTTTTTTGTAAAGCTGGGTTATAAAACCAAGAAGCAGTAACATCCTTGGTTTTCCTTGCCCATGTTCCCTGGGAACAGCATCAGGGCTTCGTCTCCAAAATCTGAATAGTCATCTGGGGCAAGCAGGGCATGTCCTTTGGGGAGATGTCCCCAGGCCATGATTAGGCCTTACATGACTACAGGACTTCCTTGGATGGACAGCACTCCCTGTCTCTAGGATGGAGTCCAGTCAGTCTGTTTATGCTGTATTTCCCCAGTATTATGACAGCAATCCATACAAATGTACACAGTATTAATGCTTAAACAAGGAGGCATCCTTTTCCTAAGAAAGGAGTAATAGATTTGCTGTATCAATAGAACAGAGTAAAAAGCATTTGTTCCCTGAGTGTTTCCTATCTCTATCTGCTAGACAGGTTCTGCTAAGTGAGGAAGTCTAATTGGGTTTGTAGGGTTTATTAAATCAGAGCAGTGCAAGTTCAATTTCAAATACTCTCACCATTTGTCTTTTTGGTTTAAAATCTCTCAGTCCCTGAATGTTGCTTTTTTTTTTTTTTTTTTTTAAGTACCTAGGAAAAGGGATTGGAATAATTAACCAGCTGTTTAGGCCACAGAAGAATTTTAAAGGTCTCCAGTAGTCACATTAGTGAAAATAATATTCAGCTCATTTTGGAAGGACTCCCTTGACTACTCAGTGCTAGTTCTAGCAGCTTCTCTATTTGGACAGGAAGATACTGTGGCATCTGAATAAATGCCAGGTCCAGAGATGCTGAGCTCTTCCAAGAAGTGCTGCAGACTTACATAAATTCATTGGTAAATTCAGCAGTCCCAGTTCTCCTCCCATTTTGCCATTTGCTATGATTTAATACTGACACTCCAATGGCATTCACAATATGCTGGTTCAATATGTTAGGAAGACTCAAGCAGTGCACAGGCCACACAAATACAGCTCAGGAGAGGCAGAGCTGATATTTACTAATGGCTTGGCCTTGAGCAAATCACTTCCCTTTCCTGCACCTCTCCTTCTTCCCACTCATCATCTGCCTTGTCTATTTAGATCCCAGGCATTTTGGGGCAGCAGGCTCTCCTGCCTTGTGTTGTGAGGGTACTCATATGAGACTCTCTTCCATGATGTTAAATTGATTTCAGCAGGATCTGCATTCAGCAAAGAGTTGATGTAAAGTGGTGGTTGGGAATGGTGTGTCCAGGGAACTAAGCAGCAAAAAGGGACAGATTGCTCAAGAGACAAGAGCATGTCTCAGCTGCAAGAGGCCTTGATCTAAAGTGTTTGTGGAGGAGGAGCAATGCTGCCTATGCTCAGTGACCCATCTGTCTGTCTCTACATGGAAATTTGATTTTGACTCCACTGGTCTCCATTGATCTTCACAGTGGTGATTGATTTCAAGGCCAGAAAGCCTACGGCTGGGGTTGTGCTTGTTCCTGAACATGAGACCTGATGTAATTTTCTTCCCGTTGCCTCTGCTGGAGACTCCTCTAGTCAGGAGTACTGGGACTGTCAGTGCTAGTGACCCTGATTAAAAATGTCACCAGCTCCAGCACCAGGGCTTGCATGGTGTCTGAAAATAATACGACCTGTCAGGCAGCAGCAAAGTCTTCCACCACCTGATGGCTGAACACTCAAAACTAAACTGAGTTGAGATTTCCCAACTCTTAAACCCTTTTATTTTGGGGAGAGTGAAATATGGCATGACTGAATTGGTTTTTTCCCTCCAGGCAGGTATTAGCTGTGAGGACCAAACCAGAGTCTCCTTCCTTACCACCGTGGAAAATCAGAGAACTCCCAGTTCTAAAGTGTTCAATCTAGGACATCTTGTGAGCTTGAAATCCTGATAAATATTTCAGAGATACATAAAGAAATAGCATTTAAATGCTATGCTGACCAATGTTCTATAAATAGCTGCAAGTGTTTATGGAGAGGGAAGTATTTAAAGTAGATCGGGAAAATGGATCAAGAGCCCTTCTCACCTTCCCCTCTTGCAGTGTTATGCCAAGGACGTGAGAGTGGTGCTGGCATGAGGAGCTCTGCAGCAAGCTCAGCCACTTGTCCCTGACTCCAGGTCACCTTCAGAGGCCATTTCCTTCATTTATCTCCAGAATCCTGTCTCAGTCATCCTCAGGTATGACCAAACCAGTGCCTTGGCAACCAGGGAACAGTGTCTTGTGTGGCCCTAATGAGGGGTAGGGATGAGCATGGACAGGCCCTAGCAATGTGAATTTTTTAAAAAAACACTTCCAGTGTCAGGCTCTCCATCACTTTTGCTCACAACAGAAGTGCAAATAAAGTGCAAGTCCTTACCTCTTCAACAAGCTGCAGCATTCGACGGGTGCTCTCAAGGGACTGAAAAGAAACAGGACAAAAACATGGAGATTTGGCAAATTATGCTTTCTAACACTAATGTGCAGCCTCATGCTGACAGGATGTTTCTCCTGCACTCTTTTCCTTCCCCTCCAAATGAGGCCATCAGCAGGGCACTGGTGATCTCTCCTTCTCCAGCACTATGGATGGCTAATGCAGCACTTGCCAGCATACCTCAAGGCAGCTGCAGTCTCCCAGGCTTGTGCTCCCCTTGCTCACACCCTGCAGCGGCACTGCTCGGAACTGCAGGTGTTCCACTTTAAAAATAAAGCCTGTGGTTTTCAGCTCAGACTCTTCAGAAACCTAATTGGTGACTTCTAACATTTAATATGTTTGACAAATTGAAGGAATCCTCAGAAAATATTAAATTGCTGCCTTTTGCTCTGAGGCCAGTCTAATTGATGCACAAACTAATACCTAAAACAAACTCACAATCAATAAATGCCCTAATCTAGACTAAACACAACGTTAAATTTTACCCCAGCTCATTTCATTTCCAATTCTGCTTTCAGTGTAAAGCTGATGGAAAAGAGCTCTAGAAGTGCTTTGCTGGATCAGCTCCTATTTCTGGCTGTGTGTTTCACACTCAGCCCAGCCCCAAGTTCCCAGTTTAGCTACTGGTCTCACTTCATCAGCAAGCTGGTCGGCACGCCGCTGCATTTCTTCCAACTCATTGCGCATATCCGCGTCTTCTGCCATTTTAGCTGTGGGGGTGCTTGGGGACGCTGCAGATCAGGAGTTGCACTCAGCTGCTTTGTGAGCCTGGAAGACAGCAAAAAGGAAGAGAAACAGTGTGGTTAGGAGCCATGCCTAAACATCAGTGTCCTCACCCAAACTCTTGTTCTGTATAGTAATTCCTATGTAGTAGGGAGCAAATCCTTCCTTTTTTCTTAAACTTTCAAATGCAATTCATACAGAAGCTGGGCACTCAGGAGATATTTGCTGCCAGCAACAATCTGTAAACCCATTCATTCTTCTCTAGAATTAAAAGGCTTAATGTGAGGGTGGTCAAGGTCAAGCCTCCGCCACTCATGTCCTGTTTCAGCTGCATTGCTTGGAGGGCTGCATGCTCAGCTAACACATTTGAAATCAAATTAAAGCCTATGAAACTTTACAGATTTTCATTGGTGAATGTCTTGTCCGCCATGCTATAGTTCAGACTATGAAATAGTATTTACAGCCAGAGTGGGAGAAATCTACATGGGAGAATCCTTCATTTTAGGGAAAGTCACTGTAGGACCTAACTGGTATTTTTACCTTCTCCACGAAGTGTGTGAGATTCTGATCTTAGTTATCCCTCTTGATACATAGGGACACCCCTGAGCTGGCCCTAACCAGAGATCAGAATGAAGCCCATTTATCCTCATTTTGGTAAAGTTTCTTTTTGTTACAATTTCAAGCTGGCTCTGATTACTGAGCATGACTTGATTAAGAAAGGCGGGCCCTCCTACCATCTGTCAGGTCTTTATAACAACAACACTGGCTTATTTCTTTGCTTGATTCAAGCATGGCACATTGCAAATTGCCGCTCAGTGAATGTTAGATTTGTTCATTGCAGGAAAACCTAATTGCAGGTGCAGAGGAGGTGGGGAAGTTGTGGGGGACTGCAAGTAAACAGCCATAAAGCAGATGCCATCATGCTCAATTACAGAAAGAGGACAAAAGCAGCCTCTTTCAGCAAAGCTGCTCTAAGAAGGCAGGATCCCGGGGGCTGTTTTCCGTCTTGTCTTTGCGATATGTGCAGCCTTTATGAAACGAGGTAAGTCAGGGCAGAGCTTGGCTCTAAAATTTTAGCAGTAACAACTGTGTCTAAATGGAAGTTACTATATATTGGAGACTAAACCATTCCTCTCTTTGATGGTGCTCTTCATCAGGTCATCAGGAGTATGGGCTGAGCAGGTACAGCTGGGTGGCAGCAATATTTCCTGGATCACATCCTGTTTGCTTAGAAAGGTATAAGGAAAGCAGATAGCTCCTTGCATTTCCTCTGCAGCTTCAGCAACAGATTTGCTGTTTTTCTTATCTAAGAGGGAATATGTGACCTTCATGCTTTCACATTAGCTGTGCCCTCACTCATGGCTGCTTTTCCTCTTTGAAGCTACAGCAGGAAGAAATCTATCCCGAGGAGTCAGCCCTGCAGCTAGTGGCAGGGCTACCACATTCTAGTTTCATCACTGAGCACATCACCATATCCTTGTCAGAGGGAGGCTGACGTTTTGTGGTGGGTCGCACCATGTGTAGGAGCCCAAATGTCTGCTGGAGAAGGAGGCCACCTGGTCCTGCCAGCTGTGTGGTCACAACAGTGTGAAGGACCAAGCTTGGGCAACTCATCTGCAGTCCAGGCTGATGCAAAGGCAGAGCTTAGTTTCATGGCTAATACTCAGGCTGATATCAGACACTTCAAGAATGTCCACAAACAGCAGGAAATGAGCTTTACAAAAATATGGTGCACTCAGATATTTAGGAGGTAAAGATAAACCAGGAACTGTTCTCTTCCAGAAGCACATGTGAAAGTGTGGAGATACTCTCAAGGCCACCCCAACCCTCCCATCCTGCTCCTGTGCTGGAGGTACTCTTCATGGCACGGTACTCCATGGCCAGCAAATGGGGCATTCTCAGGCAGAATAAAAAGAAGTTATTTCAGTAAAGAACCATGCTCCAAACTTCTGTCCCACTTGGCAAAGGCTGGCTCTAGCATTGGTCACTGCTTCAGAAATTGTGGTTTTATCCCAGATTGGAGACATAACCAGGCATAGCCTCTGTACCAGAACACCAAGATTAAATCTGTGCACCTAGTTTTCAAGCATCTAGTTAAAATATTCTCTTCTGCCTGGACTCCGCTGCTCACTGTACTTGTGCTGCCAGAATAGTAGCACCAAGCTTTACCAAAAATTAGTACAATTTGTTTAGGGCTTTGGGACTGATCTAATTGGTAAATACATATAGATGTTGAGGGACGGGAAAGTGGTTCTGTTGGTATCATCTCACTAGCTGTAAAGTGGGAGATGATGCATCAGTGAGAGAGTGGGATGCTAACAGGGAATTTGGTTCATTTTCTGAGCATATCCAGTGTGAGTTGAATAATTACAGACCTGTAAGTGAGTGGAGGTAACATGAGGGCTTCTACTGACAACAGTAATTTATTTATTGACTGTTAGTCAGTCTCTGGAGATAAAATAACTTCACAGAAAATTTCATTCTCAGGTAGATTCCAGCCTGACTTTTGATGTTTTCCTTACAATTTTTTTGATCGTGAGCCAGTGGTGTTGATAGTGCAAAAAAAAGGGAAACCATGTGGAGAAACTTTCACAGAAGCACAGAATGGTTTGGGCTGGAAGGTTCCTTAAAGACTATCTCATTCCAAACCCCTGCTATAGACAGGGACACCTTTCACTAGGATTGGTTGCTCAGAGCTCCATCCAGTCAGGCCTTGAACCCTTCCAGGGATGGGGCATCCACAGCTTCTGTGGACAACTTGTTCTGGTGACTCACCATCCTCACAGTCAAGAATTTCTTCCTAGCATTTCATCTAAACCTACTCCCTGTCACTTTGAAGCCTTTGTCCCTTGTCCTGTCCCTCCATGCTCTTGTGGACTTTTTTCAGTTACCCTTCTTAGTTTGTTAGAACCATCAGTTGGCATCTTAGTGACAGACACGTCTTATTTTGCATCAAGCTAAAAAAAGTGTCAGAGTTTGCAAGCAGAGAGATGTTGTACAGCATGTGATTGAACTTGACAGGTTTATTGAGATTATTTGGTGTTTGTAAAGCACTTTGAATGGATTGAGAAGTAGCAAAAAGCATTATTCCAGACAAGTCATTTTACATCAAGTTTTAGTCATAAACAGAAGTGCCCTGCAGCTGTGCTGATTCAACTTTATTTAATAGAAAACCATGCCCAAGAATCAATAAAGATTACTGATTTGCACACAGTGTGATAAACTACATATATTTTGTAGATGGCAGGGAATGAGTTTAATTTTTTTTTCAGATTTTGCAGTTTATAGTGTGGAATAGAAAAGATTAGAAACAGAATTTTCCTTGAAAAGTCCTGTTCAGGCTGAAATGCCATTCCAGTGCCATGAATTTCCAACAACAAATCCTGCTATCAATAAAAAATCCCGTAGAGAGAAGAATTTCTTTTTAAAGGTAATTATTGCTCTAAAGTGTAAATTAACAGTTCTCCCTCTATGGTGTTTCTTAGGAACACCTATAAAAAGCTTTTATTTAAAATATTTGATGTTTTAAAACATTGAAAATGAATGATTTTTAGGAATAGTCAAGAAAAGTTATACCATGATAAATTTGCTCTTACTGATACTAAACAGACTTTCAGAAGTGTAAGGTCTGGCTCAGGCCCACTGAAACCTGCTCTTGTTTAAGCAGAACAGAAACAAGCCTAATATAGTATTGAGAACTTTGGGTAATAAATTCCTTGCAGAGTTTGTATTTTTTGTAGTAGTTGATATTTTGCCTTGTGCTCTCATTCAAGTTAATTTGAACCAAGTATCAAAACCCTACAATTGCCTTAGGAACCTCTAATATAACTGGAATTAACTCTCCAAAGTGTACTCTGTACTTTTAACTTAAACTACATTTTATTTTATCTATTTTATTTAATTTTTCTGCAGAGATGACCAACCAGAAAACCGAAGTAGGAATGTAATATGTTGAGCTCTTTTGACACAAAAATTTGATTTAAAAAAAAAAAGATTTCTACAGAAGTCACTGGCCCTACATTCACTCAATTTATGTTTACACTTGCAGTAATTGCCTATACAAATTCAGCCTCAAAATTTCATGAGGACCTTGTTTTTTCCATTTCAGAAAGGAAATCCTCTGGGTTCACACACAAACATCCATGATGCTTTTTGAAAAGGAGAAAAAATCCCAAACATTGCTACAAAATACTGTGTACACCATGTTCCAGGCTGTGCTCTGTGTCTCCTACACAATGAAAGTAACTCCAGTCATTTACATCAAATTCCCTGCAGACCATCTCGTACCTTATGCCAGTGCTCGTACAGAAACACAACAGACTGAATGTTAGAAGGAAGCACAAAGAGAGATGGGGTAATGGAAAGGCACTGCCTATTATTCTTTGAATTCTACATCTGCTATTTCAGTAGTGCCAAGATGCAGTAAAGAATCCTTTAGCAAGGACATTATATAATCCGTATAGAGTAATACTGAAGCTCAGAGAGACCTATGTCTATCCCCAGAGGAAGAGAGATACAGTGAGTGACCTTTGAAAGCAAATATTTGCTTCACAGTGATAGAAACACTTCAATGCAATAAATACAGGAAAACGACAATGCTGCAATTTACTGGGCTGAAGGCAGCACAGCAATAAAATGTTCTTTTTTAAGCATTCTGCCTGTTATTAAAGGACACATCTACTCTTCCCATGGGTATTTGTAGCCAGAAAACGACTGCATTGATGTATTTTACTAAAAAAGTCAGTCAATCTCTTATGCATTAACCTCAAAGCTCAGTCTAGACCAAAAACTGCCTGCTAACACCAGCAGGGAATGACATGACATTGCAAGTGTGAACCTGCTGCAAAAGGATGCTTAGAAACCATTTCCTGTGTGTGTTACTGACACTAGCAGGTTCCCCCTGAAGTTGTGTGGAGGATGGAGTGTTGGAAGGCAGATCCCAAGAGAAAGCCAGGAAAGTCATGTGTGTGCTGCCCACAGTCAGTGTGACAGGCAACAGCAGCTGGTGAGAAATTGAAGGGAGTTGGGAACATAGTTTTTATAGATTGTGGGCTCTCAGCAACAGCCCTCACAAGTTCCAACCTTTCTGACTTCTGTCATCTCCATCTTCTTTGACACAGAGCTCACCACAATTAATACTGTCTATAACTAAATATGCCCTGTCTTGCTCTTGATCTGAATGTGCTTGGAGAAGAAATCAGATAATTTTGTGGCAAAAAATCCTATTTAAACCTTTTACACTGTGGCATAAAATGTAACAATGAAAAATTAGCCATAGTTGTTATTTAATTTCTAAATTGAAATCAAATCTTGAAGAAAGTCTGCTGCTCACCTCAATTCTCCAGCACATCCTGTTGCATGGATTTAATTTATCGACAAGATTTCAGCAAAGTTCTCATTTCCAAAGAAACGTTTGTGTTACAAATTAAGCCAAAAAGCTGGAGCTATGTTTCTGTAGGGTCTGTCAGCCTTAGCCCAAGGCACAGACACCTCATCTCTCTCCTGCTGCTGTCCTACAGCATTCTTCTTAAAGCCTTTGGGCCAAGCTGACAGTATAGTGATAACAACCAATTTGACTCTGAATTCTTGCTTGATATTCCATAAAGAGTAACGCCAACTGGTGAGGGATTGTCAGGGAGTGTCTTGGGACAAGCCAGGCACTGAGATCTTGCAAATCAGAATTCAGGAGAGGAGAGTAATTCCTAGTTTGCTCCTGTTTTCCTGCATCACCTTAGGCAACTTATTTTACTCTCAGGCCTTGCTTGCCTGCCTGGCCTGATTGAGCTGTGTGAGATGCTGCAGGTGTTTGGTTTCTTGCTGCTGGCTCCATCTGTCAGAACCATGCAGGTGTGTTGGATACCCTCTGATGGGACTGCTTGTCCATGTTAACAACTGGATCTGTCTCTCATCTACATAACACAGATAAAATCCTTCTCTTCCTTCCTATCTTGCCCTTGTTTTGTCCTATTTAAATTGCAGGTGTTTCAGGGCATGGGCCAGCACCCTGCCTGGGGTGCAAGGCACCCGGGACTTTGGGATAAATGCTGGTGAGCATGCTGTCATGTTGTCACACTGCACCTCTGCCACCCCACCCCAGTACAAGGCAGGTCAGTACTGTTCTGTCAGCTCTCAGACACCATGGCTGCTCCATGGGGCTCCTCCAGCGTGCACCTGCCACTTCACCAGGCTGCCTCACCGAAAAAAATAAAAGCACAGACCAGCCATTTTGTAACAATGTCACCTCAATGTAATAAAAACTTGACTTTCTATCCATGTTACTGCTGAAAGAAAACAAACCTCTCAATGTGTTACCTCCTTGCAGTCATTTTTACACCTATGTACTCACACGTTTGGGGGTGTTTTTTTTGTTTGTTTTTTGTTTGGGGTTTTTTTGGTTTTTTGTTTGTTTTTTGTTTGGGGGGTTTTTGTGTGTGTGTTTTTTACTTTTTTGGGGTTTTTTGGTTTTGCTGTCCCACAGAAACAGAAAAACATTCAAGGCAAAAATTTTTGTTCTGTTCATCTGGGAGAACAACCGGGGGAGTGGGCACCACATGTATTGGTAGCACAGAGTAGAGACCTGGACAGAACAGGTTACTGTGAATCAAATTCCCTGTTATTGCAGCTCCCTATCTCACGTAGCTTCATTTATAATTTAACAAGCTATGTCTTATGAATCACTGCGCTTATTGTGTTCCCACTAGTTCTAAGTCCAGACTCTCACTTCTTCAACACCTGGAAAACATTTTATTTCTAGCACAAATTGATTCCCGGCTAGTAAATAGCAGCTTGTTCCTGTGCTGGTGTTGTCCTGTGGCTTAAGTCAAGTTTCTCCCCTGCTCTCTTGTTCTCTATGTCTGAGGTACAGAAACAGGGCTTGTAACATTTCCCAGCATTTCTTTTGATGTGAAATATGTTAGAATGATGTTTGTCATCCTACCAGCTCTTGGTTATGCCAGTTCCATTTGAAATAGTCTTCTCTGGAAAAGGGTGGTTCGCGTTGCACAGGGTATCTTAAATGAGAGTATGGGCTGTGCTCAAAGGGCTTAATGCTTCCCTGTCCTTCCAGGAGATAACTGCACCAAAATATCCTACAACCTCACTTGCCATTTGCATATCTGGGTCTTGATGGCTCAGAACAAGAAATCCAGGTATTAGTAGAGAGGATTAAAGAAAACATCTTGACTTGTGACAAAGCTGTTTGGATTCTGAGACCAGAATCTTGGAGAAAAACTAGACACCTGCCTGTCTGGGGGATGAGATTTCTGACTGTGTCATGATTTCCAGTAGAACTCAAACTCTAAATCTATTAAGATCTTCGAAACATTCTGGCCATCTCTGCAGCAATGATGAGCAGTCAGCCTCTGTTCAATTTGATTCCAACCTGGGTTTCTTTATATTGCTCCTAAGCCACTAAATCTGATTAATGGCCAATTTTAGAAGGTAGTGGTGAAAGTCCCGCCCCATTTCAAGCTGGAAGAAGTGTCACCACTGCCTTTAGTGGGGTCAGAATTGTAGTGGAGCTACAAGTCAGTGATGATGGTGCTGGGAGAGGCCGGCAGTGTGTGGAGGGGCAGGTGTGAGTGTGGAAACACCAAACTGAAGTGCTTGGGCTCTTAAATACTGTTCTGCCAGATTTTTCTGGGGCTCTACCTTGCTCTCTTCTGTTTCTCTGAGATGGAATAGAAATATAAAATGGAAATATTGCGAAACATTTATTGAGGGGTTCAAGACACAACAAGGAATAAGAAAACTGCATGGCTGATTTTCCTGGGGCATTCCCACCAGGATCCATAGGACCTGCTGTATTTGCTGTTCCAGGTTTGTGGAAAGAAACTGTTTCTTCTGCACAGCACAGTCTTCTCAAGAGTGCCAGAACTCCTGGTCCAGCCCCCACTCCATGTACACATCCAAACCTCTTCCAGATTTCCTAGTTTAAGTTAGTCATCACCCCTCCGCACTCCAAACCATAATGATCCATAGGTGAAGAGTCTCCTTCCGTGCCTTCATAAACCAAGACAAGCAGCCCCAGTGGCAACAGAGAAAGGGAGCTGAGTTGCTGCAAGAGCATTAAATGAGTAATTGTTCAAAAGACCTCACTCCACATTGCCTCAACCTTTCCTACGTCTTCTCTGCCTCTGCAAAGTCAGTGCAAAATGTCAGAAGAGTTCCACACTCTTGTATTACACACAGATCAAATCAATGGCAGCAAATGCAAACCAGTAGAGATCATCCTCAAATTTCTTATAATGATCCAAGAAGGCAGCCTGACAACTGAAGAAAGACATTTTTAGGCTACATGCATGATGAAAAGGAAACTCACAAATTGAAGAAGGATTTTTTTTAGGCTAAATGGATGATGGAAAGGAAACTCGCAAACTGGAGAAAGGATTTTTAGGCTAAATGGATGATGAAAAGGAAACCCACAAACTGCAAAAAGGTATTTTTAGGCTAAATGGTTGATAGAAAGGAAACCCACGAGTCTTACTGTAAGAAAAGGGAGTACATTTGCATTGGCCTGTCACAAAACACAGCTAATTTCTGCCGCAGTTTTGGGAAGTCTGCAAGTCAGAAGGAAATTTTGTGGTAATTTTATTTAATTTGAAAGTGATTTTTTTAAAAGTTAATTGAATGTAACAATGAATAATTTCAGAGTTAAAACAGATGTGAAGTTCTTCATTTATATGTTAAAAATCGGTGCTATTCCATCTTCACTACTCCTGACACTTCTAGGACTGCATGAAACAAGCTGTGAGTTTAAGTAGCACATTTACAAGCTTAGTGTGGAATGGCTGCTGATTTTGATAGAAAGGAAAAATATGGGAAAACATTTTGTGGCAAAAGAGCAATAACTCTGTATTTTAATGTAAAATATTGGCAGTGACACAGTTAACTCCACCAGCATCAATGTTGTCAAAGCTTTGGTTTCAAAATGCTAGACAGGAATAAGGTGTTCCCCCGATGGTTTGTTTGTTACGGGCTGTCAGCACACTCAGCTGACATTTCACTTCTTTCTGCATGGTTTGCATTTGCAAGATTTCTCTGCAGCCCAGGACTCACACCTACCCATGCCTCTGAGCTGTGTAACACCAGTAAGGACCTTCAACAGATATTAAAAAAATCAATTAAAGCAGTTCTTGCTAAATACAAACATTTTAATAGGCAAGTAAAATACATTGCGATCGTGAGGGCATTAAGAATGTAAATAGACAACATTTCCCCTCTTGACATGTATTTATGGTAAACAAAGCTATTCATTATGTTTATAATACTCGTCCTTTCCTTTCACTTCTCCCTGGTAGAAAAAGCATTTCAAGCAGTGGGCTGATATATTTCTAGCAGGAATCTTCTTTAACTAAGTCATCAGAGTCAAATCAGCAGCTGACAAAATACAAGCATTATGAAACTGGGTTGATGATGTTATTTGTAGAATTGGATTTTTAACGACAGGTTAATATTTTTAGCTATGAGGGACAGGAGAAAGAGATATTTAAGAAATTATCTCATTGTCTTTGAGATTCTTGGTTATCACTGTTAATTCACATTTTGTCTACCCAGCCTTCTGTTCATTAAGTCACACAGCATCTGAAGTAGGTAGTAAGAAGGAAGGGAACTTCCCAGCTTGGGCTTTTTCCTTGTGCATGCAGCCATCTGTAGTAGTGGCACTGTCACATCAAGATGCAACACCATCAATAAAATAACAAAGGCACAAGAGGTTACAGGTCTGCGTCAAAGCCCATCACCTGGAGGAGCTGCCATCCAAAATGGGCTCTCCAACACTCCACATTACAGCCATTCTCTGGGGCAAATGAGCTTTAAAAATGAACAAGCAAAACAGAAAGAAAAAGGTTGGCCTTTCTGAGGGTGCTCTGAGTATCCCCCAAGGATGTCTTGTGCTTTGCCATGGTCTTGGCTCAGGGTTGACTTTCTTCCACTTCCCACCCCTTGCTCATCTCTCCTCTACTTTGTGTTGTAGTCTCTGCTAGGAACTGAAACCGTGGAAGCAGGATTTAAAGCTGAAGAAGAGTTCATGAACTTTGAAAAGCTTACTTCCTTTCAAGAAAAAGAGAAATGGCTAAAGCCATGTTATAAAAAGAAGGACTCTACTATAGTTTTTAACTCCCCTCCTTCTCTGTTTAGACAGAGGTGACACACAGATAGACAGATAGTGTGAGTACACAAAATGCAGCAGGTGCAATTTAAGGACACAGCAGAGTTTCTTTTTTTAAAGGCAGTTTATGTAACAAAAAGGGCTGGAAACCCAATTTTAAACCACTAAACTTTTTACAGGTTTAAGTTTTATTATTTCAAGGTTCTTTTACAGAGTCACAATAGCAAAAAATCCTGCTGCTATTAAACAGCTCATCTCCCTGAATGGAAGCTGGACCCTCGACCAGTCCAGATCCATTTCCAAAACCCTGCAGTGCTGCAAATGCTGTTCAGAGAAGGGAGAAGATCTGGCTTCTTCCTTCACTAGGCACAACTGGAAGATTAAATGGGAAGATCCTTGGATCATCTGCACTGTGAATACTGGTGGATGTTTTCTACTGGTGAATATTTGGATCAAAACCAATAAACTGGGAACGACCATGTACAGTCGATACAGTGGATGCTTACAATGCACCCTGAGTTGTACAAGTCAAATATTGAAAGCTCTGACATTTCTACGCTAAGTAACAAACTTTATTAGCCACAGGAATGTGTAATGGCAGCTCAGGGATATGCAAAACTTACTCATTTGTTTTCAAAGGCTACTGCTGCATTCTGATTCACACCTACAACTAATTGCTGGCTGTTACTCATTTTCCCAGAATCAGTAATACAAATTCGAAGAAGGCTAATTTAGAAATCTCTCTTTCTTCAGAAGTCCATTTCAGTGCTGATGAGAAAAACCCCAGCACACTCCTTCAGTGAAGATTACCCAGACTTGCAGGCAAGGTTAGCTGCACTAATACAAGAGCACAACTTCTACTCTTTTTTTTTTTTCTCCTTTCTTTTTTTATTCACCAATCAATTCAACAACAGGCTTGATAATGCCTCGAGGGCATCACTTTCAACCACGTGATCAGCAGATTAACAGAGAGGCTGCAAAATCCTTTCCACTCAAACTGTTTTAACAGAGGATCAAAATCTTTCTCTCTGCATGGGGATTTTTATTTAGCTAGTTCTTTTTATTGAGTTTGCACATGTTTGGAAAGGAATTAAGGCCTGCAAGGGCATGCAAGATGATCTGGTTTGGCTTCTAACCTTTTCCTTTCAATAGGTGTTTGAGAGTAGAAAATATTCCAGTTCCTTATGGGAGTGTTGTCCATTCCACAGGTCCTACACTTTCATCATTACTGGTTGGATCTCATCAACCCACAGATGCTGGCCCTGAAAGGACAGAATTTAAAACATTTTGAAAAAACTCTCCCTTTTCCCTTCTGCAGTTCTTGTTCTCACTAAGGGGGATGGATATGTTGAAACAGGCTGTGATACAATCTGCAGGAGAAAAGTTTGGGAAATTCAGGAGTTGGGTCAGTCCTGTGGGGTCAAATGAGATTTATAGAGCTCTGCTGAACAATAAAGCAAGAGATTAAATTTGAGCGTGTAAATAAAATAAGCAACAATTAACTCTTTCTTGGACACAGCAGTCTGGCTTCTGGGAAGCAACTGTTAGCAACACAGAGGTGAATGGGGACTCCTGCTGAAATCCTTAGTATTCAGTGGCCAGATCCCTGAGCTATGAAGGTACAACTACTGCTGGTGGCAGGAGGGTGCGTTCAGTGCTGTGGAAATTAGGAAAACATCCACAAAACACCCTGAAACAAAGCAGAAAACCGGCTGCCTTATATCCATCTAGGACATAAAAGCACATCTGGAGCTGCAGAGACTGAGGATCAAATGTGAAGGTCCACATATAACAGGGCAAGAGGTTTCTTTGGTTCTAGGATGTGTTGAAACAAAACCTACTCCCTCACTCAGCTGCTGGATGGTGAGCCACATCAGTGAGATGGGACAAGAGCAATTCACATACTAACAACAGACACAGCAAGAATAAACTCAGTGAAAAAAATCAGTAGCTGACATTTGACAGCAATCACTGTCTGGTCAAAAACAAGTCACAGAATTCAGCAAATAGAGGATTTTCCCAGAACTGTGCCTGGATATGCCCACAGTTCTGCTGTCAGTACCCTACAGATCCAGATTTCAAGCAGAGTGTGTGCACGCAGCTGAGGGCAGAGGGATTTTGCCTGACTGCCTGGCAATGAAAGCTACAATTCTATTTTCATTTAAATCCCTAAACCTTTTTCTGCCTTTGCTGGGACCCACATGAGGTGACTTTGGGTCTTTAAGACCAGAGGCTTTATAAAAAGCCATGCCAACATGAAGGAATAAATTATTCCTTGCAGTGGATGAACAGTGACAGCCAATCTTATTCTACTAAACATTAAAACAGTGCTTGGTTTGCATGAGAAAAACAGGATTTGCCTTCCAACCTCTTCACCTTCATAAGACTCTCATTTATTTAGGCACATCTGCATTCATTCACCTGAGCATAAATCCAGAGAATTTCTGGGTACCAGCTGCTTTTCCAGCCCTCTGAAGGGAAGTACAGCTTGTCCAGAGGACAAGTGACCTTCAGTAGTGCTGTCTCCAGAGCATGGCAGGGACTCAGGGACTCAGCCAGGCTGGGAGCAAGAGGCACCAGGGCTCACAGAGCTGCAGTGGGACAAGGACCACAGGGCATAGCCCGTGGTGGCACCCGGCCCTGCACATCTTGTGACACAGATGAAATGTCTGAACAGGAGGGACATCCTCCCAGAAGGTCTGTTCAGCAGTGGTAGGTGGCTTCTGGAGATGCTCCCAGTGGGGAGTTAGGGGTTGGGATGCTGTGAAGCTTGTGAGATCAGGCATTAGAAAATACTCTACCCCACAAAGTGTTTCTACATTTCTAAGTGGCCAAGCAGGCAGTGTTCAAGGTGAAGGGTCTGAAGCACATGGTGCAAAGGTTTTGCTGCAGCTGTACAAGGAACAGTAAACGTGTCTCTCCTCTGACACCTGCCAGTTGAGAGCCATCTTTTCAGGTTTGGGTAAAAGAGCTCCAGTCTTTAAGTATCAGCCAAAATCTCTTTATTTTTTCAGCTGGTTTTAGTTTTAGAAAGCTTTCCCCTCACTTCTACCCCTCCTGCAAATATATGAGGATTTTTAGAAATGGAAACATTTTGAAGACAAGAACAATACTTGCTAATGAAGTAATTTGTTAGTAAAATAAGTTCCAATCAAGAATATTGACGTGCCTTACTATATATTTATAAATACTACTCCTGTAAGAAAAGACAGCAGGATGGGGCATGAACTTCATTTGAATGTAATCCAATTTAAATCCAAAGCAATCATTGTTTGCTTGTGTATTTTGTGTAATTTAAATTCCTGAAGAACCTGTGGTTCTTCATTCTTGACCTAAGAATAATGTGGGAACAATTCTGTATCTAAAACAGAATTTGTTTTCTTTAAGCAACATTTCCCATTTCAGATGTTTCAGACTGAACTGCTTTCACCATGCTGAAAATATTTTTCAATAAGTGAATAAAGACAGGGAGATGATGCCTTCCTTCCTGAAGCCCCAGTGGCACATACAACAGAAAATCCATGTGGTATAAGAGATCTTGCAGTGCAGCTGCTGTCTTCACATTTCACCCAAGGGTAGATTGAAGGCCATAGATTTGAATGAAGTTACCCCTGTAAGCTTTGAAAATTCATCTAAGCACAGATCTCAAGGACATACAGCCTGGACCCATCTGGTAGACTAAAAGCCCCTTGTTCAAGCAAATTTAAAAAAACAAATTGTTGAGGGAAAAGGGGAATATTTATGTCACTTACAACAGTTAATGGCTTAAAAAAACTTTGTAACTCTATTTTAGCTCTTGTAAGTTCGGAGCCCTGGGACTGACAGCCAAACTGTTGTCCAAAAACTTTGCAGGCTTAGCCCAGATGCAACGTGCAATGGGCAAAATCAGGAAGCACATCTGTGGCCACAGCCCTGAGGCTCACTGCTCTCTGCACTTGTGCTGAAATACCAGTGCTGTAGTGAAAGGCTGCACTTCCAGTTGACCTTGAGCTGAAGAGAACAGGGGCAAGAGATTTATTTAAGGAGCCCGTGGGGGATGATGGTCTATTTTTAAAGAAAAATAATCTATTTTGTGGGTTTATTACACTTTGGGCCTGGGTGGCTGCCAGAGAGAGAGGAGCGCTTCCCTCCTCAGAGGTATGCTGTGAGCCCTCATGTTTTCTGCAGCTCCTGCCTGTCCTCACCGAGTTCCTCTGCTCCAGCAACAGTGGGATGCCTTTCCCCCCCACCACCACTCATAACCAGAAATCCTCCTTTGCCTCCTTGCACCATCCCCAGTTCCTGCAAACCAGTGGGGCACTGCAGTCTCTGCAGTGAGCTGCTGCTGCCAGTGTTCCTTCCAAGGTTGCAGTGAAGATGCTGAGGAGAAGGTTTGCTGGGTGTTAAATTCCAGCAGGAGTGGAACAGGGGGGATGCTGCAGTGGCTACTCTGCTATTTGGAGCAGGGGGTGCTGCAGTGTCCATTCTGCTGTTTGATGCACCAAAGCCTCTGCCGCGGGGATTTGCCATCAGCTGCAGTGTCTGCAGTCTGCTGCAGGATCCAGCACTGAGCCCTGCTGAACCTCAGCTCCCTGGGATCCTGGGTGAGGAGGGGGGTCAGCTTTAGCAGCCTCAGGAGGAGGGAGAAGTGCAGTTTATGGCGAGGCTTTGTGCTCTGCCCTGCATTTGTTCAAACCCAGATGAAGGGATGCGTGACAACAAGCTGACAGATTATCTATTTCTGTCCCTTTTTCCTGCATTCCCATTCCTCCCCGTGAGGCTGCCTTGAATCCAGGTTAAGTAATTCAGGATAGCAGAGTCACAAAAAAAAGACTAATTAATTCTTCAGGTTTCATTAGACATTAAGGGTAATCACTGTCTGAAACTTCAGACAGGCCCTGGATGAACACAAGCTGTCATCAGTGCCCAGTAGGCAGCAGCTAGCAGTCTGGGAAGCAAATTTAGCTCCCATCTGAATTTCAGAAACCCCAAAATGTAGATCTTCATTTAAAACTTTGTCCTGGCATATGGAAATAACTGTAGCTATTGCTGAAACTGGCAAACGTGAGAAATTAATTTTAGATTAATTCTGAGTTTAAGGAAAAAAGAACACCATCTTGTGGGGGAGGGCTCTGAATGCCTTTTTTTCTTCACCACTGAAAAGCACTAGAATGCCTTGGGCTGGGTGAGCTAAACTAGTGCTGAGTTCATTGAAGGAAGGATTTAAAATCTGTCTTTTCTGAGGACTTGGCCTAAGAGCCTGGAACAGTTCACTCTTTTTAACAAAATACAAAAACTCTTCTTCCTGCCAGGCAAAGAAAACTCTTGCACAGTCTTTCTCAGGGACATTAATCTCTCTTGTGCTGAAGCAATGGAATCTTCTTTATGAACCTAGGGGTAGCAAAGTTTAGCCCATAAGGCTAATTTCAAAGTAGCTCATATTGACTAACTTGTGTGATTGCAGATATTTATTTGTAAGGAAAAATCAATATTTTTTCATATTTAGGAATCAGTCTTTGAAAGCAGAGCTTTCCCTGCTGGTCAGTATCAAGTAGAGGAAATTTCTCTGCTACTGAAATATGGCACTTCCTATTCTACATCCTAAAATGAGTCCACTCAGTCCAGGCACCTGTTTCCACTTTAACCCATGCCATCTCCTTCTGAGGAATGTGTCAAGTTCCCTGAGATGGAAAACAATAGAGCAACCCATGAATCCTGTTAAAAGTCGATGAATGTCAGGAGTGATCATCCACTGGGAAATTTCTCCCGGTAGTTTTATGTGTCAGAGCCAGGTTAGTGAAACTTTTCATAGGGATCCTATTTCTTTAGCAAGCCTTGCTGCTTCAACCTCCTCTGACTTGAAAAATTAACAAGAATTTTAAAATCTACCCCAAAGCTTAATGAGGCTATTTTATTTCCAGGGCATTTCAATAGGCCTTAAGCTAAGCACTAATACAAGCTCACAAATAATATAGACAGCACAAATGCAACGTTTTATGGCAAAGATATGGAAAATGGAATAGAACCCACATATCTTCACCTCGTTGTGTCTCAGTGCAATAATAAAATTCATCTGAAAACTCGTTCCTAGAATTAATAAACACATTGAACTGCAGTGCTGGGAGCGCTAGGTCAGGAGCAAATTAATGTCACTGAGGCAGTGAAGCCTGACTAGGTAAGGCATGTGCCATGTTTGGGCTGCTGAGAAGGCTCCTTCCTTCCACTGCTGAATAACTCTTGCCCATGGTTAGCAGAGGCAGCAATGGTGAGATATGAAGATGGCCTGTCAGGACAGTCTGGCTCCTGAAATTTTTAATAGAGCCTTTACAGGTTCCTACCTAAAAAGTTGCCAAATTGAAAAATCCAAAAACAGCCTTGTGTTGCTTATCCCTATTCAAAAAGAGAAATGATGAATTGTTAGGTGCGCTCTCCTCTTCCCTTGCATTCCCACCACTGGGATTTGCCTGCTCCTCTGGACATGAAGGCCATAACCGCTGAGGAGCAGAGGGAGTCACACACTGAAGGTCTGTGGGCAAAGCACCAGAGATTCATGGCATCAACAAGTGCTCACAGAGACCCAGGAATGAGAGTGAACACCTGTCTTCTGCCCCTCAGTGGTCATTCACCCCAGGGTAAGGGCAGCTTCTAAAACATGACCAAATCAAAAGTTAGACAGAAGGTGATAACAGAATATGAGCCTTCCTTGTGTCCCCAGAGTCACCTCCCAGCAGGTGCTTGGCAATCTTCCCAGGATAACAGGTAGCCTTAAATCCTTGGTGGCCTCATCCAAGGCCACTAAGGAACAGCAGCTCACGTCAGCCTATTTTCTTTTTAGACACTCCAAGGCCCACAAGCAGAAGTGGCACTGAGTATGGGCCAAGCCAGAGAAAGGAGAATTGTGTTCCGCTTTTCTAGCTGTTCTGGTGGGCAGTTTTGTAGAGCCTGAGATTTGAGAAAGTGCCCAGAGGGTATCACAAGGGATCCATCATATGTGGATGCTGTGGATAAAATACAGAATTCAGTAGGACATCAGTGTTAAAATAATATTTCTTCTGCCATTTGTTGTTTTAAAAGAGGTCCTTCTTTCTGACCCATGGCACGGCCTCTGCTATTCCAAACAATATAGATTTCCAGGCCAAATATTTTGTTTAATGCTATTGCCAGAAGAGACAGGTACCTGCATCACAGCTTTCCATATTACCCCAGACATCTGATGCAACATCTCCAGAAATGGCTGGGCCACGAGAAGCCCAAACTGCTCTTCATCTGCTTAATCTCATCCCAAAACGAGACATAAACATTTCCCACTTCCATTGCATTTCTGTTTCCAGAGTTATGAGGCTGGGAAGGCTTTTTTAGCATCTTCAAAGCATAAACAAAAAAACTTTGTCCCCTTCTCTCACCAGTTCTGATTGTATGTCAGCATTTCTTGGCTCTGAAGTCTATAATCAGTGTAAGTGGGTTAGGAGATTTAGGACTAAACAATAGAACAAATGTCATTCATCAGCAGACACTCTTTGGCAGGAGCTGAACGAGACTCATGCCAGACACAGAGACTGACACAAGTAAGCAAAGAAACAGTAAAAAGTTTCCCATTTCATTGGAAATGTGCAATACACAGATTTATAAACTAATCAAATAACGAGCAAAACCCTTACTAAGAAGATTAAAACTCTTCATTTCTTACGTAAATGGAAGCTTTGCAGAAAATGAAAAAAAAAAGTACAAGTATTTATTTTTAAAAATTACTTTCATCTTTTTCAAAGCTTTGACAGAAATTATTCCTTTTCTTTCTTCCAGCAAATGAAAGTTCTGTTTTCACTGCCTGAGGATCTGACTACCTTGTCACACATTCTGCACACACACTCTTAGCCAGCTACTAAAACAGAGGGAATAGGTTATGTTACTTCTGGAGGGAAGGATTGTTCTCTCAGGGATTGGAATAGGTGCAAAATGCATAACATTTCTAATCTAAAATAGTAAATTTCCCCCAATATTTTGCATTTTCAGCTTTTGGATTTTGCCATATAATTGAAATGTCCCAAGTGAGAAATACTAATTAGTTTAGTGAGGTGGTTGAATTCTGAAACAAATTCATTTCCATATTCTTTGCTGGTCTGGTTCATTAAACAAACAATTAATCTCTCAGTGATCCATATTTCACAACTATACCGGGACATCATTCACAGGGCACTACAACAGAGTAGATGAATAAACTTTACTGGTAGTTTAGTCAAAAACCTAATTGATCACCAACAATAATTGTGTTTACTAGAACAAATATTTACATTTTTACATATGCAAAACTGGCAATATTGGCTTTCACAGTGACAACAAATATTAGCAGCTCTTTTTGTCAATGTATCTTTTTTTATTGAGTATGAAAGAACCTCATCCTTAAACAACTGACTTCCGTAGTTCATTGTTAACCTTCATAAAGTTAGTTCTTCACATGGCTTTACAATGTGCTTCCCATAAAAATGGCACTTGTCCTTAGCTTTTTTTATGGGTTCTAGGCAGTAAACTTCAAGAAAAGTCAGAGATGTTTGCAGTAATGGCCAACTAAGCTGTCATCTGACCTAGAAATGGAACTTCTTGAATCACAAGCACAACTGAGCAGCTTAATTTTCTATGACATCTACAGTTACATCTGGACATTTCCCTTTAGTCCATCTGTATTTGGCAGTCCTGCAGTGTGTATCATTTGCCCAAAGAATGCCAGATTGCTGCTGAACCTCACCAGTCCACATGCATTTGTCTTCCTTTGAAGAGAGACAGGTCCTTGCAGCTCTGTCAAAATTTTTTAATAATCACATGTCTCTATCTCAACTCAAAATAATCCACTCCCGTCCTGAGATGGACACATTTTTGATCCCCTGCATCTTGTTTGCTATGTTCCATCTCAGAGTGACCATGAGTTTGTGAAAATGCGGCTGTCACCCAGAGCAAAACCTTTTTATACCTCACTGGTTCAAAGCCAGTTTCATGGCTTTTCCCTGAATACTCCAACATATGATAGAAAGGGATTTTCTGAAATTCAGGTCAAATTATTCCAGCATTCCCAGGAACTTGCTTAGAATTTTCCATGAATAGTACTGTGCTAGCCTTCCTGCAATAACTATTTGTTTCTCTGTGCTACTCGTGGCAGGCCTGAACAGCCTGTCATCTTCCTTTAGGATGACTTCTAACAACACTAAAACATCTATGAGGAACATTTTAATCCAGGCAAGCTAAATCACTGTCCTAGATATTTTCCTTTGCTCAGTGTGTTTCTCTGAGGGCTGCATCTCTTGTGACTCTTGCTGCGACAGTTGCTATTTCTGCAGAGATGAACGTGATAGCTCAGCTGGGGAAATGGGACCAGCATCCATCCAGCTGCAATTCTGCATTTTAATAGCCTCAAAACAAAGTTATTTCACATGACTCTGTTAAGATTTCTGTCACAAATCTTATGGATAAAATTACAGGAAGAAAATGCTTGCCAAAATAGCATTTTTTAAAATACTTAATTAGGAATATTCATAGAGAGCAAATTCTAGATTTGAAAAACAAACTTTTCACTGTTCCCACACCTTGCCACATCTGCAGCCCTTGCATACTCAGTAAGGGAGCAGGGAGCCCTTGGGACAATATGGAAGGAGTCCAGTACAGTTCAAGCCTCGAATGTGTGCAGTGGGCAGTCTGAAGATCCAGAGATTTTTTTTCTGAAAAAAAAACACCTCGTCAAGTCATTTCACATGAAGAGGAAGCCAAGGAAAATCAAAACCCATGGTGAGCATTCCCAGAACAGAAAATGATGGGGATTTCACTCTATAATTAGTTTGCTGCAAATTGCTCTCTGATTTCTTCAAGTGTGTCATACCTTGAGCGTTTCTCAGCCACGTGATGACTGAGGTGCTGATGAACCACTTTTCTCAGCCTTGCCTCTGTTTTGGGGTTAAAAAACCAGATCCAGTAGAGGTGAGTCAGTTCTACTCTGCAGTGCTGACCACATTCTGCCTTAGACAGATGGTGAGTCATAACAAAATACCTATTATGCTCAACTGATTCAGGGTTTTATAGAATATAAAACATTTCTGACTTGTACAAACCACAGTATGTTTGCACATACATAACTTTCTGCCAAGTTTCTCAGTCAGAATAAAGTCACTGTTAGCTCTGAGATTCAGGGAGGGGTGGTGCTGTTGGTTTTTGTGTAGTGTGAAAGAGCACAGCTGCAGCCCTGCTTTCTTGGGGCATGTAAAGAATGGTGTTCAAGGCTTCCTGTGCACTGTGTGCTCCAGTTGCACACTGGACTTCCACCGGGAAGGAGGAGCTGCTCCACAGCTTGTCCTCTGTGTAATGCATTATTGAAGTGTTTGTACTCCAGACAAATGTGAACATGCTCTTTTGTTACTGTGTCCAGAGAGTTAAAAAGGGCTTAGTTGTGGCCAAACAGATCTTTGTCTTCCACTGAAATATTTTGAGGAATACTTATGTTAAAGGACTTCTCTCTTAATGTAAGAACTACCATTCTTTCAGTAACAACATCTTTTAACCTAGAGTACTCCTGACAAAGCTCCCTGTTGCTCTGGAAGCTGACTCAGTGCTGTCCCAGCTCAACAGCCTGTGATGGGTTGGCCCTGACTGGATACCAGATGCCCACCAAAACCACAGCCTCCAGAGGACGGGGAAGAGAAAATATAACAAAAAGTTTGCAGGTCAAGATAAGGACAGGGAGGTGATGCAGCAATTTCTCTCATAGGCGAAACAGACCCACCTTGGGGAAAGTTATTGAATTTATTATCGATCAAATCAGAGTAGGACAATGAGAAATAAACCCAAATCTTAGAACACCGTCCCCCACCCCTCCTTCCTTCCTCAGCTCAACTTTATTCCTGATTCTCTACCTTCTCTCTCCAGCAGGGAATGGGGACTGCAGTCAGTTCATCACACATTCCTCCTCAGAGGGAGAATCCTCACTCTCTTCCTGTGCTCCAGTGTGGGCTCCTCCCACAGGAGACAGTTCTCCATTAAATCCTGAACTGGGCCCTTTCCATGGGCTGCAGTTCTTCCCGAGCTACTCCAGCATGGGTCCCTTCCACAGTGTGCAGTTCTTCAGGAACAGGCTGGTCCCACATGAGTTCCTCACAGGATCACAAGTCCTGCCAGCAAACCTGTTCCAGCACGGGATCCTCTTTCCCAGGGTCCACAGGTCCTGCCAGGAGTTTGCTCCTGTGTGAGCTTCCCATGAGGTCACATCTTCCAAGGGCATCCCCCTGCTCTGGCATGGGTCTCCTCCATGGGCTGCAGGTGGATCTCTGCTCCCCTGTAGACCTCCATGGCTTGCAGGGGCACAGCTGGCTCACCATGGTCTGCACCACAGGTGCAGCACCTGAAGCACCTCCTCCCACTCCTTCACTGGCTTTAGTGTCTGCAGAGCTGTTCCTCCTACATTTTCTCTCTTCTCTCTTTGGCTGCAGTTGCTCTTATGCAGGTTTTTTGCCCCCTTCTTAAGTCTGTTATCCCAGAGATAGTGCCACCATCGCTCATAGGCTCAGCCTTGGCCAGTGGTGTAATGGATTTCTCCCTGTATCTTGGAGCCAGCTGGCACTGGGGGAAGTTTCTGGAAGCTTCTCACAGAATTTACCCATTATATCCCCCCACTAAAACCTTGCCAAACAAACCCAGTACACAGCCACATTTCTCTGATTACTCTGGTGAGCTCCCTGTATCCTGTGTGCCAGTTCAGGAGACCAAGCTCCACAAAACTCAATTGTAGCTTGTCCTGCTGTGCAGCCTGTCCTGAACAAAGCAGTAAAATCATCACTGTGAGACATAATCTCCAAAATGACCATGACTTTGTTCCCTTCTTCCCCTCACTCATCCCATAAAACCATTCATCTGAGCAACTGCTTACAAGCACAGGCACGATGTTCACAAATCCCACCTTGCACTGGGATCTCATCTCTTCTGATGATCCCTTTTTTATAGTCTGTCACTTCCATTCACTAGCATGTCTTCAGCTGTGAGGCAGCAATTTAACCCCCCATCTGGCACTACTAATTTTCACCGATAACTTCATGTCTCCTCTGAAACAGGCTTCTATTTCTAACACATTTGAAAAGAGGGCCTTTTTTAGGCTTTCTAGCAAAAGGAAAAATGTCTGGGCTCTGCCTTGTGATATCACGAACACTGGTTTGTTTTTATTTTCAGTGTAAGTGCTGCAGAGCAAGTGCACATCTCCAACACTGCAGTGAGTGGGTAGCAGTTGTTATCCTTTTGCTCTGCTATTTGTCTCTGAAATACTAAGGGGATTCTGCTCACAAACCCTGCCACCGTGCTGTCTGTATGTGCCTATAAGACTGAGATTAGGAGTAAGGATGTATCTCTTCAGCCCCTCTGCATTGTGAAATGCAAAGATGTATGTGGCTCTAAGGGGATGCAGACTGGACAACAGGAGTGAGAGTGTTTCGTAATCTAACACTCCTGGACATCTTTAAACTGACTCTATCAAAAACTTGAGGACTGACGTTTGCTTTTTGAATCTAGGTAATTGTTAATGTTGTGCTCATAGGGAAAGAATAGCAAGAAAGATAATTAAACAAAAAACCCATCTTGTCCTTTCTCTTGAGTCTGCTAGCCTTTGTCTTTTCTTTTGTGTTTGGGTTTGTGCTTTGTTGCGTTTTTTTTTCATTCCTCTAGTTATTCATTCTGTTTTTTATCCTCTTGTCCTCTTCCTCATCCTTATTGGTACAGTGGATAATTTTTTTGGTTGAGATAAAGTAACTCTTCTAAGGCCACTAACTGGCCTACTGTTTTTGACAATACTGGAGAGCCTGGTTAGATTTTGAAAGGTCTCTGAACTTCCCTGCTGCAGGAAGTTGATTGTTTTGAGAAATAGATTCTGACTGCAGGCATGAATGGAAGAACTCTGTCTGGAGAACAGCTGAGAGTACAACACATTTCTTGGAAATGTCACCGCAAAAACAAAATACAAAAAGAACGTAAAGAAATTGAAATCTTTAAATGGCTTTGGAGTCTCCCATTCTGTGCGTGAACATCTAATTTCCAGCATCATGGACTCTGTCCTGGCCTTTGGATCAGTGTCTTACCCCATCACCTGCAGGCTGGGGAGTCTTTTAAAAGTTTTGTGAGTAAACTTCTAGGTGCAAGTAAAGGCTTTCTGCAGGCAAGGAAAGGACAGAAACATGGAATCCTTACTAAGAAAGAATGGAGCTCTTAAGAATATGAACTCTAAAGAGGAAAGCAGATGTTATTCCATAAAGGAATAGGGATAATCATAGGAAAATCACAGTATGGCAGCAGCAGAGCTGTTCATCAGTCTAAATAGTGGTTTAATAACTTGCAGATAAATGCTTGCATCCACAATAAAGAATGTATTGGATTTCACTGTTCAATTAAAAACCATATATTTTCACATTGTTCACTGTGAGCAATTTTTGAAAGCAGAGCTAGAATATTGTACTGCTGGAGAAGTAGTTAAGACAGAGGAGCCCTGCAAGCTGCAGGCTGTCCTATTTAATGGAGGGTTCAGTTCACTGATGGGTAACTTCTTCTGGCCTCTTACTCAACAGCCCAGTCAAAGAAGAGGGAAGCACTGGGGTCCTTGTAGCTGAGGGAGAGTTAGCTCTTCATCTCCACCTGCACTGTGTTCTTGTCTTCCTACTCTTTCCCTATTTTTTCCTTCCTACTCTATTCCCTATTGCTGTCCCTCTGTGATCCGGGTGGCTCATTGCCTGTAAAGCCTTGTCTGTCCATCCCAACCCTCCTGTCCTAAATGAGGCTGAAAGGGGTCTTTCTCCATCTCCTTCTCTTGAGAGGGTGGTTTCCCTCAGGGCATTTGGGGAACATGATGACAGCAGAGAGCTGAGGCTGCAGAAGTTGAGGTAGGACTGGGAGACTCCAAATTCCAAGAAAAAAAAAACAGGCAGCACAGCTATTGAGGCTTCCAGAGGATGAGAGATACTGCTCAGCTCTTCTGTTGCATGCTACCCTCTGTCAGCCTGCTTAATACTGTAGCCTTAAGTGCCCATGGCATTAATCTGGAAATTGGGGATCTTTTGTGTGATGTTGACAGCTCTCTTGCATTCTTATTTGTCAGCCTGTTAGAAGTATACACCTGTTCTTGTTTACTAGGCTTAGAAAATGATCCGAAGAGCCTGCAAGGAGCCTATTTTGTACTATTTAAAACAGTTAATTAAGAAAAAGAGAACAAGATAACACAATGATTTAAAAATGCCTTGCTAATGTTGAAAATCTAAAGCCTCAGATGGCCCTACTATTGCATTACAAAGGCAGTCTAGAGCATTTTCAATTATACTTAGTGCATTCCTGGCGCCTCCAGGGGTTTTTCCACTGTCTCTTGATGTGCTCATCTCTAAAATGAACTAAATCGACAGCAAAGAACCACCCAGGGTTTTTTTATCCTCCTCTCTTTTCTTCTGTTAAATAAGAAAACCTCTTAGGAACAACAGATTTGAAGAGGCTTATTGCCTTATCAAGTCCAGTCTCTTGTGACCACCACCAACCACACCACGTAATCCCCTTCCTGCACTCATCCAGCGCCATCTTAAACCCCTTTGCTACTTTTGGCCTTTCTGCCTTTTTCCTCTGCCATTGAGATAATAAAAGTCTTACATTTTCAGGAATTGCAAATTCCGTATCCCAAGAACACAGAAAAGCTCCAGGAAGCTCTGCAACCAGTAACTGTCTCCATACAGCTGAACAAATAAAACAAATGCTCCTCTAGAGAGAATTGGTTGTTGGAAGTCAGCAATGAATTCCAGTTTAACTGGGTTTGCATACCTTGTTTTGTTTCTTGAGGGCGTTTCACATCCTGAGTGTCACAGGTGAATAGCAAACATTTGGGTGAAATACTCAAATATTCACAGAACATACCTGGCTATATGCTCAGCTGCTGTGTTATTGGTTTGGAATCAGTGCTGCTGAAGGGAGAGGGGTCAATCCCACTCTCCCCTGCAGCTCAGTGCAGCTCTGGAGGAACACAGAGCTCTGGCAAAGTCCTGGTCTTGTGTAATGCACGAGTAAATGAATGAATGTTTCATCCACCTGCTGGTCTGAGATCATGTTCTTCTCTTGCTATCATGAATGCAATAGTGATTATCTGGATTTATATGGCACCTTCTAGCCAAGCCTTTTACTAACCTGAAGGGAAAAATCAAGGATTACACCCTGTCAGATTCTAGTTAAATGACAACCACCTTTGTTGGGAAAATGTTGCATTTGAGGGATATCAAGTTCAGGTCACCACCCCCAGGCAGTGGACACTGCTATGCCCTAATATTAATAAAAATATATTTTCAAAGGTAGGTGGTATGTGTCCTACATCTGAAACTGGAAGTTGCTTTAATCTCAGCTTTTTCTTTTATGGATGGAGGCAATTGAGGCACTTGGCAAAGGTTACGCTTATTTAATGTGTGATACTTGCACCTGAATCCAGATATTCCATATGCAGTCCTGATGTTTTAATCCCTAACACCCAATATCTGAAGTTCAGATGTTACCAAACATCTCTAGTCCAATTAATTGCCAGCACCTTCCTACCACTTTCTGCAAATTATCCCTATGAGATGTCTGTGCCTAATAAACAGGGAACACAAATTTTTCTCCTAATGATGTCAGTTGCTGGCAGGGTCAGCACTACAGGGCACAGGCAACCCTGAGCCCAAAAAGATTTGTGCACATGTGTGTGCACAGAGGCTCCAGGCAGCAGCAGCACTGGGCTGGACCAAACAGCAATTCACTGATGCCTGCAGAAATGCAAGCTTGGCTAAATCCCTCTGAGGTGAATGCTGAGGTGCCTAGGGATGTGAATGAGACCAGACTGAACAAAAAAAAAAAAATACTAGGGCAGGGAGGAGAAAGAAAACTTTAATTTGCGTCTAAAGCATAGGGAAGCTAATTTTAGTACCTTTTATTTTTTAAAAAAATGCTTAAATATGCATGGGAAACTTCTGTTCCCGTTTAAAAAAAGAATCAGTGAATGGTAACACTATTTTGACAGATGAGCTCTTCTGAAGAAGTATACTTTTGTTTCATGAAATTTTTACAGTAGCTGGGGGAAATATATTAACCTATGTAAGACAGATCAAGGAACTGGCATCTGCACAGTTCCACTGGGAGCTATAATTTCCAGGAGTGACAAAAGGAACCAAAAGAGAGGTTGGCACATCTTCCAAATAACTGTTTTATTTAAAAGGAGAAATACAATTACTACTTCTTCTATTACTGTGTTGCAATTCAGGAACAGAATTCCTCTCCTTTGGGTGGAGAGTAAATATAACAAATAAGTACAGCATGATGAACACCAAGCTGTGAAGTGATCAGAGATTTAGTTTTCAATCTAAACTTCTAGTCTCTTTGACAAACCAGTGACAGTGAAAGTCTTTGGAGATTTGCTGGGATTTTTAGCAAGGGAATGCTACTGAGAAAATGTGGGAGATGGAAGAGATCAATGCAAAATTACAAACGTGCCCTACCAAACACTCAGCAGTGCCTTGTATGTGCAACTCCCTGACAATTTGTAGGTTTGAGGAAGAAATAGCAAATCTTGCATTAATTTTGCAAATCAGCTAGATGGGGTATCCTTTTGTAATGTCTAGGATACAAATTTTAGTTGTTAACTCTGCCATAGTCTATGATAATTCTCATTTTGTTCATGGATTCTACCAGTAAATGCTGGCACAAAAACGTGGTGCTATGAAAAGCACAAGTTAAACTATAATTATAGTGAAAACATGTAAGAACAGTTCCTCTTGTTCAGCTTTAGATACTTGTACAGTGAGACTTGGCTTTGCCTCTGCTCTTTCATATTTCAACTCTACAAACACAATGTCTCAGCCATTAAGAACCCTGCCTTAAAATACAGTAATTTCACGAATACAAGCCGCAGCAATTTGACAAAAATTTTGGTGGAAACCCGGAAGTGCGGCTAATAGTCGGGGGCGGCTAATCTGTGAATAATTTTCTGACATTTACAACCCCAGACGTGCCAGCCAGGGCGCCGAGCCAAGCACCTGCCAGTAAAAGCCGGCATTCGGCGATTGTTACAGTGTTACTGTGTTGCCCTGGCTCCCTGCAGGCAGCACGGGGGGCGGGGAGAGAGGCAGGAGAGCTCCTTCTTCCCTCCTCTGCCGCGGCCCGGGGAGGATGGGAGGGGAGCGCGTCGCCATTGCCGCGGCTCGGGGAGCCGACGGGGGCCCTGCGCTGCCATTGCCGTGGCCCGGGGAGGACGGGGGGGGGCGCCGCCATTGCCGCGGCTCCAGGAGCCGACGGGAGCCCCGCGCAGCCATTGCCGCGGCCCGGGGAGGGGAGGGGAAGCGTGCACCGCCATTGCCACGTCTCAGGGAGCTGACGGGAGCCCCGCGCAGCCATTGCCGTGGCTCGGGGAGGAGGTGGGGTGCTTTGTCCGCGCCCACCGCCGGCGCCACGGGCGCGGGAAAGCTCCGTCCCCACCCGCCGCCGCTGCCGTAGGAGCGGGGGAAGCTCCGTCCCTGCCTGCCACCACGGGGCAGCGCCGACCCAGGGTGACCGAGCCCAGTGGCAGCGGCGGCCGGCCCCGAGCGGCAGCACCGGGCTGGGCCACCTGGTCCCGTCAGCAGCCCCTAGTGGCCCGAGCCTGCACAGCCTTAGCTCAGCCAGTAAACCCCGCCCTCCCGCGGTTCTGTTACTAATTGCACGCGGGTCCTCGCTGCGAACGACAGAGCGGCTTATATTCGGGTGCGGCTTATTTATGGACAAAAACTGAAATATTTGCCAACACCCAGAGATGCGGCTTATACTCAGTGCGGCTTGTATTCGTGAATTTACTCTACTTGATGGAAGAAGCATAATTTTCCTATGCACTCACTGGAATGCAGGAAAACTTCACACTACTTCCCAGCTTGAAAGAAAAATGAATGGCTACAGCTAGGAATTTCTGACCTTTTTCGTCACACAACTATGCCTTTAGGAAAAATTCAACTGCGTCCTGGGTTTTACACCACATTGAAGTTCTGCTGGTGTTATGTACCAGCAGAGTGCAGCAGAACCCAACCTGAAATAGAGGCATAACATCCAGGATTCCTCCTCTGCTGCTTCATCACTGCTCCCTGTCACCATTTCTGACTCAGCCTGGCCCTTTGAACCTCTGCGACAATGAGACCAGGCAGGTAAAAAATAGGGATGGGCTTTGGGAGGACAGCATTTTAAATTAGTTCTTTTTTCAGAGGAGGTGCTTATTCAGCAAATAGACCCATTTCTGGTTTAAAACACAAACCAGAGGAGCCCCAACTTGGAAGATTATCAGCCTGTAGAGTAGTTCAGTTATGCCAGTTCACACCAGTTGACAATGGGGCCTAATAAATTATATCCCATTCTAAAAGTGAAATAGAGGATGGTTAGCTCTAAAGAAAAAAAAAAAATCTCTAAAATAGCCAGACAGAGCACAGGTTGGTCAGCATTAACATTAAGCTCTAAAAGGCCAGGAACAGGCATGATTAATTACTTAGTGTTTCCCTCTCCTCCTCTCTGGGGCTGTTGTAAAAAAAAAAAAAAAAAAAAAAAAAGAGGAGAAGGGGAAAAAGGGGAAAGAGGAAGGGAGGGGGAAAAGAGGAGAGGAGAGGAGAGGAGAGGAGAGGAGAGGAGAGGAGAGGAGAGGAGAGGAGAGGAGAGGAGAGGAGAGGAGAGGAGAGGAGAGGAGAGGAGAGGAGAGGAGAGGAGAGGAGAGGAGAGGAGAGGAGAGGAGAGGAGAGGAGAGGAGAGGAGAGGAGAGGAGAGGAGAGGAGAGGAGAGGAGAGGAGAGGAGAGGAGAGGAGAGGAGAGGAGAGGAGAGGAGAGGAGAGGAGAGGAGAGGAGAGGAGAGGAGAGGAGAGGAGAGGAGAGGAGAGGAGAGGTTATAATGCAATATTACATACTCTTTAGAATCACAATGTGCCAGTATAATTTGGAGGGAATATGTACACAGCATTTGTTTCCCTTTGAAAAACCTAAACTGCTAAATATTCTTTTTAAAGTCCCACAGAATGATGTACAGGAAAGTATTTTTCTTGTTTCCAACTGACTTTGGATTTAGACCTAGTGGAATAATCAAAATCAGAAGGTGACACTCATCACCCATCACATCAGGGTCCTAATGCCCCCTGATGTTTCTTTCATCCTGGTGATCTTTAGCAGGAATTAAAAGAGGATTGTAGGTGAGCATGAGGTGATGAGGACATAACAAGTGAACAAGATCAAAGATGCAAGAGGCAAAGCTAAATTTCCTTCTAAAATAGCAGGGCAAGTGGTTCAAAAACTTTCTCTAGGCCATTCAGGTCCACTTTTGAGCCTTGCAGTGTCAGGCTTGGGGCCATCACAAAGCAGGAAAGAGCAAATTTGAACCTATGCAGTTGACTTGTGTTTGTGCTTGGTGGAAAGTCAGAAAATTTAGTGGGATGTGGGGACAGCATGTTGAAAATCACGATCAGATAAGAGGTAGATTTTGGTAGTGGGAGTTTGTGTCTAAGCATTTGTGGAGGGAGTAACAAAGGGGTGACAGACAAGAACTAGGAATATAACTTGTGTGTTTTGGAGAAAGTGCTCATTGCAATACAATGCAGCAAGCTGAATCTGCAAGGTCAGTAGGCAAGAAAGCCAGGGTTTATTGAGACTGAGGAAAAAGACACCTCTGAAGGCTTAAAAATAATAAGCTAAAAAAATAAACTATTCCTTGACAATTTACAGCCTTGATAAACTATTCCCAGGAGTAGACAGACAAACCCTATGCCCACTCCAAAGTCTTCCTAGAGGTAATCACAATCTGCCTGAGAAGTACATCCAGCAGCAGCTCTCCAGCAATGCGTTTTTCTTGTCTGCCTTAGACTCTAAAGCTCTGAAATGCTTGAACAAGTCTGTTGGTACAGATTGCCTGGCACTGGCCCAGCCCAAAAGTGACTGCACTGGTAGCAGAGCATGAAACTCCACAAAGAGAAAAATGCACTCTGCTAAATGGATGCTGCAAAGTCAGCCTGCATCTGTCATGCTTTAGCTTAGAACCCTAGAAATCTCTGGAATTAGTGTATGTGTGGGTATAAATATGTACAGATGAAAGTACCCTCCTTATGTTATAAAACGTTATGATAGAGATTTGGGGGGGAAAAGTGCAAGAAAAAGAGTAATTGTGCGACAACAAGCCAAGGTAAAGGGAAAACACTTTCTGCTCTTCATTCCTGAGAGAAGAAATCATTAGCAAACTGAGCCTACATCGTGCCATACACTTTCTATTTCTTCCTGAGAGTTGCTACAAATGCAGCAGCTGTAGCCTTGTGACACATACATATAAAAATTGCTGAAGTTGTTCACACTGACAGGAAAAGTGTTTTGTTTCATTACCTCTCTCAGTTAAAGCAGTGGAAGCCCTCGGCAGAGATTGTGCTTTATTTGCCTTAGCACTTTAACCTTGCTATTTGTTGCCATACCTAAAGCATAGGGAGAAAAATGAAAAACTTTCCCTTGACCTGAAAAGCAGCTCCTACCTCCAGTGCAATAAATCTGGGAAGTGGAGCTGCATCTCATTAGATGTATTTTGAGGGTTCATACTGTCTGGATTCTGCTGCTCTTTCTCTCACTGCCCCTATGAGTTCAATGGACACACAGCCTGGTCCTGAGAGCTCTTGGAAATGCCACTCTCATTTTCTAGTTAGTTGTGGAAAGAAAGTTAAGCTGCATTTATTTGGGGGTTGCTATCTAGCTGCATTTGGTTATGTAACATGCTGTGCTTCTGCAACTCCTATTGACTTTAGAGACAGCCTCAAGCTTTTGCATTTGCCAGTCAGGCCTGCCTGCATCTTTGGTTGGTCACCTCCTGTTATCTTTTTGGCACCTGTCCTAGGAACCAAACTCTTCAGTGGTCACCTCCTGGCTGACCTGTTCTGTGTGATGCAGCAGCAATGGAAAACCACTACTGCTTTTTCCTAGGTTGGCTTCTTTGGGAGGTGCAGGTGGCTGGGGGCCTAGGAGAGAGTCTGTTCCCCAGCCATACCCAGCAGAGCATTCATCTCTCAGATGGTTCCATCCCTTCCCATGCCCCATACCATCAATGGGGGAGTTGCTCCATGCCCAGAGCTAGGACAAATCGGGGGTGTGGGACAGGCATGTCCTTGCAGATGCTGTGGCCAGGGCTAAAAGCAGACGCGTCTGGGTTAAAGGGCTGCTCTGTCACTCCCCGGTCAGCGCTGCAGACCAGCCCCTGTTTCCGCCCCCCCACGCCCGTCTTCAGCTGGGAACGAAACCAGCAGCAATTATTCAAGCCAAGCACGTAAATCTGGCAGATCCCGCGGCTCCGGTTTGACGCAGCTACGCAGCGCAGTGTCTGGACACGCAGCCCAATCCCCCTTTCTCCCCTTGTTTATTCGCCCCGCAGGAAAAAAAAAGCTGAGAAGTTTTAACTTGGAACAGTACTAAGAGGTTTGGGGGATTGTGGTGCCGGGAAGCGGAAAGGACGGGCGGAGGGAGCACCGCCGGCATCGGGAGAGCCGTGGCCAGGAGCCGTGACGGGGCAGCCCGCGTTACATAAGGCGTCGGCTCCGCACCGCTCCGCGGCGCGGAGACCGGGGCGGGGGGGCCGGCCCGGGCTGAGCCCCGCCGTGTCATGGCACAGCGGCTCCGGAACCGCGGCATGCAGCGCCCGAGGCGCCCGGGGCAGCGGTGCCGGGGCACGGAGCGCAGCGGCGGGGAAGCCACAGGGGGGCTGCCGGTGGTCCCTACGGGCAGTGCCCGGCCCCGCGGGCACCCCGCGGGCTGGGCGTTATGTAATCCCTCGCCTTCCACGCACGAACACCTCTCCAGCGAGAGGGGCTGAAGTGCCGAACGCCGTTTAATTGCAGGAATTAATGGTATATTGCCTTTTCTTCTTGTTGTGTGGTTGGGTTTTGTTTTTTAAATTTTATTTCTCCCTCCTTTCTGAGGGAGCAGAATCTGAGCTGCACAATCACAACTGCTCTTGCCCGCGTTCCTGTCCTGGAACCAGGGAGCAGCGCCGCTTGCCAGTCGGGAATTGCTTCCCAGTCCCGTGTCCGGGGGGGCAGCCCCGGGGCGGGGGACGCGGAGCCGCAGGGCGCTGCATCACGGCCGCCTCCGCTGCCGTCTGCCGCGGTGCTGAACATACACGGACACACAGACACGGGCAGACAAACAGACACACATACACAGACGCCTCGCGCTTCTCGGTCCCGGCGCGGGCTCCGGCGCTGTCCGCAGTGCTGAACACACACCCGGACACACAGACAGGCACCGACACAGGCACGCGTCCCCTCCCCGTCCCGCTCGGGCCTGGCGCTGTCCGTGGTGCTGATTCTCCACCGCATCCCGGCACGGTGCGAACGATGCTGTGCCCCGGGCGGCACAGCCCGCTCCGGCCCAACAGCGCAGAACGCTCGCAGACCTTTCTCCCCGCTCCGAGCTGGGAATGGCGCTGGTTCCCCTTCTCCTCCGACCTTCCCTTCCCCGCTGGCCTCCCGCCGCCCGCACGGCCGAGAGGCACAGCCCAGTTGCCTCTCCTGGCTCCAGCCAGCTATGAAGCTGGCGGTGAAATCACCCCCTTCTTCCTGCCTTTCTCTGTCCCCGCAGCAGCCCAGTGGCTGGAGACAAAAAAGCTGAACGGGTCCCACTTTAAATATATATCCTTTTTTTCCATTTCATTATCATCAACACCGTCCCCTCCCCCTGCCGAGCCCGTGCCCACGGTGGTCTCCCACCTTTACCTGGGCTGGCGGAGCGCGGCACGGCGCGGTCGGTGGGTTGGTGCCGCAGCTGGATAGGAGGCAAGGACAGGAGGCTGCTGACCTCCGCGGGTCTCCTTCTTCAATGGATCGGGAGCCGTGCCCTCATCAAAGATGGCCGTCCGCTCCTACGTCAGCAGCTTTTAATAGCCCTCCGAGGCGGGGGGAGCGGGAGGGGGCAGAGCGGGCCGAGCGGGTTTGAGTCATCGCCGCCGCACCTCTCCCTCCGCCGGCCCCGCCGCCTCCCGCAGCCGCCCCGCCGCCGCCTCCCCGGGGCCGAGGTCGGGGCAGGGGGCTGGGGGCGGCTGCGGGCGAACCGCCCGGGCAGTGGGGCAGGGGCCCTCCCGCAGCAGCGATTTCCTCCGCCAAAGGGGTGGTCCGAAGAGGGTATCCCTCTGAAGTCCCCGGTACTCCATATATGGCCAATCTACGTGAGCTTCTATTTTTATGTGTGAATTCCTCCTTCTCTCCCCTCTTTTTGTTTCTCAGAACATCCTGCCAGGGGTCTGGGTGTGTTAATCTGTTTATACTCCCTCTCCTCCCTCTCCTCTCCTAAGTCGGAGCAGCCAAACACGAGGAAATCCATGGTTAAGGACATGTGTTGCAACTGATCATTTGAAGGACAAGTTCAAAAATGAGACTCAGAAATAAAAAACAAAGCCTGAGCAAATACATGAACACACACACAGCACAGTGAGCACATCCCATTGCTGCCAAGGAAGGAAACAGTAACTACTCAAGGAAAGTGTCTGGCTTATTTATCATGAATTAATTAAAATATTCATTCTGAGCATACCTAATGTGGAGCAAATGGAGCTGTCTCCAGTGTGATTTCTAATGAGGAAGGAAATCCTTTCATTTCATACAAAACGGTGTATGTTTGTAGAATTCATCTCTTAATGGGGATCTTAATGAAGGTTGGGGACTGCAGTCGAAGTGCGATGCTCTCTTTCATAACCTTTCACTCCACAAGCCTTAGTGCTTTCAGTTATGGAACCATCCAGACCAGGAGACGAGCAACGATGCCTCCCTCTCCCCTTTCTGAGCCTCTCCTGCGAGCAATAAGCGAGCCCTGGCTGGGTTTAACTCTGGCACCGTGCGTGCAGGCTTCTCTGAACAGTCTGTGGATGGCAGAGTCAAAACATCAGTTCCACATTAGCGACAATTCCATCCTCATCCTCTCTCTTCTCGCCCCTCCTCCCCCTTCTTTTTTTTTTTTTTTTTTTTTTTTACCCAGGCGAAGAAAACCGGAAGAGAGGGAAGGCGATGCAGCTGTATTTTGGAGCGCCTTCGTCTCGTGTTATGGTTGTATGGGCGTGGGGGAGGGACGGGGAGGGGAGGGAGGCGCGGGGGAGAAGGAGAGAGAATTGCGGGTGATTCCTCCTCCCCTGCTCTGTAGTTCCCCACAGAAAAACCTGACTGTAGATCGTGCTTTGTGAGTCTCACCCTCTTCCTACGAAAATATGTCCTTCAGACTCTTTTGAAAGGAAACAGTCAAAAGTTTGCTAAGTATACGAGAAGGAATTCTCAGTTGAGAGAGGCTGCCTACTGCATTAGACTGTCTAATGAGCTCTGTACACGGAAACCGCAGGGAAGGAGAAAACCTGTCATGTTCCCGGGCTATAAACACAACCTGAGATTAACACTGTGCAGACACCCCCCCTCCAGGTGAGGAATCTGGAACAGCAGCCTGATTGGGAAACAGATTCAGTGTCATAAACGTCAATTTGGGAAAACAAGCCTTTCCAGGCCGGCTCCCGCAGTGGCTAATCGTGCCCAGAACTCGGGTTGGGTGTGCACTGCAGATGGCAAGAGGAATCCCAGAGTGAGTCCTGCTCTGGAATCCAGGCTGTCCCTGTGCATGCATCATGCAACCTCCTAGCACACACGGAAAGTTAAAAAGGAATTCTCAGTCCGACAGCAGCTTGGCTGATAAGTGCTTCAGAAATAAGTATGATTTTTGAGAGAGCAATACTAGTATTTATTAATAATTCATATGAACTGTAGATGAGAGAAGGAAAAGAGAGATTATAAACTGTCATTTTGGCTAAGCCACCAGCACTGCAAGATGCTGACTGGGTTTGGATTTAGCCCAATAACGCCTCAGAGAAGAATTTCAGTCCATTGGATACCAGCAAGGATGAATTTGGCTCCTTGCATCAAAAGTCAGGGAGGAAAATGCAGTGAAGGCAAAATAAAACGCAACATAACTTGGGGAAAGAGATGTAAGGAATGGCAAAAGGAAGAGAAAGCAGAGAGGGAGTGGGAGGAGGAGAAGAGGTAGTTTTCCAGTGAGAAAACCGGGTTCAATTTAAGATTCATTTTCCAGCTCTGCTGCAGCAGAAATCACATAGTTTAATACATCAACATAAGGCAGAAGCATTAAATAGATCACAAACATTGCCCAGTAAGCTTAGTAGGAACAACTACCTTTCATACAGTTATTCTGGAAACGAGCAAGGGAAGGGATGGATCCTGTGTTGTTCAGGAATGTGGATGCCTCTATCCTGGGAGATGCAGAGGGGGGCAGGCTTTTGCACTGCAGTGCCAGGATTTCTGTCGCAATAAGTGCTACTAAGCAATTGTAACTGATTCTTTAGCATCTTTTAAGGATTTAAAGGAAAAAAAAAAAAAAGGAAGAAGAAAAACACATGGGGAGTTTATTGACTATCTGGTAGTATTTAAACACTCATTTCATGCTGTGTTCACACTCCTATAAATGGAGTAGGAGATGAGAGAAAACTGGAATTTGGTCTAAGAATGATTCAGCTCTTACTTAGTTATTCAGGTAAATATTCAGCAGGCAAGTACCTGTGTGTACAACCCATGGAAAAGGAGGCAGGGAACATGCTCTCCTGCATGAGAGCAGCATGATGTGTGTTCCCACATCAACAGCCAGGAGCCAGAGAAGGGCAGAACAGGCAGAGCCTGCACATGTTAACAGGGGGAAAGGACAGCCCCTGTTTTGTCCATGGTTTGAGATCTGTGGGCAGTGGAAGCTTCCTGGTTGCTCACAGCATCACCTTCAGCCTCCAGCTTTTGCCCCTGTGTGCTGTAAAGCCGGGCTGAGAGGCAGCCAAGTGAGGAAAACACCAAAATGCTGACAGTGCCACCAGATCCTGGATGTTATTTCCTGGGCTCTCTTGAGCCAGTTGTAACACAAAGACTGTCTTGATTCTCTTCACCTTCCTCAGACACTTCCTTTTCTTTTCTTTTTCAGCTGAGAGGGAAATATCTTGTTTATCCAAGTGCTGCTCATCCTTACCTCAAGTATGTGGCTGGGAAAGAAATTGAACTAAGCATAAAGCAAATAGGAGAGGAAAAATGTACCTGCTTTGGCACTGAACATTTCCCAGTCTCTCCAGCTTCTTCTTTTCCCAGGCTGAGATGCTGAGGCATGCTTCAGTCTGGTAGGGACTGTGCAATAAGAACAGTTTTAGGATGGAGCCCTTTATACAGAACTCCTAATTACCTTCTGTCATTCACTGCTCTTTATGTAACTCTGAATTTTGATGATTAACAGTACTTGCATCTATGTGCCGCAGGCTTTTTTCTGATTAAATTTGAGGGAATGGCCGGGCCTAATTTTTCCCTGCATTTCCAGGATCTCAAGATATACAGCTGAGCTGTGGGCTTTTTTAAGGACCTGTCTTATGATCAGGTGCTCCAGTTTAGGCCAAACCAAGATTCCTCTGAGGCTTAAGTTCAAAAATAAAGATTTAGAATGCAATTGTAACATAAACTATTGGAGATGAGTCCCCACTGATTTCCTGATCACTCTTTAGATGTACAGCACCAGATCCCCAAATGTGTTTTGGTACCTGATTCCTGACTAGTTGCTTAAAGAACAACCAGGGCTTAAATATTTGATAAGTCTGTGTTCCGCTACTGCCTCCACCTCCCCCTGCCTTGTCTAGGTCCTTTTCACAGCTATGCTATAACTGTGTCATTTCCTGCAATGTCAGACTAACATCTATTATCCCTTATACAAAGGAGAAGTAGTAAAAATACAACAACATCTCTGAGAATTATCATCTGGTATAGAGGTAGGACTGGTCTGGGGTCTCCAGAAATATTGCCAATGGGAATTTTAGGCCCAACTCAACTTTCATGAGGAAAAAGCTCTGCCCAAGAAAGTCTCAAAGGTATTGGACACAGGAGGACTACAGCCATTTGATCTATAGTATATAGAGGAAAGAAGATACAGAAACAGCTTTCTCTATGTTCCTGTGTCAGAGACAGCAGCTAAGGATTAAACTCCAATTTTAAAATTAAAACAATGTGATTTAGTAAAAGAAACCATCATCAGATTTTAATTCTCCTCCTGTGCATGTGATCTTAATTTGGGAACCATTTCAAAAACCTGCCTGAAAGCTGAATTAAGAAAAGACCGAGCACAGACAAAGCAGTGTGAACGGCAGTGATCTCTTTTTATGGTCTGAGATCACTCACCGCACAGTAGTGGTGGTTTGAGAGTTCTTATTTTCCAGCCTGAGTACGGAAGGAAGAGTCAGAAGCCGTTTTCTGAGGTTTCCAAGGTGTTGTGGGTTGGCGAGGTTTAGAAATTTTTCCCATTATTATGTTAAACTAGCCGGGATGGCTCTCCTATTAGCCGTTAAGAGCTGGAGACAAAGGACTAGCTGAAGCAAGCTGATGGCCCCATTAGGGAAAAGTGGAGTCCTGCTTTTGTTTTCGGCAAGTAAGAGGACACTGGGGGTAGGAGAACTCGTACAGCTCGCCGGCCGAACTCGAGGAGAGAGGTTCCGTTTCTCCGGTTGGGATCAGGCTTCTTGGATTTGGACTGCTAAAGCTTCCTGCTTCCTCTGAACAACTGGGAACTGGGACGCCCACGGTAAGCAGAGTTCCTTCCTCACCCTTTTCTTCCACCTGGGGCGGTGAGGCCACCTGGCCCCCTCCCCTGCCCCTGCAGCAGCCGCGACTGAGAAGCCGCCTGCCCTGCTCCTTCGGAGAGTCATCGGTGACTGAAAAAAAAGGGACTGGGACTGAATTCCGTTCTGTTCTGTCACTGGTTTTTTTTTCTTTCATATAGCTGATGCTGTTTTTGTTTGTCTTATAAATATATCAGTAAAGAACTGTTATTCCCAACCTATACCTTTTGTTGTGCCTGTGAGTTCCTGAATTTCCTTTTCCTGGTAATACTGTCCCTTTAAACCGGGACAGATCTTGGCGCCCGGAACGTGTGGCACGAGGTTAAGGAATAACAGTTCTTCAGTTGCCTGAGATTGTTTTTTTTGTGTGTGCTAGCAACATGTGGTCCAGTTTAATCTGGTTTGGGCTGCACGTGTTCATACATGTATATCTCCCATTTGCAAACCCTTACATAAGCATGGGCCCTGTAACTAAGGCTACTGTGACTGTTATCGAACTTGCTTTATGGGTTGATAAGGTGAGGAATTCATGGATTTTTAACTTCCTTTGGACGGCGGGTACATGGATTCAGGGATACCACACACTAAATGCATGTTTTTGGGATTACTTTAATAATGGCACCTACTGTGAGGGAATAACACCAGGAGAAATTTTCTCCCAACCCCTCACCCAAATTTTTGGGTCTACCCCACCAGTTTTTGAAGGGTTCAGATTTCCTCTGAATGCTAATGATATCGTACAGTGGCTGGTGTTACTGATAGGCTTGTCCTATTTAACATTAAGAGATAACGGGGGATTGAGCTGGATAACAACTCTGATACCTACTCCAGGAAATAGGGATGCTGCCCCAGAGCCTGACCCTGCCCGACAGCCCATCTCAGAAAGAAACCAGCCGGAGTGGGTGGGGCTTCTAGTGAAGCAGATGAGTGAGATGGGCCAGATGATGAAGGAGTACCTCTCCCCAGCTGGTGAGAAGCCCTGCCATAAAGGGGGAGAATCCAGTGATGCTGTAGTGGAACCCATAGGTGTTACATCTGCCCAGGGTCCAACTGAATTGCAAGGGCACTCACAGCCAGCAGCAGTCGCCCCTGTAGAAACTAGGAAGTCTAAAATGAAAACAAGGCACCTAGACAAAGAGGACCAGAGAGGAGGGCCCTCACAACCAGCAGGGGAGCCAGAGGTTGAAATCATCACTGAGTCCCTGTCTTATGAAAATCTCCGCAATCTGCGGAAAGATATTGCACGACAGGGCCGGGAGGCTTTGACAACTTGGTTACTTCGGGTCTGGGACCTTATGGGTACAGGTGTGCACTTGGATGGTACAGAGGCAAGGAATTTGGGATCCTTGTCCCAGGACTCAGGTGTGGACCAAATATTCGTAAGGGAGCCAGGCCCACTTCCCCTCTGGGAGCGGCTTTTAATGAGTGTAAGAGAGAGGTTTGTCAACAGAGAAAGAATGCAGGAGTACCATAATAGAACGCATTGGAAAACCGTTGAGGAAGGGATTCAACAGCTGAGAGAGGTGGCGGTACTGGAGGTACTCTTTGGGAGGGATGGACAGCATGACAATGACCCTGACAAGGTCAGGTGCACAGGTCACATGCTGTGGAACCTGGCAAACCGAGGGCCATCTCAATACACCACCTTCATTGCAATGATTAATGCTGATGAGCACCGAGAAACAGTGAGCTCTGTTGCTAACAAGCTTAGGGATTTTCACAGTATGATGAATGGTGTAGTGCAGGCCCAGGTTTCTTCCGTGGTCCAGGAGGTGAGGGGGATGAGGGAGGAGATGAAGGAGGTGAGGGGGATGAGAGGTGACATAAGTGAGATGAGGGAGGAGATCAGGAAGATCAAGGCAGCACCAGTGCGAGCCTCATACCCCAAGGTTACAGCCCCGCACCCCTCAGCTAGTGGAAGAGGGTACACCCCACGAGCTGACCTATGGTTTTTCCTGCGTGACCATGGGGAAGACATGGGAAAATGGGATGGGAAACCCACTTCTGTCTTGGCAGCATGGGTGCGTCAACTCAGGGAGGGAAATGCTAACCGAGGGAGCTACACTAAAGTGAAGGTAGCCTCAACCTCCCATGACCAAGGTGCTGGGCATTACAGAAGGGAGGATGATCTGTCAGACCCACTTGAAGGAACCTCCACTATGTATGTTCAGGAAAGGAATAATAGCCAGGGCTAGAGGGGCCCTGCCTCTAGCCAGGGAGAGGCACAGGATAACAGAGTCTATTGGATGGTGTGGGTCCGATGGCCTGGCACATCAGAACCACAAGAATACAGGGTATTAGTTGATACTGGTTCACAATGCACTCTAATACCATCAGAACATGTGGGGGAAGAGCGTGTTTCCATTGTTGGGGTGACGGGGGGATCACAGGAATTGTCTTTGCTGGAAGCTGAGGTGAGCCTGACAGGAGAGGGGTGGCAGAAACATCCGATTGTAACTGGCCCAGAGGCACCGCCCATTCTAGGCATAGATTTTCTCAGGAGTGGCTACTACAAAGACCCAAAGGGACTCAGGTGGGCTTTTGGAATAGCTGCTGTAGTGGCAGAGGGCATTAAGCAGTTGAACACCTTGCCTGGACTGTCAGAAAACCCATCTGCAGTGGGACTCCTGAAGGTGGAAGAGCAACAAGTGCCAATTGCCACCTCAACAGTGCACCGCCGGCAGTACCGGACGAATCGAGATGCCGTGATCCCCATCCACAAGATGATCCGTGAGCTGGAGAGCCAAGGGGTGGTCAGCAAAACCCACTCACCCTTCAACAGCCCCATCTGGCCCGTGCGCAAGTCTGATGGAGAATGGAGATTGACTGTGGACTATCGTGCGTTGAACGAAGTGACTCCACCGCTGAGCGCTGCCGTGCCGGACATGCTGGAACTCCAGTATGAGCTGGAGTCCAAGGCAGCAAGGTGGTATGCCACCATCGACATTGCCAACGCATTTTTCTCCATTCCCCTGGCAGCAGAGTGCAGGCCTCAGTTTGCCTTTACATGGAGGGGCGTGCAGTACACGTGGAATCGTCTGCCGCAGGGGTGGAAACACAGCCCCACCATCTGTCATGGACTGATCCAGGCTGCACTGGAAAAGGGTGAGGCTCCAGAACACCTGCAATACATAGATGACATCATTGTGTGGGGGAACACGGCAGTGGAGGTATTTGAGAAAGGAGAAAAGATCATACAGATTCTGCTGAGAGCCGGCTTTGCCATTAAAAAGAGCAAAGTCAAAGGACCTGCCCGAGAGATCCAGTTCCTGGGAGTAAAGTGGCAAGATGGACGGCGCCAGATCCCCACTGAGGTCATCAATAAGATCACCGCAATGTCTCCACCAACCAGCAAGAAGGAAACACAAGCTTTCCTAGGTGCCATAGGCTTTTGGAGAATGCACATTCCTGAGTACAGCCAGATTGTGAGCCCTCTCTACCTGGTCACCCGTAAGAAGAACGATTTCCACTGGGGTGCTGAGCAACAGCAAGCCTTTGCCCAGATCAAGCAGGAGATCGCTCATGCAGTGGCCCTTGGCCCAGTCAGAACGAGACCAGAGGTAAAGAATGTTCTTTATTCTGCAGCCGGGAACCATGGCTTGTCCTGGAGCCTTTGGCAGAAGGTGCCTGGGGAGACTCGAGGCCGACCTCTGGGATTCTGGAGCCAGAGCTACAGAGGGTCTGAAGCCAACTATACTCCCACAGAGAAGGAGATCTTGGCTGCCTATGAAGGAGTCCAAGCTGCCTCAGAGGTGATTGGGACGGAAGCACAACTCCTCCTGGCACCCCGACTACCAGTGCTGGGGTGGATGTTCAAAGGAAAGGTTCCCTCTACCCACCACGCCACCGACGCCACATGGAGCAAGTGGATTGCCCTCATCACACAACGCGCCCGCATCGGAAACCCAAATCGCCCTGGGATTTTGGAGATAATTACGAACTGGCCAGAAGGTGAAAATTTTGGTCTCACCGATGATGAGGAGCAAGAACAAGTGAGCCGCGCTGAGGAAGCCCCACCGTATAACCAACTGCCAGCAGAAGAAACATGCTACGCTCTTTTCACCGATGGCTCCTGCCGTGTCGTGGGGATGAACCGGAAGTGGAAAGCAGCCGTATGGAGCCCCACTCGACAGGTTGCACAAGCTACTGAAGGAGAAGGTGGATCAAGTCAATTTGCTGAACTCAAAGCTGTTCAGCTGGCCCTGGACATTGCTGAAAGAGAGAAGTGGCCAAAGCTCTACCTTTATACTGACTCGTGGATGGTAGCCAATGCTCTGTGGGGTTGGCTGGAAAGGTGGAAAAAGGCAAACTGGCAACGTAGGGGAAAACCAATCTGGGCTGCCAACGAGTGGAAAGACATTGCCACCCGGGTAGAGAAGCTACCTGTGAAAGTTCGTCATGTGGATGCCCATGTCCCAAAGAGTCGGGCTAATGAGGAACACCAACACAACGAGCAGGTTGATCAGGCCTCAAAGATAGAGGTGTCACAAATAGACCTGGATTGGCAACACAAGGGAGAATTGTTCCTGGCTCGATGGGCCCATGACGCCTCAGGTCATCAGGGCAGAGATGCCACATATAAGTGGGCACGAGATCAAGGGGTGGATCTAACCATGGACAGTATCTCTCGAGTTATCCATGACTGTGATACGTGCGCTGCCATCAAACAGGCCAAGCGAGTGAAGCCCCTCTGGTATGGTGGACGTTGGTCCAAATATAAGTACGGGGAGGCCTGGCAGATTGACTACATCACACTGCCTCAAACCCGCCAAGGCAAGCGCTACGTGCTGACCATGGTGGAAGCCACCACCGGATGGTTGGAGACCTACCCTGTGCCTCATGCCACTGCTCGGAACACCATCCTGGGCCTTGAGAAACAGGTCCTTTGGAGGCATGGCACCCCTGAGAGAATTGAGTCAGACAACGGGACTCATTTCAAGAACAGCCTCATAAACAGCTGGGCTAGGGAACACGGCATTGAGTGGGTGTACCATATCCCCTACCATGCACCAGCAGCTGGGAAGGTCGAACGGTGCAATGGCCTGCTTAAAACCACCTTGAAGGCACTTGGTGGGGGGACTTTCAAGAACTGGGAAAGTAATCTACCAAAGGCCACATGGTTAGTGAATACCCGAGGTTCCACTAACCGAGCAGGCCCTGCCCAATCTGAGCTCTTGGGAACACCAGATGGGGATAAGGTTCCAGTGGTACACATGAGAGGTATGCTAGGGAAAACTGTTTGGGTGAACTCTGCCTCCAGCAAAGACAATCCTGTCCGTGGGGTGGTTTTTGCTCAAGGACCAGGTTGTACCTGGTGGGTGATGCAAAAGGATGGAGAAACCCGATGCATACCCCAAGGAGACCTTGTTCTAGGGTGAACTATCTATGATACTGTGTCTGTAACTGCATGTATGTATGTAATTTAAAGGTTCTAATTTAATGTAGTATGTTAGCATGGAAAAAATTTGGGGTGGATAATGTTGTGGGTTGGCGAGGTTTAGAAATTTTTCCCATTATTATGTTAAACTAGCCGGGATGGCTCTCCTATTAGCCGTTAAGAGCTGGAGACAAAGGACTAGCTGAAGCAAGCTGATGGCCCCATTAGGGAAAGGTGGAGTCCTGCTTTTGTTTTCGGCAAGTAAGAGGACACTGGGGGTAGGAGAACTCGTACAGCTCGCCGGCCGAACTCGAGGAGAGAGGTTCCGTTTCTCCGGTTGGGATCAGGCTTCTTGGATTTGGACTGCTAAAGCTTCCTGCTTTCCTCTGAACAACTGGGAACTGGGACGCCCACGGTGAGCAGAATTCCTTCCTCACCTTTTTCTTCCACCTGGGGCGGTGAGGCCACCTGGCCCCCTCCCCTGCCCCTGCAGCAGCCGCGACTGAGAAGCCGCCTGCCCTGCTCCTTCGGAGAGTCATCGGTGACTGAAAAAAAAGGGACTGGGACTGAATTCCGTTCTGTTCTGTCACTGGTTTTTTTTTTCTTTCATATAGCTGATGCTGTTTTTGTTTGTCTTATAAATATATCAGTAAAGAACTGTTATTCCCAACCTATACCTTTTGTTGTGCCTGTGAGTTCCTGAATTTCCTTTTCCTGGTAATACTGTCCCTTTAAACCGGGACACAAGGTTGTTTATTTTTCTTATCTAAGGAATTTTATCTATGACTTGCAGCGGTTCATCTTGCAGGTCAGTCAAGGCACTCTCTCTGCCCTCTGGGGCAGGACTTATCTTTTATACTATAAATTATGCATACACTGTTTATAATTACTCTCCAATATGTGACACCTACATTGCATTGTCCAGTTTTCCCTTAAACCAATCCAGAATTGACATCCTAACCCAAAAGATGGATGACATGAAGAAAAAGAAAGACATACTACACCCTAATTCCTCCATCTTGTGTTCAGACCCCTAATATAAACAACTTTAAAACTTCACTTTTCTACCTTTTAACACTTTAATTTATACTATACTTTTTTTTTTTTTTTTTGCAACTTTGTAATTCTTCATATTAGGATGGTAATTTTTCCCAGGGACTTAAATCAAACTCACAGGGGTTTTGGGCACCTTGCCAAGGCATCTGAGCTCCCTGCCCAGATTCCAGGGAAGCCAGGGGAATATCTTGGGTTCCCACAAAGCAGGACACAGGCTTAACTGAGAACTGCTGTTATGTGCTGCAGCCTCTTGTTCCTTTTGCCTAACTTTTCCATGAAAACACAGTGGCACACACCAATATATTAGCATGTAATGTCACTTACTTGCACTTCCCCATATGATTTTAGCCATATACCCTGACAACTAATCTTTAAGTGAGTGCAAATTAAAGTCCTGGTTTAATCCACACTTTTAACAAGGTTATGCTTTTGGGTGTTATTGCTTGTTTACAGGAAACACAGGTTATTTAAAACTGGGACTTTTGGAACTGAGAAGTGCAATTCTGTTTGCGTGCAGGCTTTGAAATCAGTGGAGCTGTGATGAGTTCAACAAGCTAAATGGTGATTTTTAATAATCCACCTGGAGATGAGGGTATAGCTGGTCCTTCTTTTATGGCTGTAATTGCCAACTGCACAATACATGTGTTTGTTACAGTATTTATTGAATCATTTTTGAATGCTGTGAAGTGGTGCACGAGTACTAACTTCATTCCACTTGTGCCTGATTATACTGAGTGAAGCAAATGGAATTTAAGAAGGGAAATAGAAACCTCAGTGATCTTGAAGCAAAAGACAAAAATGTAAAGCAAACCAGAATGCCCCTTCTCCCAGATTCTGGCTTCTCTCCATAATATAGACAGCCTTTAGGGTCCCCTACAGAGGTGTTGGTTCAGGGCCCCCAGCTGAGCTGTCAAAAGCCACAGCACCTGAGGATCTTCTGAATATGCTGGCCCACACCAGAATGAAGGCTAGAGCTGCCATGTCAGACCATGCCATCATGGTGACATCTTCTGAGTTTAGCACATCATGCCACTTCTTGGCTCTTTCATAAGAAGAAACATTGATTATTTCCTTAGCATCCTGATGTATCTTCCACCCCCACCTGTGAGGCAGCCTCAGCTAATGCTCTGAACTCTTTTGACCTTTTTTCTACCTGGCCCTGATTTGCTCCATCCCAATCAGGATGTGGCTGTGGCTTGTTGTGGGCTGGGGGAGGTTTTAGAAATTTTTCCCATTATTATGTTAAGCTAGCCGGGGTGACTCCCCTTTTAGCCGTTTAAGTGCTGAAGACAAAAGGATAGCTGGGCGGGCCCTGATTTTCTTAATGGCTGAAAGTGGAGTGCTACTTTTGTCCTTCGGCGGGTGGGGGGACACTCACAGCTCGCCGGCCGAACTCGAGGAGAGAGGTTGCTTTCTCCATGGTTGGGATCAGGCTTCTTGGATTCGGACTGCTAAAGCTTCCTGCTGAGAACCGCCATCCACTGAGAACTGGGACGCCCATGGTGAGCAGAGTGTTTTCCTCACCCTTCTCCCACGTGGGACGGTGCTGCCGCCTCGCTCCCCCTGCTTCTGCAGCAGCTGCGACTGCGAGGCTGCCCTGCCCTGCTCCATCGGAACTGTGTGGACGAGGAGGGGCATCAGTGACTGGAAAAAAGGACTGAGACTGAGTTTCATTCTGTTCTGCCACCGTTTTTTTCCTTTCATATAGCTGATGCTGTTTTTGTTTGTCTTGTAAATATATCACTAAAGAACTGTTATTCCAAACCCATACAGTTTTGCCTGAGAGTTCCTGAATTTCCTTTTCCTGGCAATACTGTCCCTTTAAACCAGGACAGGCTCCACCTCTCCCTTACGCAGGTAAAAGGGCTGGTGAGAGACAGACACTCTTTTGACATGAAACTTCCCTTGTACAAACTTTAACCTGGAGAATGAGTTTGTAGTTCAATGAGGAGCAGTAAGTCCCAAGTTTTTTCCTCTCCCTTGCTGCTTCCTCTCCTTAGAGTGTGTGGGAAGGTGTTGACTGTTAGTAAGTCTAGTTCCTGCTCTTCCTTTAAACTGGGTCATCACAATTTACCCTCCTACCTGCTGTAAGGATTTGGGCTTTTTTGCCTTCTCTACCCTTTGATATTATCCTTCTGCAACTCTCCCTCTCCTCCTCTTCTTTCCCTTCCCCCTGTTTCCTCCTTACTCTAAACAGAAGGAAAGTGGGTCACTTCATAATTGCTCTTCTCCATTTCAGAGAAACCCAGAGGCACAAACTGGAACGAACAGGTAACTGTCACTAATTCAGGTAAACATTAAAGACATTTTCCGTTTGGATGTTTCCTGGGTTTGCTTCACCAGCTCCTCCCCCTGTGTTTCCAAACTTCTGGTCTAACAACTAGTGCTGTTGTCTGATTGTGTAGCTAAAATCCAAATTGAGACTGAGTGACTTGGGATGCTGAAAGTAAGCATATTGGGCTTTGTCCTCTCCCTTTTATAATTTTTTTTAGTTAAATGGAATGAAAAAAAATTATGAAGGGGATGAATTGTACTTAAATATACTAAGGAGGGAGTGATTCAGTGTTGATGCAACCATTTGCAATAACCTTGGGCATCCATAGGAGTGATCCAAAAAAATGGAAAGGCTTCCTCACTCATTAAGTCTTTATCTGTGGGCTGCCTGCCACGCAACTGGACTTTAGATCACCCTCAGTTAGACAAAGCAAGAGATGTGCAGTCCAGTCAAGCATACAATTCTACTTTTTATAAATGTAGGTGTAGTCCCAGGAATTTTTTTGCCCCCAAAGCCTCATTTTGTCAGGGCCATTATCTGCTGCTTTCAGTGACAAACTTTAAGCTCAGTCCTTCTCTGAGGAGAAAGTTGGAGTCTAGTTCCAGGTGTGGTGTTAGAGAATTTTCAGGATTAGGAGACTCAGTGGCTGAGACCTTTTACAGACTGGAATAACGTTTTATCTTTGGTTTGGTTTGAGATCCAGGGTTTACAGATCCTAGGACTGTACTGCTCACCATTAGCTTTTACAAAACATAGATAATTAAGAAGCAGTATCTCAGACAAGCAGGCTGGCTGTTCCTTATGAGTCTATGAGTACCCATCAGAAGATTATTATTGTAGGGTTTCATTTTTGACTTTTGGGTAACACCTTTTGCTCCAATTTTCACTGTGCCAAGCAAGAAAACGTTCTCTCACCTTGGCAAATTCTCTTCTTATTTGCTGTGCAGAGTGGAGGAAGAGACCAAGCTCTAGAAGAAGGGCAAGGGCCTGCATTTTGCCTGGATAATAAACACCTGTACCGTTCTGGAAAAAGTCACTTTTACCTTGAAAATCGGTGGTTTGAGCTGAGCTACAAAAGCATCAGCACCACACCCCCCCACCCCATGAGCACAGTGCTTGGTTTTTCACCGAACATGCTGCTCTTTCCCTGTTGAAACTGGAGTTGAATCTGTCTCTGTCTCTCTTCCTGTTGCTTCTTCCTCCCTCTAAGGGATGTAAATATTTCCATCTTCACATGTTGTTTACTACACATCTGCCCAGTGGGACTTGGTGCTGCCCCTGCAATTCACCTCTCCAAGGAGAGCCTGGAAAGCCAAGGGGGCAACTGCTTGGAGAGGAGGTTTCTGTTTGTAGGTAAAGGGAATGCAGAAATTTACTGATCTTTTGGAGACTCATTTCTGTCACTAAAGACTCTTGGGAAAGCCTGAGGTGTCTGTTTAATTTCTACCCAAAAAGGGACTACATCAGAGAGGGAACTTGTTCCAGGGGAAGTGGCAAGTGTTCCTCTGGGCTGTGATGTCAGCTTTGTCACATGGATGCATCTGGAATAATTCAGGTGACTCAAAGAGGGCCAGGTCTAGTCTGTGCAACAGGACTGAGTTTTAAGATAGACCAGACAAGCTTAAGGTGTTACCCCTTTTTGTTTCTCAGATTTCATATGCATTGCAGTAGGTTTAAAATTACCCCTGGCAGTATTCCTCAGGCTTGTTTGAGGCAAAAAGGAGTCCAATGCATCCTTGGTCTAATAGGAATACTCTCTCTGAAGATTTATGGGTCAATGTCTTCATATATCTCTAAAATGAGAGTAAAAGCTGCCCTGGTAACTTCCTGAGAGTTATTTCAATTTCCCTTCCTAGTGTTCTGTGGACAATTTGTATTTTTTTTAAATTGATAAACTTGCTGAAAATTACAAGTGAGGGAAACAAATCTGTCAAGAACTCCCCAGCTTCTGAATGTGGAGTGTTGTTTATTCTTCCTTAACTTACAAATGTTCTGAGAAACCAGTGCTCCTCTGAAGAAAAACCTTCTCTGTCTAATTCTTGCCCTTGGTATTTTTAGGGTGTTTTAAGGAGTGTTCTTTGACTGGCCTGTTTCTAAAATGTGCACGATTATGTGCTCCTCTTGAGCAATTAGTGAGCCTTGCTCTCACGTGAGGTATATACATAGTATGAAGCTGAATCTGAGATGTCAGATCTACATTTTTCATGCAAGTACCAAACACTGGAGTGTGATAACACTTGACCACGTGCACTGCTGTGAAGCCTGGTGCTGGTGTGGCAGGGGATGTTGTGGGTCATGTTGCCATGCTGAGGAGCTTGCTTCCTTGTTGCCTGATCAAGGTGTGCTCTTGCAGTGTAAGAAAATGAGAGGAAAGTGCTGGAGAATGTGGAGACCTGATCCAGAATTTCCTGCGGGCTTTAACACAGGCCTGCAGACAGCTTTGGACTGAGGGATGATATGGATTCCTGTTGGATCACTTATAAATAATTGCCTAGGGATTCTCTCTTATGCAACAAAAATCCTCATTACTTGAATACCGTCTGAGCCACCCACCCACCAGTCAGACTGCAGCTTTCACACTTGCCGAAAAAGACCCTTTATTGAAAGGAGTTCCTCAGAGCCAGCCCAGACTACAGCTGAGCACCCCAGGTGAGGATGAAACCTATCCTGGGACCTCTGTTAGGCCCATTCCAGCCCTTAGCAGGCTCCGGTGCTTTTCCAGATTCTATCTGTGCTTCCTTGCTTGCTGTGGGCTCATCAAAAATGCTTTTGAAAGATGTCCAGAGACTTGGTCTTACTCATCATCTCCCAGCACCTTTCCAAGGTGAAGGGATGGAGTTAAAAGATGACTAGAGAAATAATAACCTATTTTAATTATTTATTATCTTGTTATTTTAGTGTGGCTGCTACAGCTGAAACAATATAATGTTCCTCATGACCACGATGATCCAGATAACAGGGAGATTAAAAGAGGCCTTTGCCTCTGGTATTTTTTTTACTCTTATGATCTCAAGGGATGCTGAGGATTGCTCTGCTGGGAGCTGGGCTGTTGGTCTGGCTGAGGCTGAGCAGAGGAGGTCCTTATGTCCTTCTCTGCTGGCAATGTGAGCCTTGGTGGATGCAAAGGGACAAGGTAAATGGAACTGATGTCCCCTCTGCTGTAGCTCCTGTCCCACCCCAGTCTGGATTCATGGTTTGCTATTTGACTTTTCCTGCACTTCCTGCAGGATGGAGGATGGAGGTTAAGGCTTGCAGTATGACTGTTAACTTTGCAGGATGACCAGTTATTTTTTTCCACAGCTCAAGGAAGACCAAACCTAAGGTTTAATACCTAGGCTGACTCTTAGCTTCTGGGTGACAAAGTGCTGGGACTTGGCTGCTTGTATCAGGCTGAGGTTGGTGCTGGGGAATGTTTAAGGAGAGGCAGGAAGAGGTGAAGATTGAGAATGGAGCAGAGCCCTGTATGAGTGACTGAGTTGAAACTGTGAGGTCTACCTGATTGTATAAGGACAGCCAGTCAGGCAAATTCTCATGGTCTTTGCTATGACACAGTGGTTGCACAGGGAGTTGTGTGTGTTACCTGCTCAGGGGCTTCACCTGGGGTGCTGATGCTGCCTGACTCAATGTGCTCTAGTGTTGGCTTTTGCCTTATTCTTTCCCCAAACTTTGTGAGCACTTACATATCAGGGGATCCCAAGCAGCCACCCAAGTGTTTTATGGGAGTAAATCATTCCTGGAGTGTTTTCAATCACAATGCACACATGCAAACAGGATCAAGATGTGCTGAAGTTTATCTCTGACTCTTTTTTTTTCAATAGTTCAAGGAGAGTAGAAGCTTCTGCCTGCCCCAGAAGTGCATGAGCAATGTCCAGAGCCACATATAAGATGAATCTGGACATGAGAATAGCTTTGTTGCAGCTTGTCTTTTGTGCCTGTTATGCCAGTGTTGAGGAGGCACAAGCAGGTTGATTCAAGGCAGGTAGCTCAGGGTGCTCTGGATGGGTCAGCGCCAGTTCAAGGCCTCTTGCTTCAGGTCCCTGCCTTCCTCAGCTCAGTCTGCAGCTCCACCCTGAGCTACCTGCCCTGACTGTATTCCTCAATGACCTCCCCAGCCTTGCCTCAGTGTGGCGCAGAGCCTCTGGCTGGCAGAACAGCAGTGAGCAGAGCTGCTCCTGTTCCCGGTGGGCAGAACCCTTGGAAGGCAGTGAGCTTTCAAGGAGTAGGAGAGGTCTGCAGGGAAGACCCACAGAGGCTAGTTGTGCCCTTCACTCTGACGCCTCTTCACTCAGAGGGTGATTGGGCTCTGAACAGACTCCCCAGGGAAGTAGTCACAGCACCAAGGCTGACAGAGTTCAAGGAGCATTTGGGCAATACCCTCAGGCACATGGTGGCATTTTTGGGCATGTCCTGTGGGGAACCAGAAGGTGTGCTTTGATCTTTGTGGGTCCCTCCCAATCCAGAAAACCCTGTGGTTCTGTGATTTGATTTGGTTTCTGGATGTCCCCTTGCACCTGTGAGTCACCTGGCACGGGCCCCTGATGCCTCACTGGGTGATGGCTTTGGAGCCTCTCCGCAGAAGGAATCCTTTGGCTGATCCAAGCTCTCCTGCACAAAAAGCCCAGAATCGATCATGCTAAGGCAGAAATAGCTTTGTGCTGGAGCCAAGGTCCTTTCAAGGTAGGAGTCCTTCATTTGGATGATTTTAGCAGCACCAGGCTTATTGGTAACCTCAGCTACTTGAATTCATTGAGAGTCCAGCTTCAAAAGCATGGTACTCAAGGAAATTTAAAATAATCTCTTTGGAGCACATATTTGCTTTCTAACTTTCAGCTACTTGAGAGTTGTGCTTCCAGCACTTACACCTCCAGCCACAGCTGGTAGAAAATGGACCAAAGATTGTCACAGTACAGAGCTTGGCAGAGTAGGAGCTGCCCTGCTGGTGTCGGGGGAGTTGGATCATATGCTACCTCCTAAGCTTTGGAGGCTCCTCCCAGGAATTTTCCATTTTTTCCCTGCTCCCCACACATGTGCTTCTCCTAGGAGCCAGAAAGTGGCCCTGCATGGATAGGGGCAGCATTGCTGTGCCCTCCTGTGTTGCCACAGGAGCTATCTAAAACTTCTAGCTGTTACTACTGTATTACATAGATGGCCATTCATAACACAGCCTTATTCACACTGAAAGCTGGAGAAACTTCTGGGTGTCATAAAGGTACTGAAACTTTTCTCTTTCAATTGATCTGCTTGGTAACATTGATTGGTTTTGCTGGGGGGAGGGCCAAGGCTCTGTACAATTCCTTGTTTCTATCTTCCCCCATGAACAGATATTAAATACAGCACAGGCTGAAGAGGGGAGAAACCTGCATGGATTAATAACTGGCATGACATTTCCTTGTGGAAACAAAGCTTACCTGTACGAAGAGTCAGCCCTGGCACTGTTTTCTTCCCATATATAGAGCTTGGGATGCTGCCATCCTATGCACCAGTCCCACTGCTTATTTGGCAACAGGCAAGTGAAGCCTTGCCTGATACTGGGTATGAATGCACAGCAGGGAGGAATTCTCCCACACACTGCCAGGGAACAGATTTATTGCCACATATCCACACACGGTGCCGAATTCACCTAAGTCTCTTTTAATGTTCTATTTTAATTGCTCCTTTCAGCCAGCTGATGATAAACCAGTCTTAAGTTTGCAGTGGAGATTTGAGGGTAGAGATTGAATGAGATTTTATTGATATTATTGCAAGAGGTCTTTTCTATCTTTTCTGGGTAAATACATTCTATTCTTTAGTTTGTATCAAAGATCTTTCAGAACCAATCTGCCAGCATTCCTCTCTGCAGACTGCTGCACCTCCAGCCAGCAGAATACTGCGTGCTGGCTGGAGCCCTCAGCTCCACTTGCCTGCACTGGAAATCAGACTGCAGGGAACTTGTGCTAGAAGCCTCTTGTTATCTCTTTGGGTTGTTTTTGTTTTTTGGTTTTTTTAAAGCCCATTCTGTAGAGCTAAACTGTAGTTTTGCAGTGCTTGTGGGACAGCATCTGAAGAGTAACAAATACCAGCATGTAAATCAGTTCTCCCTCTCTTTCAATGCAGGAACAGTTGGCAGGCCATAATCTGAATCTTTGCCTTACAGTTCAACTACAGAGTTTTAGAAGTTCCTTTTTAAAAAACATTCTGTAGAAATTTTTTTTTTCCTCTGGTGTATAACCTTTTCCAAGAAGGGCTTTTGGGAGCACTGTGTGCATTATAATTTGAATATAACCCTGTCATATATGAATTAACATGACAGTAGTGTCTAAAGCAAGGCTAATCCCATCTTCTGTTGTGCTGTATAACATATATAATGAGGAAGATATTCATGCCCCAATGAGTTTGTGGCCTAAAATAAGCAAAACTGGCAAAAGGAAGTAGAAAATAGCTATTTCTAGTGTCTGCTTTTCTGCTTTCAGTAAATTTTCCCTGTATGCTGACAACTCCAAGATGGTGCAAGGTAATGGTTATGATTAATCCAAGAGACCTGTGAGGTATTTGAATTTAAGCTGGTTTGCTTCAGATCATAATTCAGACTCTCTCTGAGGAAGAAATTATTTATTTTGATCTTGATTTTTTTTTCTTTTTTTTTCCTTGAGACAGTCTTGTAGCTGCATAACTGGGGAGATGATGGGAAGATAAAGTAGTGTATGTTTCCTCATTCCAGATGCTACTTGGCATCTGGGGCAGGGGCTGCCACCAGTATAGTATAGATAGGTGTCCTGTGATGGGCACACATGGCAGGACAGTGCAGCCACTGCTTTGCTAGATACCAGCCAGGACCCAGGCAGCTCCTTGGGTAAAAATGCTGCAGCACATCAGAATAGGGCTTAAAACAGCAATTAGAAGCAGTTCTATGGTGGGCAACAACTCAGCTCACACAATAAACATCATGGATTTTGTGCAGTGGACAGAAACACTGGAGAACCTCCTAATGGCCCTTGCGTTTAAAACTTCAAATTTAACAAAGACTGACCCCTGGGCTTCAGAACCCAAACCTGTAGAGTGGCAGTGCTTTGCTCTGGCAGCTCTGAGCCAATGTGCAGACTGGGATGCCTGTTCCAAGTGCCATTTTCAATTCTGCTGTGAACTTAGGTGCTCCAAAGGCTGTTTGGATCTGTGTGCATATGTGCAAGTATCCAATAACTTAATGTAGGTGAGGGAAAGGAAGGGAGGACAATATCCAAACTAGGTAAGATTTTTTGTAGGAAAAGCCCGTGCTAATAAAGGCATGAGTTTCATTCTCAGTTCTCAAAGCAATTTGCAAGAACCTGGTTTGGCAGGACAAACTGTGATTCATTTACATAACATTTTTTTCCTAATCTTACAATATTTTTCATTGTTAGGTCTGGCAGTTTTCACATGAGCTTTTTTAGGTGCTGAGTAGTCAAAGTAAATGAACCCCTGAATTCTCAGTGGTTACCTAAATCAACAAAGAACAAACTCTTTCTGATGGATCCCTTGCTGGGGCAGTGAAACAGGTCAGGATTGGCTCCAAACTGCTTTGTGGAAACTGCAAAGCAATGGGAGGAATGAGGTAATGAGATTCCAGTTCTGCTGCAATAAGCTATGCAGATAAATCTCTCTACATTTGGATTACCTTTTGTCATCTGAGAAATGGTGATTAAATTTCTCTTGAGATCTAAAGCCTTTGTTTTTATTGTTCTGTACATCTTGACTGGAAGATTAAATGGCTGATCATTGTGTGCAATTGAAGTTCAGAGCTCTGGTTTGGGGAATCCACTTGTGTACTGCAAAGATTCCAATTTTGTTCTCCTAGGATTCCTGGTTATGATTCAGTGGACACAGCAATTATTTTAGCTGTTATTCTTAAAAAGTTTGAGCTGAGGTCTCTGTTCAATTTCTATTTTGTGCAGCAAAAGATGAGAGCTCTTGACATACCCCAAGATTTTAGGAAATATAAAAAAGAGGGAGAACAGAAGTGTAGCATAAAAAGTGAAATGTGAAAATTTGAAAAATTTGGGTGGGAATGTGGCAGTATCCTCTAGTCTTTCTGAGTAGGAAGCTGGATGTTCAGGTCTGGGAGATATCAGGCAAAGCAGGAACTATCTCCATAGCCTTCATTAGAAATCAGGCAAAAAAAAGTGTCTTGATATTGCAGAATCCTCAGATCTAAAGAAAAAACAGCAAAGATGCATTCATGGAGGGGAGGAGTCTGGGGAAAGGGGATTTACTTAGATGTTACTCCTCAAAGGTGGAGGCAGAGATTGGTCAGGAAAAATAGCTTGGCTTGATTTTACAGTGGTGCATTAAAAAGTTAAAAATCACTGCTTTGTTCTCTAGAGGAAGGCAGTAACTCAAGAGGGGACATTTTTTCATTTGGACTCACTACTTTTTTTAATGGCAACCTGAGATTAAGTCCTCATCTTCCACCAGTTTAATGAACTTTTGAGACAGAAAAAATCAGTGAGAAAAGGAATTCTCTGAGCTGCCTTATCAGACAGCACAGTGACAGTCCTGCTTGGGCAGAGATTGCCATTTCCTCCATGAAAAGGAGAATTTGTATAGTAATGGTCTCATCTTACCTCAGCAGGAGGCTGGAGAGATTCAAAGGATGTATTTCTGGTGAGTTGTTAGAGCTGTTCCTCTCCTGTGAGACACAGTATGGTTAAAAGGCAAAACATTGCATAGCCTGGTACTTGTGGGTACTCCTGTTGTCTTTTCATGTCATTTTCATCCAGGCTTTGAAGCCTGGTGTTTGATAGGGACTGTGGAACACACCCTACAGTGCTCCGGGGAAAAGTGAGGCACAGCAATGATGGTTATGAGAGCAGAGGTGGCCTGGTGGCAGGCTTTTTGTTTTCAGGTGGTGTTTCACTCCTCCATGACTCAAACCCAACTAGGAATATTACACTGAATATACCTTGAAGCCTGCCTCAGGGGACATGCTGACTTCATAAAACACAAGGGTGCTCTAATGAGAAATTATATAAATGGTAGATAATGGGCTAAAAATCCCAGGTGGACGTGAGCTAAAAATTGTAACTTGGCCCATTATCTTTATTTACAAAGTATGCTTTCTTTGGTGGAAGAAGTCAAAGTGTGTTACATTTGCCGTTCTTCGAGACTGATTTGTTGACTTGTGTTAAAGGGAAGGGATTGACTTTGGTGGAACTTGTGCTGTAGCAGCATGGCCTAACCAGCACCAAAGCTTAGGTTAGGAAAAAATAGGACTGTGTATGCAATAAGGCTATGCTGTTGACATTTTTTTTTTTTTTCAGAAAAACAAGTACCGTAATTTCACGACTATAAGGCACACCCTTTTGACTAAAATTTTCCCCCGAACCCGGAAGTGCGCCTTATAGTCCAGTGCGCCTTATCTGACGTACAAAGTTGTGATATTTGCCACCCTGGAAGTGTGAGCTGTGAGCCGTGGGGGAGCCGGCAGTGCCGCAGCAGCCAGGTGGAGGCGGGCCAGGCAGGCCCGTGGCACCGCCCCTGCCAGGTGGAGGTGGGTCTGGGGGCCCGCGGCGCCACCCCTCCCAGGTCCAGGCGGTCCCAGGGACCCATGGCTGTCGAGTGAAGGCGGGCCAGGGGGCCCGTGGCACTGCCCCTCCCGCATCCAGGCGGGCCCAGTGGCTTGCGGCACCGCCCCTGCCGGGTACAGGCAGGCCCGGGGGCCAATGGCTGCCGGGTTGAGGCAGGGCCTCGTCCAGCAACCGTGTGGAGGGAGCTGGGGGTGGAGCTTCTCTGCAAAAAAAAAGTGCACCTTATAGTCCGGTGCGCCTTATATGATCTACAAAGTTGCGAATTTTTCCGACTCCCAAAGGGTGCGCCTTATAGTCCAGTGCGCCTTATGGTCGTGAAATTACTGTACTTTTCCAAAGCCTAGTGAAAATAAACAATGGAAGGAGGGTTCAGATCAACAAAAAATAATCTGTCCTAACATTTCACCTACAGATACTTGAAATATCACAAGAATCTGAAATCCACTGGGGGGAAATAATTATGAAATGACAGGGCTATGCAGGAGCTGTTCTGAGAACTGGAGGAAGACACAGAGTTAAAAATAAAGCAAGGGAAGGTGCTACAGTAACATAGCCCACTCTGTATTGCTTTTGTATAGGTGTGGGGGAGAAGGAAGGCAGCAGCTGGCTGCTTCAAAAAACCTATTTTTCTTAAGTCAAATTTCAAAAAGCTAATCCAGTCAATATGGGTCTAAAACCCTTAAGATCTCTTCTTCTGATGGTAGAGCATGTATTTTTCCTCCTTCTCTTCCCTTGCACCTCCTGCCACAACAGGAAACAACCCAACTCTCCCTCCAGCATCATTTTTCTGGAGTCCTCTATGGTTCCCAGGGTAAACAACACGGGAAAAAGTAATTAGAGATCTGACCTTGAATGAATTCTTGATTTCAGGTTTCAACCCAGCGTGAAGGGGATTCATATTACTATTGGCTGTTACAACTGGCATTGGGACAGAATCACTCTTAAACTTACTTTTTGGGGAAAATCCATCACAACAGCACCTATTTCTGTGACCTTTATTCTTGGAAGTTTTCTATTTGTTTATGTTTGTCTTTGAAGTGCTCCTGGTGTACCTAACAGAGTGTCTGTGTTCCCTGGGGTCCAGTAGAGCAGCTCACATGGATTACTTCAGCATGGTCTGAACAAGCCCATTGTTTTGTTCCCTCTTAGAGCAAGAGAATCTCATTAATCCCTCAGATGATTTTTCAAAGCACAGAGTACTGATGAGGGGTGGGATATAGACAGTCTGAAAAAAAGATGCCTAGGAAAGGAATGACCACCTGACAACATGTTTTATCCTAGTACTTCTCAATCCAGAAAATGAGGAGAGTTCCCTTTATCACTAAACCTCTCCTAGACCCAGCCAAGGATGGTAACGAATCTTTGTGTGGTGTGAATATCTTTCAATTTCCTTCAGACAATTTCATCAATCACTGAATGGACATCAGTGACCTTGGATGGCTGGAAGTGTTGTCACAGGTGGATGATCCCACTCCTGTTACCAACTCCTTTCAACACCTGTTTCCTTTACAGAACACCCTCCCCTTATGCCTGCACGGAAGGTATGGAGTATAGGTGTCCGACTGAAAAGAGAAATTAAAATGCTGAGGTAGTTTCTCTGCTGGCTTAAGAGAGGCTGCATAGATGGCAATGAAGGTGGCAATATTGTGTCTCTGGGGAAAGAAATTGGTGGATTGGCTCCTCATCTGTGTCAGAAGAGGTGTTGAAAACCCCTGTTTTGTGTAGGTTTGCTTACACACAGGTTAGCTGAACTCCAGTCTCCTCTTGCTGAACTAGATCTTAGCCTCTAGGTCAGACCGTATCAGCCTTTGACAGTATCCATGTTTGACATCTGCCTCTTTCAGAGGACAAGACTGATAAATCTGCAGCTTCATTTGGGCCTGAGGCAACCAAATCCCCATGCCCAGTGAAGCTGAGCTTTCCAACATGCCTGAAGCCTTAAATCTTCAACATAGCTGCATCTATTCCTGGATCTAGTTTGGTAGAGGATCTCGAAATGCTGGTATGTGTATCTGGATGTAACTTCTGTCTCCTAAAGTTATCGACATTCTGAGGACCTGACTCTCCTACAGGGGGCAGAGTACCAAAGGCTACTCTCATAGTAAATTCCTCATGTGTCTACAAGATGCTTTACCAAAAACAACCTCATGCTACTCCAAGTGATGGTCTGAAGGTGAAGCTCAGTAGTGGCCTACTGCTCACCTGGCCACAGGTAAATGGTGAGTGTGGCAGGTGAAAACTCCTGTCTACAACTGCATTTGTTAAAGAGTCTCCCTTTTGCCTATTTAATGGTTGTTTTTGCCCTGTTAAGGGGATGGGAGTGGATTTAACAATATATTCCCTTTTTTACACCCTTACTCATCTCTGCCCATGTGTTGGAGCAGCTGTCCTCTAGGGTGGTGAGAAAGTTTGCAGGTAAATATTGATTTTTTTTTCTCTTTGTAGTAATTCAGCAAAAAGGCAGCACTTTACTTTTCACCTGCGTTGCATCCCTTCTCTCAAGAGGATCAGTTCCTGAGAAGTAACCTTAGGACAGAAATCCTTACATATATGAATGAAAAAACAGGCACAGAATTCCTGATAAAGGATCCCCAGAGTCCTATAACCATCTTTCTGCCTTCATTAGTGCCTAAACAACAGGGGATGTTGTGTGGGGGAGGGAAATGAGGTAGGAGGCAGCTGAGGGGAGGAGTAATAGTACTCTGCTAACAAAATTCCTTTGAAAAGATACATCCAGGACTTCTGTGTCTCCTTTCACCTGCCTCACTCTGGGCAACCACATTAAGAAGGAAAAAAAATGTAAAGCTCTACTAACCAGGCCCTATGGGAAAATAAGATAAATATCAGCAGAGCTCGTGCTGTTATGGGTGGGAAATCCACACAGCACCAGGATCAACACATCCCTGCCATGTGGCAGCATCTGGCTTAGCAGAGGTTCCAGTGCTTCTTTGTACTCCTCTTTGATCTGTTGCTGTGTACAGCAATGAGCACTTGATTAATTTGATTTTCCTGGTGCTGAGGGGATGTTTGTGCAGCTGGAATGGGAGGAAGAGCTTGCTTTAGACACCATGTATTGGGAGATGCTACCTGTCCTTGGGGATTTTCTGATCCTCTCCAAAGTGCAGCACTTTCTTGGGAAGGAGCTAATCCTGTGAGACACTGAGGGCCACCAAGGCACTGACATATGAGAGTGGTTTTAGGCCAGTTCACTGCAGCCTCAGCCCTCTCCTCCCCATTCCACCCTGTCAAAGTCAAGGCTGCTTCTCCTGCAGCACTGCCCTTCTGGCAACTCTGAGTCTCTACTTCTTGCCATAACCTCAGCCTATCATCTGAGGATGTAGTAGTTAAATAACAGTCTGAGCTTCTGCAAAACAACTGTGGGAGTCCCTCAGGCCACCGAGGTTGCTAACTCCTGCCCCAGAGCCCCAGGGAGCAGATGCAGTGACTATGTAAAGATTTCTGAGGACAGCAGTATAAAAGCAACTCGCACAGTGGCCAGCAGGCTCCAGCTTGGTTGGAAACTGCCCTGTCCTGCATCGAGTGCCCATGGTGGGGGATGTATTTCTCTTGGCCTTTCCTGCTTTGCAAAATTCATCCATCTTGTGACATAAATGGGCATGAGGAGAAGAGCAAGGATCCCTTCCTGACCAAAAATCAGTCAAGATAGTGATAATCTTTTAATCTAAAACTCTATTTCCAATAGCAGTGGTTCCTCCTCACCAGGATTTCTCCATCAATCGGGTCTGTACTGCTTTCAGGAAGACATCTGCCTGGTGCTTGGGATGGAAGTTGTGCTCTTTGCTCTCTGGGGATGGTTTCCCCTGGATGGAGTATTGGTTCCTGCCTTCCCTAAGGATAGCCTTTGCCTGCTGCTTGTTTCTTTCCCTGAATGCCTATTTCAAGGGAAATTGTTGGTTTATGCTCCACTCTTGCCAGAGCCCCAGTGAGGACTGTCAGAGTTCTTTCCAAACTGATGGTGTGGACTGCAGGCAGTGACTGCTGCTTTGGGGCTTCTAGGAGTAGCAAAGCTCTTCTGTAAACTCCAGCAGAGCACAGGCTGTATGTTGAGGTAATCAGCATCCTTGATCTTCTCCTCTGCGACCCAGCAGTTAGCTTATTTTTCCTCTGTTGTGGCAAAAATGCAAAGAAAACAAATATGAAAGATTATTTAATGAACTCTGGAAATGAATAATGAATAGATCATTTTAAAGTGGTTCTTCAGGCTGCTACAGAGTGCTATCCTGACATGTGAGAGCAGGGAACTTGGCTCATACAAAGGAGGGTAGTAATTTTGTTCCTGAATGAATGGCTTCCAGGATGAATGGGACAGTTAATTGTTTCTTGAAGCAAACTTCTCAGACATCAATGTGTCTAAGAAGAAGAATTGGCAGTGTGCTGAGCCTTAATTTTTAAACCATGTGAAAGATAGGCTTGACTTACCTTTGCAATGAGTTGGTTTTATGCCACTGACTTCAGTGGAGAATTTGTAACCCTCACATATCACCTGCCTGGCTATTTGTTGGCACTCAATAAGAAATGAAACACCAAACAAGGTTTTCCAGCAAGACTACAATTTTCTGGAAGATCCCACACTGACAGAAGAGTAGAATATATGACTGACTTCAACTGATTTGTTGCATGTCTTGTGTTAAACACATTATCTTTGCCATGATATCCTGGCTAAGTCTTTATCTAAAAACCAAGAAAGCTGTTTGAAACCTTCATCTATTGGGAGACTGGCTCACATTTCAAATAAGTTATATACAGCACTTTTTACTAGACTGAAAATTCAGGTTGGTCTTCAATTATTGGTTATAACTCAAAAGGATTTTAGGATAGCTGTGCATTTTGGGTTTGGTGTCTCTTGGAGTCCTTGGTGGATAGACTCATGATAGTGAAAACATTTTAGGGATGGATGACTCAAGAAATTTCCTTCTTAGAGTCTCTTTAAAATAACTTCCTTTTAATGAGAAAATCAGAAGGATTCTTAAAAAAGGCAAATGCATGTTTATGTATGGTATGAGCGTATGGATTTAAAAAAAAAAAAACAATTTAAGAATCCAGGAAAATTACTAGCAAAGGTGCAAAGTTTTCAAGTTATCCAGAAAAAAATGTGCAAGCAGCCAGCAGTTCAGGCTTATCAAGGGAAATCTTTTATTGTGAAGGCATCTTTCTGGTCTGTGACTTGCAGATGTGTCAGGGGGCTGAAGTGGAGGTGTAGGAGCCATGCTGAGGATCAGAGTCCTGCCTGTCTCAGTGTGTTTAGCCCTTTCTGCCCTCCCTCATGGTGCTGTGCCTGACCTCCACAGTGTGATGGTTGGGTCTCTGGAGCTTGGACAAGCAGTTCCTATGGGAACAAAATCCCTTACCAAGGCTCTTCCTATTTCCACTCCATGAGACAGGCATTGGTTAGATGGTGTGGGAGTAGGCACCTCATCCAGGGCTCACTGGGAGCCAGATGTTAGTTGTGAGTGAGTGTCAAGTAAGCCCTTTACTGAAGCATTTGTGATGTGAAGAAAGTTTAACTTTTATTTTCACACTTGAGAGACTGTTACAAACTGATCAGCTCTTTGTTGTAGCACGTGGTTGGTTTTGCTGTGTGTGAGACACAGATGTGGTCCATAACCTTCCTTGCTTCAAGATCAAGTGTGGTTTTCCTAATTCACTCTTCTCTTACAACTTGTTTTCCTCAGCTTAAAAAATACAGGGTTACATTTGTGTATTGTTGCATGTAAAGATAGAAATTTGATTTTTAAAACATGTCAGACATCTCTTTGAAATTGGGAGCTAGATCCCTAAATGTCATTTGAAATCTGGAGCTGTGCACCAGATGGAGAATCAGCACTTAAAGAGTAATTTCACAAAGGAAGTGGAGTGAAATAATTTCCTTTAGCAAATAGTTTCACAGCATGAATAAAGAAAGCAGAGCCAACATCTTGCACAGGGAGATCATGCTTCTTCTCCCTCTCTTCATGCCTCTTTCCTAGGGTTTTGGAGAGCTTCTTCGGGGGGAGTTTTCTTCTATGGATGCATCCAGGCCACATCATGGCACAAGGGAATGTGCCAAACTAGGTATTGGTTGCTCTCTAATTGGCATAACTGCAGGTCAGAGTCAACACTTTGTGTCTCATGAAAGGCTGAACCCTTTTTGTGTCCTGAAGTGATTTGAGAGTAAATAAAAATGTCACAACTGGCCTGGGGAATTAATCCAAGATAATATCAGAGGCTCTTCAAGGCAGGCTGATAATGGGTTGTGTCGGCCTTATGTAACTGGATATACGTACCTGAGGTTAGGTGCAAATGTAGGGGCTGCAGCTGGGCTCAACACCCCAGCAAATGGACAGGAAAATCCCATCAGCTGCCAATGTCACAGTATCAAAGCCTGGCAGTGTCCCTGGTGGGGAAAATCCAGTCCCTAATCATCTCTGAAGACAACAGTGACACTGCAGATTGTCAGGGATTAGTCCTAATCTAGACAGTCTAGAAGAGCTCTCTGAAGGTTCCTTATCCTGCATGCTGGGGACATGTGCAATGTGCAAGTTTTTTGCAATGTCTGGGAGGGAAATGAAACTTTCTAGACAGGTGGAGCTCATCAGTTTTCAAAAAACAGCTTCTGCTTAGAGATCAAACAACTGCCATATGGTGTTGTTTTTTCCTATAGCACAAACATTTTTAGCTCTGCCAGGAGAAGTCTGGGGAACTGATTGTCAGTGGCTGCACAGGATATGGCTAAACTTGGATTAAAACCCTACCAAAGCATGGAGCAGCTTTGGAGAAAGGAGCTGAATGGCAAGTGGGAGAGGGAGTGATGCAGTGGGTCACCTAGGGAAAGAGGTACTCCTCAATTTAACCTCAGTTTTATTTTATGAAACCTGGCTGCTGCAAAGATACAGGTATAAAAAAGAAATTAAAATTTTTAGAACCCTTCATATAATTAGACACCTTCAGCAAGCTCTGAATCAACATTATTTCTGTTTTAAAAATGTAATAATAATTGCATGTTACTGCTCTCATTCTTGGCTATAAGATAAAATCTCATTAGGAGCTGCAATAACAGCACATCTAAGAGCAAAATTTGACTAAAAATGCTTTCATTTTCACAACACCCACTTTTCCTTTGAATGCTCAAAGTTACTGCAAAACATTTTTGAAAATTAGCTATTAGCTACATACTGTAGTAATTTTTCTAGTGCCAGCCATTGCATAGAACATCTACATTGTAATAAACTTTTTACAGTACCTTAAATTTGTCTTGTTATTGTCTATCAAGTGTTGTTATTGCTAAACTTGTTCCAGTACTGACTCAGTTGATGAGGATAATTTTACCATGTAGGCAGCCCTAATTCGTGATCATCTGGGGCTTCACATAGCATCTAGAACCTTCCTCAAAATCCATTTTGCAAGTGACTAAGACATTCATGAAAAATCTTTGAGCTTGAGGTTTGTGCTATAAATGCAAAGCAGCATTTATTATTTTGGGCTTTACAAATGCAGTTTTAATTTTACCTTGATCAATACTTCATTAAAGTGGGTCAGGTAGGAACTGTTTGTTTCTCTGGTCTCCCAAGCAACTTTCTTTGCCACATTAAGAAAAAGGAAAAAAAAATCCAAAGCTTATAGCATTCAAGACAGCCTGAAAAAATATTTTTCTTTTCTTTGACCTCCCTTCCCCCTTCCAGGCTTTCTGCTCCAATAGCTTGTATTGTAGTCATACTGTGCTTGGAGTCACTTGAGAGCATCCTTAATGCTGCATCTCTGACACTGTAAGCAAATAGACTACTTTTGTGCAGCAATCTGTAAGCTACACTTCAAGAAACACTTCCTTGTCTACTAACAGACACCCAGGAAGGCTGAGTGACTTTTTGAGCAGAGAGGTCACTGGCAAAATGAGGAAAGTTGCCTTGTCTTCCTTGGTGCAATGAACTCAGTGCAGCTGGAGGAGGGGTCAGCTGGCAGTGGGTTTTCCCTCTCCTTGGGCTTCTGCTGCAGCACTGAGCCCCTGTTGTCCATGTTCTGATTTGGGTGTGTGCCACAGAGAGTGCAAGAAGAGCAGGGAAAGGCCTTGCAGGTGTCTGTGGCTGTAGGGTTGTGTGTGCTAACACAATCTTCTGAAGTGCATGAAAGGTCAGGGCATGGTACCTTGAGGTACAACTTAGGGATACAGATTTGGTGATGCAAAATGGAACTCAGTTTAATGTGAGTCATGTTCCAAATTGGCTCATTTCACGAGAGGAAATTCTGCCTTAACACACTCAAGTTTTGATCTGAAGAGGAAGTTACCTCTTCCCTCTTCCCCTTTTATCATCACTGGTGATAAACAGGGTATGTGGAGACTTTCCCACCTGTGGTCTGGTAGGAACAGACTCATTCCCCTGGGGTCATTTGTACCAAGTTAACTGCAGAGAGGATGTTGGACACCTGCAGGGTGGAACCAATGGAAAGGTGAGACATCACAAAAGCTGGATTGCTTTGTCCCTAGATCTGTCCTGCCAAGGCAAAGTCCTTTCCTTCTTGGAAAACCACAAGTGTCCCTGCCATGAAGTCACATCCAGGAAAACTGCTTTTTCTTTTGCTTTCACTTGTAGAGAGTTTCCTGTAACTCTCCTTGGATTTTAAGCTGAGTTTGTTGAAGTCTTATGTTCTTTCACTCCCCCTCCAGTATTTCACAGGAGTCTTTTTTCCCCCCTGCATTTTGTTAGAGAACAAATTCTTCCTGCACCATTGGAGCTGTGGTTTGCTGTGCTTTTCGTACAAGATGGTTTCAGAGAGTGGAGGATTGGCTCAGACCTCTTGACTATTCTCCCCATACACCGCTTTTGAGGCTTCAAGGCTCACCTGCCTTTTAGTAAATCAGAGTTGACACTGGCTGGCTTCAATGCTGGTGGCAGCTGTTCCCCTGCTTCTTGAGATTTGTGGATGGGCTGCTGGCAAATATTCCTGGCTGAAGTTGCTAAAGTCTTATCTCTCTTTGTATGGAGGTGCAGAAGTTGCCTTCAGTGAGTCCCTGGGGTCTCTTGCTGCAGTGTAAAAGTCTTGTTTCGTTGCAGGGATGGGGCAGAAGGCAAAGTCTGCAGAAGGCCAGTTCAGTGCACTGAGGTTAGGGCTGGCTTTGCTGGGGGAATTGGTACCTGCGGTATAACGTGTGAGTTGTAACTAGAGGTCTGGTGTCCCAGTCAGCTCCAGTTAATATGTGAGGATGGCATTACTATTATTGAGAATAAACCTACATCCTATAAAAAATCCAGACTCCCTCAGATCTTATGAATACTTCTGTTACACTCCTGGTTCTTGGGGCTGGCTTGAACTGCAGCCTAGGGAGGAACCAAGAGGTGGAAGAGAGCCACACTCCCTCCCAGAGTGGTCTGGCCTGGGGTGGAATTAACCTCCTTGTTCAGTGCAGAGGAAAAAAAATTCAAAGCAGGCCAGGCTTGACCTACATTTGATCCTTGCAATGTTCAAGTTCTGCTTCCTGCACTTTTTCTTGCAGTGACCTTTTGTTCCTAGGAGGTAAGAACTGCTTTGAGGCATTGCTGTGTGTTCTGTATGGCAAAACTTTCTTTCCGACAGGAAAGGATAATTTGAAGGTCGTTATTTCTGTTACAGGAAATCTCAAAGTCAAATTAAAAAAAGGAAACTTGTTCTTGTGAAGTCTTCAAATATCATAGGATTAAATCTCTCTTTAGTTTCTGACATTATGGATGGGATGATTGCCACTTATCTCTCATATGTGCCGTGCGCTTTGGAATAGCGCATCACACCAACCAAATCTTTGAGTGGGGAAGAGAAACATGATCTGTGCCAGCAGGGTGAGGGAAGGGCCAGGGGGCTGGATTTTCAAATGCCAGGTGATGTGGCTGAGGAAAGAATTAGTATTTTTGTCTGCTTGTGAGAGAGTGGAGAGAGCAGAACCTGGTTATTCAGAGGACACGAGGTGATTCAGAGGAGCATATGGTAGTCCAAGGCAGAGCTGTGCCAATGCTTTTTTTTCCCTGCTCCCTTCCTTTGCTTTCTGCAGGAATGAAGGCACAGGTGAGGAAGGATATGAGGAAAGCTGTTTGGAGTTGAACAAGGGGTCTTACATTGAACAAAATATCTGCATTTACAGAATTGAGGTTTAAAGAAATTGGGAGAGCCACTCCCAAGCCCTAAGTGATGGATAGCTCCCTTGCACCCTCCTCATGCTTTCCTTAGTGACCACTGTCTCCAAGCTGCTTTGAGCCTTTAGTTGATGGAAATAAGACCCTTCTGAAAAGGGGACCACAGGCCTCTCTCTGCATCACTGGAGCACTGGTGGGGCTGTTAAGTTTACTTCAAGAGATGTTCAGTGCCTTTTCCTGCCTCATACAAGAGGAAGTACTGGCAGAGTTTAGGGAGTACTGGGATTTTTCAGTGATGATTTCCACCAGACAGTGACAAGGCCTCTTGGTGCTCATCTTCTGGGAGTCATCAGTGAAGAAGGGCATTGGTGTTGCTGCCTAATTACATATCAAACCATGGGTTTTGTTTTACTTTCTCAGTGAGGAAGGGGCTGGAGAGTGTTCAGGTGGGAACGGACAGAAATGGTCATTCCCAGCAACCTCCCTGCTGCAAGATCACCTACCCCTGTTGTGGCACAGTGTGTGTACACTGTCTTGTGCATCAGGGTGTTTGCAGATCTGCCTTGTCCCAGCTCACACACTGCACAGGGAACCAAAAACACCAAGTGCAGAGCCCAAGATGTCTGCAGGCAGCAACATCTTCACAAGGTCCTCTCTGAAGTAGGACTTGGCCACAAAACCAATCTGACCTATTTTGCCGTGCTGGCTCCTGACAGAGGCAAAATGTTAACCAGTCAGAAATCATTTCCATGAGGGCACTTGGTGCCTTTTGACTCGGTTTTGTCAGCCAGCACCTTTTCCCCTCTGTGCAGCTACCCAGGTGAACTCAGCTGAGCAGGGGCAGAGAGCAGCCTGACCTTATCAGTGGATGTGTCCCTTTTATTTCAAGGATGCTGAGGTTATGGAGTCAAAGTAGGAGATGGAAAGCAGTATTTGCTGAAGCAGAACATCAGCTCCTGCCACGTTACCCCTCCTGCACAGTGAAGTGAAACCCTGACCAAGACCGGAGTGTAACTGGTCAGCTCCAGCTTCTGTTATGATGTTGAGTTCAGGTTATTTGTGCAATCTTCCTTCTGCTGCATCCCAGCTTCTGAGAGCTTAACTGCTTCCATGTCTTCTGTGTGCTGCTTAAAAAAAAAAAAAAAAAAAAAAAAAAAAGGAAAGAACTAGAAATCCATCTGTCCTGTTTTTTGGCATTGCATTTAACAGCCACATGGGGCTGAGGCCTTTTGATTAACTTTACTTTGCTTTATGGACTAGTAGAGCACTGAGCTGTCAGGCACTCATGTGGTGGCCCTGTTTAGTTTTTTCGTCTCTCTGTCATACCTCATGCTGTGCAAGATCCAACTTTGCTTGGATCCTGCACAGTGCACTTTCTGTGTCCAACTCTTGCTCAGCTGTGAGCAGTCAGCACAATTTATTTGCTGTGGAATATAACCTGTCAGCAGATTTTTTTCTCCTTCCTCGTGGAAAGGCTGAATCCAACACAGGCAGTGCTGCTACTGTACTCTGCATTATAAACTCTTCCAAGCAGGGAAGCAAAGCATCTTCCTCTGTTCCTCTTTAGTGGCCAGCACCCAAGCAGAGATTTATGAATTTCCATCACCAAAACAGTTTTCAGAGCAGTTGGACTTGCTGTCAAATGCTGTGATTGTCCCTTGATGATCATCATCCACTGTGGAATATCAAGTTATGGCTCCAAAGGAGCAGCAAGTCAGAGCCTTCGCTGATATCAGCCTCTGCAATCCCTCTGAAGGCAACACAGCTCCACCACTTTACACCACACATGGTGTGTGCCAGCCTTTATCTGGCATCTCCAGCTCTAATAGGAACATATGCTTGCCTAAATTAAGAAGGAATATTTTTGTGCTTTAGTACAAGCATACTAACAATTCCAATTTATTTTAAGGATGTGTCTTAAAAGCATTAAAAGCGACATAAAATGATAATACATGTAATTTACCACTGTGGAGACTGTCAAGTGTTGTCATGCTACTGGCATTGTATTTAACATCCCGACTACCAAGAGGCATCACTAATAGAATTTGCATTAATATACACAGCTTCTTTAAAAATTAATTACCCAAAGTAGAGCATCATGTACTGAGACTCTCAAACAGGAGAGAAACATTGAAGCGGCACTGAAATAAGCAGTCTCAGAGCTCCTTGGGAAGCCAAGGGCAGCTGGAAATATTGCCCTAGCCATTCTCTCCTGCTCAGTGCATCATGATGCAGACACAAACTGACAGCAGGAAGCATTGCCATGGAAAATTCTGAAGGAAATCATAGATTTGAACTGGGCATGGAGGCTGCTGTGCTGCTGTTGAAGGCTGCTGTTGTTGCAGCTGCAAAGAAATACAAGGAACCTGTTAAGTCATGAAAAGGAAATGTGATCTCTTCCAATGTTTCCCCAGAGGCAGGGAGGTGCCAGAGCTTCACAACCCATGTGGGTCACATATTTGTGTGCTGAGGGAAGTTTGCATGGGTCAGAATGTCTGACAGCAGCAGTGAGGCAGTGCAGAGCTCACCAAGGAAATGTCTGATAACCCTTGTCAGGCTCTTTATTTTCCTTTTCTGCCATCAGCCTGCAAATGCAATGGCAGATTGGGATGCTGTTCACTTGACTGTAATAAATTAGCAGCAACCATTCAGTCTCCAGCCCCTCCAGTTTCTTCATGTGATAGAAATGGCTGGAGATGCATTTTTGCTGCTCTACATGGAGGAGAAAAAACAAACTTTTACTGGTCACATGTACTGACACCTTTAGTCAGAAGCTGAACAAAGTTAATTGTATTTGTGAAAATGCTTGGGCAGCTCATGGCCTTCTTTTGTAGTTTTTGCTGGATTATAAGTCTGAGCTGTGGTGCAGACACGAGGGATCTGACCTCATTGCCCATGGACATCCTTTCTATCAGCTGAGTGAGAGGAAACAGGCCAGGAATGTGCCTGAGTCAGGCAGAGTTTCTTTGTCTCCCATGAGTTTTCCACATTTTTCACATTTTCACTGAGCTCTTTACAGCTTTTCTGCAAAGAACTTCCCACAAGTGTAGGTATTTTCTTTCATTACTACCTGTAAGTGAATGTTCTGTCTCCAGCTCTGTTTTAAAATTATGAATACAGTAAATTCACGAATACAAGCTGCACTGAGTATAAGCCGCATCTCTGGGTGTTGGCAAATATTTCGGCTTTTGTCCATAGATAAGCCGCACACGAATATAAGCCGCTCTGTCATTCGCAGCGAGGACCCGCGTGCAATTAGTAACAGAACCGCGGGAGGGCGGGGTTTACTGGCTGAGCTAAGGCTGTGCAGGCTCGGCCCGCTAGGGGCCGCTGACGGGGCCAGGTGGCCCAGCCCGGTGCTGCCGCTCGGGGCTGGCCGCCGCTGCAACTGGGCTCGGTCACCCCGGGTCGGCGCTGCCCCGCGGTGGCAGGCAGGGACGGAGCTTCCCCCGCTCCTACGGCAGCGGCGGCGGGCGGGGACGGAGCTTTCCCGCGCCCGTGGCGCCGGCGGCGGGCGCAGACAAAGCACCCCACCTCCTCCCCGGGCTGCAGCAATGGCGGCGCGCGTTTCCCGCCCCCCCCCCGAGCCGCGGCAATGGCGGCGTGGGGCTCCCACCGGCTCCCCGAGACGCGGCAATGGCAGCGCAGGGCTCCCGTCGGCTCCCGGAGCCGCGGCAATGGCGGCGCCCCCCCCCGTCGGCTCCCCGAGCCGCGGCAATGGCGGCGTCCCCCCCCGTCGGCTCCCCGAGCCGTGGCAATGGCGGCGCGCCCCCCCCCCCCCCCTCCTCCCCTGGGCTGCGGCAGAGGAGGGAAGAAGAGAGCTCTCCTGCCTCTCTCCCCGCCCCCTGTGCTGCCTGCAGGGAGCCAGGGCGACACGGTAACACTGTAACAATTGCGAAATGCCGGCTTTTACTGACCGGTGCTTGGCTCGGCACTCTGGCTGGCACGTCTGGGGTTGTAAATGTCAGAAAATTATTCACATATTAGCCGCCCCCGACTATTAGCCGCACTTCCGGGTTTCCACCAAAATTTTTGTCAAATTGCTGCGGCTTGTATTCGTGAAATTACTGTAATTTCCAACCCTCTCATGTACTGTCACCTTGAAGGTATTTATGAGCCCTGGTCCTGTTACCTCGGAGCTGAGGTAGTGCCATTGTTTCTATTGCAGTCACAAGTCTCACTGTCCAATTTCAGGGTTCATTACTCAGCAGTGGAAGTTTTCTCTGACTGGAATTTGGAAAGTGGGCTTTCAGGTGGGGAGTAACTAGAAAACATCAAATGCAACTATTCACTGTTATACTTATGGAAGAGCAAGGGAGATGAATGGTTTTCATGGCAGGCTGGCTGCTTTTGGCGAGTTATTGGGAAGTTAAATGATTTCCAAGCAGTGCAATATTTCTGCTTTTGTCCCCTCAGCATCTCCATCTGCTCAAGGCACGTGTTCAGTCTGGGGAAGGAGCTCAAGTTCAGAGACTGCTGCAAGTCTTGGTGGTCAGACAGCTCTGGGCCAAAATGCTGTTGGCTAAAATACAAATGAAGACCATGAAAGGGGCAGGTTTAAGAAAAATTCTTCAGTTTCTCTGAATCCAGCCCTGATCAGTACTTGTAGGCTCCTTGACTCTCTATGGATGGAGAGGAAGGCCACTTATAGTCTCTAAGAGCTGGGTTTTTTTATATTTAAAGGAGGCTGTTACAGCGAGAACCGCCATGTTTAATGAGTGCCTGTTTTTCTGATTCATCATTTCAGAGCTGTATTTATTCATATGGTGGTCAGGGTTACCTTCCCTCTCCAATCCCCAGGAAATTATGTTATTAATGACAAATGCTCAGGATGCTGCTGGTGTCTGAGAGTTCTGCACAGAGCAGGCTTGGGGGACAGGAATATCTCCTCGGGAAGGCTGAGTGGGTGGTTGGCAATGAGAAAGCACCTATGCTCAGTTCTGCAGCAAAATGAGGCACAAATCAAATGCTTCCATTCCAAACAGGGAAACTCAAAGGGCTGCTTTGCTGACCAGATGTGCTGAGTAGCAGAAGGGGAAAACAGGGGTGTGGGTGCCCCACTGGGACATGGTTAGAAGTCATTAAAAATGAGGGATATAGAAGATGGGTTGAGCTAGACTCCAGCTCTAAAAGACAGGCTGAAAGCTCTGGAGTGGGTCCAAGGAGTGAAATGGGTCAAGAAGCTCTAAATCTAGGAAGGCTTTGTTTGTACATCAGAATGAAAATAGGTATTTTCCCTTTCTTTTTCTGTCCACACTGGTGGGAATGCCATTCAGGTGACTGAAGGATTGAGAATCTCCCCCTGCCATGCTACTTCACCACCACCCTTGCAGCCCTACTTCTGCAATCAGCATTCCAGGGCAAAAGAGGATGAAGAAGGGATTGCTCTCTGCTCCAGCATTGGGAACTGGGGATCAAAAAGAGTCTGAGGCTGTTGCTCCCAGTTTTTGGTGCATTCAGACTGTCCTGTGCTTCTTCGAAGGCCAAAATCCAGAAAGTGCAGATACAGTGCTGGCAGCAGCAGGCAGTCCCTACCCTAGAGGAGGATGGAGCTGTCGAGATCTGCAGACAGAGGATTTTGGAGGAGAGACTGCAGTGAAACAGGCAGCTGCAAACATTCAGCTACATTGTAAGGGGTGAGACAGACTTCTGAGGCACTGTGGAGAGCAGGATGCTTTCTGTGTCTCAGGACAGGCTGCACAACCTCAGCTGCTCCCACGAGTCACCAGGGATGAGCTGTGCTGTGAGAAGGGCTCTGCGTGCAGAGCAGAATTCTGTGCTAACGTGAAAGGGATTTGTCTTGTTAGTGCCTTGCTGCTTTTGATTTCCCCAGAAACAAAGTGAATCCCAAAAGGCATTTCTTTCTCACTTTCCTCCTGAAGTTTGATTATTTGAAGAGATCCAGGAATTGCATAGTTTAGGAGAAGGTTCCTAGGGAAGGTAGCTTCTGTCTGCCTGGTGCTGCATCCTGAGACTGAGTCAGGAGCACCCTGGGAAAAACTGATCTGATGCTCAGTGCCTGCAGCTCCATAGTAGCTCACAGGGGTTTAAACCCTCACAAAGCTTCGAGCAACAACAAAACAGGGAAGCAGAGAACTGGGGATGTAGCTAGTGAGGGCAAAATCGTTGCTTTCTTCTCTGTTACCAGTATCATTTCAGCCTCAAATTATTCCTTTGTCCAGGTCCAATGTTTAGCAAAGCCATGGGACAGACCTGTCTTCCCAACAGCAGGGAAGTGTGAATCCAAACCAACCATTACCCTGTTTCTGGAACAAAGCTGATGTTCCCAAGGAAATCCCTATTCTGGAGTGGCATGGTCCTGTGCCTTGGGGCTATTCCAGTATGTCAGGAATTTGGCAGCAGGAGAGTGGTAGGATTGATGGAATAGGGGTGCACCCCCAAATTATAACCTCGTCCTGTTGTACTAAGGACAAGATGGAGTTTGAGTATTTTTATTTTTATCCTTCTCTTTTATTTTCCCCTCCAGCTCTTACTAATGCTTTGCAGCTCTTCAACCAGGCAGCTGGGGGGTTGTGTGACCTTGGCTGTCCCAGGCTGTCCTGTCCTCAGGACATGGCTTTGCAGCTGGGACTAAATCCATGTGTTACCCAAAACCCCAGCAACACTTTCCTTTGAGTGAGTGTCTCTGTGGGAGCATTCTCCAATATAACTTTGGTAGTGTAAATACTAGAGATATTTACCTTCTGTTTCAGGGGAGTGAGAGCTTTGGTCTTCCAGCATGATATTTAATTCCTTGTCTGGGCTTAGCCTTTATTGGTTCTGGATTGTCAGCCAGGGCGGCAGGGGAGCTGTGGTGGATTTCTGCTTGTTCCCTTTTAGGTGTGTGAGGTATCACCCTCACAAGCAGATGGCTTTGGAGGAGTCTGTCTCCAAGGAGCTCTGCTGGCTCTGCATGTGGCAGAAGTCACAGTGCAGAAATCTTAGCAACAATATCACCTTGCAGATGTTACCCTTCACTCACCACCAGTTTCCTCCCTCCAGAAAGGCCCCTCTGATTATTGCTGCTAGTATAGGAAAGGGTCACCACAACATGTGTGTCTCATAAGCAGAGAATTTGTCAGATACAAACACAGCCACTCAGACATACATTGACCCAGAGGTTCTTGGGGCTGCTTTTAGGGTGATGCTCCATAACTCTCGTGGTCCCAGGCAGTCAGGGATTGTCCCAGCTGATGGCAGGGCCAGAAGAAAGGCATCTCTACATTTCTCATGGTCTTTTTAAAATGGTCATCAAAATGTTTCCATTTTCAACAGCAACACATTTTCAGAGGTTACTAAACAACACCTGGATCTCTGAAAATTAAATACAACTTTTTATCAAAACCCAGATATTTCTATATACTCTCCCCTTTCCTAGTTTACCATTAGGAATGTAGAATACTTGGAGCAGGAACTAAAAATACCCCCAGGTTTTTAATTGTGGTTGAAAAGGCTATTTGCCTGTTTTGAAGGTTTAGTTTTCACTGTTATTTAGAACTGGTTGCCCAAAACACAAAATTTAGGTTTGGCCTGCCCACACAACATTTTCACACTGATCTTTTGTCAGCCTGGCCACCCACAGGCTGAATAAAAGATCACACTTCCTTGTGTGAGGATAGAAGGTGGGTGAGGACACGCTGCAGCAGGTGATGGAGATATTGAGCTTTGCTCCCTGGCAATGTCTCCTGAAACTAATAGCTGAAGAGAGAAGGGCTCCTGGGCGAGGCTGAGGTGCTGGAGAGACACCCAGGTGATTTAGCCACTCCTGCAGGGAGCCAGTGCCAACAGTGAGTCAGGTTTCCTGCTCCTTAAATTTACACTCATCAGTCCTCACCTCTCTCTGCACTTTTGTAAAGCATATTGGGATCCAAGGTAGTTACAAAACAATGTCAAAGGTGTTAAAACTATTACCGTAAAAATACATCTGTTTTCTGCAGTAATACCTTGGAATGCCATGGAGCTCTTGGAAACTAGAAGGGCTGCCAGAGTGTGTCTTGTGTGGACTTGGAGAAGTCTGCTAAAATGGTAGGATTTTCTTTCCTTTTAAAATCATTATCGTAGGCAGTTAGAAAAAAGCCAATTCTGTATTCTGTGTGATGAGATATTGATCTAACTTCTAGATCCCTCTAACCTGATTAAGGCCTTAAGAATTTCAGCTATTGAAAAATATTTTTTTTTTTTCATAGGAATATCTTAAGCTTAACATCCTAGTGCAGCCTAAGTGTTTCCCTGAGAACTTTAAATAGCTCAGCCTGTAGGGATCATTCAACTCTACCAAAGGCTTTAACATATGCTTGTATGTAAATATAGTTTATATATAAATTAAGCTTTTATACGTATATGTAAATGTAGATTATGTATATGGCAGTTTGCAGCCAATCTCGAGAAGGGATTTTCTTGGTATCTTTTCATGGTATGTAGTTGGGCAAACAGAGCTGGATCTAACCCAGGCAGCTTTGAGATGTCTGTTATCCCTGTCATCTTTGGGATCACACCTTCCCTAAAGGGAGGTGAAGCTCAGGCATATGGGGGTGCTTGCAAAGATGCACCTTTACCTTGTGGTAACATTCACTTGACTGCACAGGCTGGAGAGGGTGTTAATACACAAGAACAGAGATCCAGGGCTCTGGTAAATGCTCATGGCAGATATGCTTCCATTGGAAGGGAGTGTTGCAATTTCCAGCTGAAGTGACTGCGCTCTCATGTCTTGCCAAGTCCTTGCGTGTGGTTTGCCGCACTCTGCCAGCCCTCCAGCCTCTCACCTGCACCATGCTGGCCACAAGGGTGACTTGAGCTCCCAGAGCTGCGTGTCCTAAGCCTCTCATGCTGGGAGACAGATCTTGGTAACTGCAACAAGTGAGAGCAGGAGGGCCCAAATCTAACCAGCTTTGAGCCCTGTCATGGAGGATCACCCCTACGAAGGTGGGAGTCTTGAGCTTCCTTGGAAACAGGAAACCATGATCATTTCACTCTGTGCTGATTTTTTGGCGTTGGAGCATTGTGCTTCCTCATGTCTGCAGCACAGCTGGGAAAGAAGAGCTTCAGCCCAAACTAGATTCAGCACCTTACCCAAGCAGTGATGGGTGGTTTTACTGCTCTCTGTCCTTTCCCTTCCCCACCTCCCAGTGCTTTGTGGAGCTGTAAGGATCAGAGCTCTTAAACTCCCTGAAGGAAATGCAGTATGCAGTGTTTGACTTTTCAGAAACACCATGTGGTGGCAATTGTCAAACTGCTTCCTTCTGTGCTCCAACAGCCCCTGCTAAATATGCGTAGGTTGGTGTTGCCACAAGCTCCAGGTACGTCCTGCAGGTCTGATCTGCAGATGTGAGCCCAACATACAAAGTGAGCAACACCAGTCAATCACACATCTGGATTATTCAAATGGTTGGAACTAGCAATGTGCTCTCAGCAGGCTCAGAGTGGCATTTGCATTTTGGCAGCACAAATGCAGATTTTAATCCTGCCAACAAGAAATCTTTGTGTGTGCCCTGGCTGCATTCAGAAGTTTCCTCGAGGTATTCCTGGTTGCAACTGTGGGATAATCAGTGATTGCTTTTTGAAAGTCACAAAGTTCTGGCTGACTTGTCTTTTTCCATGGAAAAATATTAGGAAATATGATCTGGGTATGTGGTGGTAACAATGGAGAAGCTCTGACAGAAATAGAGAATCCTCCTGAGGACTTTTACTCTCTGGCAGCTGAAAATGTATCTGCTGAGCTCCCTTTTGGGTAACTGAAGGAGACTCTGTGAGCAATGGGAATTCAAAACCATGCCCAAGGACTGCGCTGAGCACTTCCTTCAGAGGGGGAATATTTCCTGCTTTAGTGAAAGAAGGGCAAAAAAAGGAAGATAATCATGGGGAGGAAGAGGCAGATGCAAGAGGGAGAAGCATACGGAGCTGGAAGTGATGTAGTGGAAACACCAATTAAAGAGGAGGAGAAAGCCAGCATGGCTCCTGTCTGGGAAGGGGAAGCCAGGATGAGGTGCAAGCTTGGAGACGGAGAGATGCAGAAAAGAAGTAAAACAAGGCAGGCCAAATAGATTTCAGTTGTTGTGATGAGGCAAAGGGCATGAGGGATAAAGCAAAGCCAAAAGAAGGATGACGGCAGGTAGAAGAAACTGAGAGAGCATTTTCCACCAAAATGACAGCAGGAGAGAGGCCAATGTGCTTTTGCCATCCATCTTCACTAGAAATTCAGAAAGAGATCCCCATGGATATAAATGAACAGTCTTTTAGTTGACCTGAAATCTCCAGATTATTCACAAGCATCTTGAAATCCTGGCACTGAGTGTGGCGGGTTGATTTTGTTAAGACATTCTCACTTCTTGTAGTGTCCTCACATCTGTGATATTTTTAGATAAAAATAATTCAGTACAAATATAGTTTGTGTCTGTCTTTAAGAAATCAAAGTTGTTGTGATGCCTGGGGCTGTGGCAGAGAGCATTAGAGAGGCACAGGAAAAAGCTGATGCTGTATGGAGGCAAAAAAAGATCTGGAGTTAAAGAAAGAAGCTAGCTCCAGCATCACACTTCTCCCCAGCCCCTCTCCACCGGGCTCACAGTTAATCAGCGTGTGCTCCCAACAACCCCCTCTGATATATTAATTAGCACAGCACCCTAAGGAGGAGTGCAGAGCACTGTTTCAGCAGAGATAAACTGAGCTTTTCTGTGCATTTCCAGGCAGGCTGGCTCACACTGAGCTCTTAGCCACTGTCGCAGTAAGGGATGGAAGCAGAAGGTGGAAAGCTGGAGAAGCTCTGATCTCTCACTGGAGACATGGGAGGCTGTGAAGGCGCTCTCCGAATGCCAGCAGAGGGGAGTGAGCCAAAATGTGGAGTCAGCCCCCAGCAGCACAGCAGCAGTGAGCTCTCAGGAGGATTCCTGCAGCAGCCACTGCTTTTAAAATCTGGTCAATAAACATTAGGTGAAGTGGATGTTTCTTTGTCAGTGTGTTTATCTGAACTTCAGTTACATCAGGCACTAGCCAGGAGACATAAAATGTCTTGTGTTGGCTTATTAAAGAGGACCTTTAATTACCTTATTAAGAACTGGCCATTGTCTCCAAGTAAATGAAAATCCGAATCTGTCAGTGCAGTTCAGTGATGATTATTGCATCCTGAACAGCAAAGGGCCCAGTGGTGCTGTAGAGAGGCTCCAATGTCCACAAACTCCCCTCATGGCATTTTCATGTCCCCTGCTTGCAGACACTGTCTGTCCACGGCAGCTTTTTGAATGGGATTTGGAGTAAAACAAAAGTGTTTGATTGGAAACCTGGCTTTTGGGTCTAGAAGTGGAGCACTGACCTCCTGCTTGGGTTTTGATTTGAGTTTAAAAGCCACTCTAGGGTAGGATGATGTGTTTGGGGATGGCCTGCTGTCTCTGCTAGAATTAGGAAATGGAAAATCCTGCAGCACTGTCTCCCAACCTACCCAGTTTAAGTCAGATATGGGGGACCAGGGAGGCAAAGCACAGGCAGCACTGACCCTGAGTTTGTGCTGTTTCATAGTGGACCACAAACTGGCAACTCGGTTACTTGAAGGGAGACTTGGTTTTGTGGCTGTGGCTAAATGACAACTGCATAAACAAAGCAGAAGTGCTGCTGAATGATTTGATGTTGACGTGGGCTTCCTGAAATCTTCCCCTTCAGTGACTCAGGCCCTTGGTCCCTCATGTACTCAGACACATCCACACACAAAGGATGTTCAGGCAGTCTCCTTCTGCCACATTGGCTTGCTTTTTAATTTTTTTTTAATTAGTTGTTAATCCCATTGAGCCAAATGCTATAGATTTTACCGAAGGGGAAAATTGCTTGTTGCTATCCAAATAACACAGCCTAGAACAGTCTTGGAGGCAGAAGGTGCATTTACCTGCTACCACCCCAAAACCCAGACACCATAACCTGGACAAGGCACCTCCCTTTGCCCTGCAGCACAGTTGTTCAGATTTATTCATTGTGGAACAAAATATACATCAGCTCAGAGAACCCTCCACAGCATAACCCATCCCTGGGACTGCAGAGCAGGACAGCACAGGGCAGCAGAGCTCACAAGCGGTGTTGAACTGGCCACAAGTCATAGAAGCGATAGGACTGAGGAGGAACAAACTACTTTAGGATCTACATTCACTGCTTACTTTTCACAGGGCTTATCAGAGAAAGCTGTTTCACCCTCTGAAGTATCACGCGAGGTAATTATGACAGTGGTGTTTGTGGTTTATGCTTGTTGCAAGCACCCAGTCCAGAAAGAAACAAGGTTATATTGAAGCTCTAATTTAGAGTGTAAGTCCCCTGGTGATCATGGCTCTCTGTGCAGCTCTGAGTGCCAGGATCCTCCTCCAGAAACACCATGACCAGAAGGTACTGGAAGGCTGGTGCGAGTTAACCGGTAATAGCGGCAGGAGCCACAGAGTCTGTGAAACAAAATCAATGGAGCAGGATCTAAAAGCTGTACTAAATAACTCCTCAATAATCATAAATCTTGTTACCAACAGCTCTCATGCTGCTTTACAGTGGAAATGATGCCCTTGCTTTGCAGAGGAGGAAATTAAAGCATCGAGGAACGGAGCGTCGTTCCTAGAAATGCAACAGAGAAACAAGGGTCTGGATTTCTGTTTCGGTGTGTTATCCACAGGGCTGCATTGCCTCCCTACTGTGACCGAGTGAAGTGGCATAGGAATAGCCTGCTGGCAATTTTCAGCTCTCTGCCTTTAGGGAAGCATTTCCCTCTGGGGCCTGCGGAGCAGCTCTGAGCCACGGAGATCGTCCAGGAGGATACTGAGAGGCAGGGGAGGAGCAGGCTTGAAGCCGGTCTGCCTCTTCAGCCAGGAGCTGCCTAACGGAGTATTTTTTCTCTCCTCTCAACTGGTCTCAGCACATGCAGAAGAGGCAGAGCAGTCTGTGTGTGGTTTAAAAATCTATTTTGCAGCAGCTGATGGGAACAGTGGAGCTCGGGAGAAAATGAAGCCTGTTGGAATATGCAGCAGTCTGAGTCCACCCCTGCTCACTTGTCACAGTGTTTATCTCTATAAGAAAGGCAGCTTTTGTCTTAACTTGTTTGGAAAGCACTTCAGACAAGAATTAAAGAATATCTTCCCCTGGGTTTTTTCCCCAGAGCTCTGGGCAAGACCCTGGGAGAGCTATCCCCTCCCCTGATGGAAAATATATGCCTAATCTAATTGTGGGGTTACAAGCAGCAGTGGATGGGGCAGGGCTAAATTTCTCAGAATGGCTCCTGATGCAGAGAGAAATTCAAGTGTCTTTAACCCTCATCCTACCTTTTTTTTTTTTTTTTAATTAATACTAAAGTCTGTAAATTGATTAAACCAGTATTTACCTGAAGTGAGGTAATAAGGATGAATTAACTTTTCAGTGAATTCTCTGTGGTGTTATTAGACAAGAAATCCTTCACCAAGTGACTTTAGGGGTTGTATTAGGGACAAAGAAGAATCAACCCAGCTGTGCCTATGCTGGGGTTTTAATGAGGGTGAGAGTGAGATTTTGCTGCAAAAGACTGAGGCTTTGGTCTCTGCCTCGGCTGCAGATCACCAGAGGGCAGCAGACATTGGAAGAAAACATAGCTGCAAAAACCCTGCAGCAGTGGCCAGAAAACTGGGAGAAAAATCTTCCTCTTCCATATTTCCAAGAGCAGCCTGCGGGTGGTCGTTGGGGACAGAGGTGAGTGCGAATTCCCCCGGAGGCCCTGCACCACTGCTGCACTTGCAGGAATGCAAAGAGTTCTGTCTCTGGCCTGTGCCCTGCACCAGGACCTCAGCTGCCTGGCAGAAGGAAAATGTAGCAGATAAATATTATCAAGGAAGGCGAAAAGCAGCTCAGATTGACATCTGTGCCCCAAGTCCTGCTCTGGGCTAGGAAGAAAATAGAGCATGCAAAATGCTGGGTGCCTCTTGCTCAGCCAAGGCAAAAGCCTCGTGGAGAGATCTTTCCCCTGATAGTGGCTTTTATTCATGGCATGTGGACAAACCACCCCTTTCCCCCCTGTGCCATCGCCACCACCACGCCCCAGCCCCAAGGAGCAGACCTCAAACACAGGCAATTTCCTCAAAGTAATTCAGCTTTATGGATGGGGGAACTGCTTGTTGTTCCTTCCTGGATAAGGATCCAGTTTTTTGTGATGTATTGCAATTATTAATATTAAATAATTATTTAACTTGATGTTATTAGAAGCTCCAGTGGAAGGAAGGCACCAACATTTACCTTCCTTTGGAGTGAACCCCTCACTGAAGCAAAGCTGCCTGCCGAGGACTTGCAGGTAGATATTTGGCAAATATTTGAAGGATTAAATAGCCTAAAATACTCCCCAGGCTGCTGACTGCTTTGGCACTGTGTTTTGCCTGTTTGGATGTGACTTTCAATTCTGCCTTTCACTTGTGCTGTAATCCTTTCTCCTTCTTCTGTGCATTCAGGAGGCCTTTGCATGCTCCTGATTAGGAGGAAGGGAGGTGAAAGGAGGGAATGGGCAGCCCTCCAAAGCATGAAGGAGAGGCAGGTGATGAGATGCAGTACTAAAGCTTGACCTGCATAGTTGTTTGGGGGTTTTTTTTAGTACCTCTTTAACACAAGATTCCCAAGCAGACTTTGGATCGGGAACGCCATACTAGGTCTGGACTCAGGACTCTCTACCACAGTTTCTTGCTGCAGCCAGATTTCAGACTGAAAAATATTAGTGGCTGAAGATAAACTAAAGTCAGACTAAAGTGTTGTGGAGTCTCTCAGCTGTGTTTTACATTATATCAAGGCACAGAGTGTGAGATAAATTAACTAGGAGGTCTGTGGAATTGAATGGTGTTTATGACATCTCAGAAAACTCTTCTGAAAGCTCAGATAGGATTTTAAATCTAAGAGTCTAACAAGGATTTTTACCCTGCTCCAGGCACATGTGTAATGGCACCCCAAGGCTCCCCGGTCAGCAGCAGGATCAAAGCAAAAAGAGCTCCTCAGTAGAGATTTACTCCAAAATCTTCTACTGAGAGTTCTGTCATGGTTTGGAGTGATCCAGCCTCTCCCAGGCTCCTGAGACTGCTGCAAGCCTTCCCTGTAAACAGGTAGTAGTTAGCATTCACCCTTGCAACTGAGGTGTTTGGTGGTGGTGGGTCAGACCTGTCATGAGCAATTGTTTGTCTTCCCTGATGGGATAAGCATGCAAATAGAGTCAAGGAAACAGTACCATCCAAAGCCCACAGATTTGCTGTTATTTATTTTAGTGAGAACTACTGATGGTAAGTCTCAGAAGTCTGTTAGAACAGAGGTATTAAGAATGAAGTTCCTTTTTCTGTTTTCCTTTTTTTGGGGGGGTGGGGTTGCTTGTGTTTTGGGTTTTTTTAAATTTATGACCCAATCTTGATCCTGACAGAAGATGGTCATTTTTAAAGTTTCGATTACATACTCCATGAAAATTTTATTTAAAAGGACCGTATTTCAGCATTTTTCAGCTCCTGCTATGACTGCTGAAGGGTCACATTGAAATTGGTTTCTGTAAGCACAGCAATATGCATCTCTGAAATTCATTTTCACTGAATATTTTTATATTCAGATAAAGCTTCCTCCCACACTGAAAGCATACTGCACAAGCCTGGCCTCAGCAAACTCATTTACAGAAGATGCAAATCAGTGTTTCCAATGCGGATGGTGCCTGTCAGTACACAGAGGTTTGACTGTCAGAAGGTGGATATTCCTTGTTTATCGAGAAATTAAAATCTGTTCACCCAGGAGAGCTTTAAAGCTTTCAGAGTCACACAGTGACAAGGAGAAAGCCATGAATGTTCAGACTGGGAGGGGATACCCCCAGCTGTTGGCAATTTACAGGCAGCTCAAGCCAGACAGGACCTGCACCTTTGCCAATATGATCCCCTTGGCTGGGGCAGGGTAAATTATGTGGGAAGAACAGGGCCGAGCATCTCCAGCAAGCTGAGAGGGGAATGCTGCCAGGAGGAACCAGCCATGGTGAAAGGTGGCTAAAAGGCAAAAGGGGATGAAAGTCATGATGAAATGATTCTTTAGCTATTTCTTTTCAGTACTGGTTATATTTGATTTCTTTTTTTTCCTCCATAGAAGATGCCAGCTCACTCTGGCCCATCTGATAACAATTGCTGACAAGCATTCAGAATTAATAGGCAGTTTGAAGCTACTTCTGGCTCATGTGAAGGTTTCTGTTGGTCCTGTGTAATGGTTGCACAGCTCAACAGCAATTCCCTGTGATGTGCCAGGCTTCTTCTGGCAGGTACGAGCTGTATTGCACAAAACTAACAGATTCCTGTTTATAGACTGTTTTCTGTGTTTCTACAGCTCTCCTGCCTTTGGGGGTTCCTAGGCTCTGTTTCTCCTGTAAGTAGCATGTCACAGGCTGATGTAGCAGCTCCAGAGGATTTGATTTCCCTGCAATCCCTGTGCCACAGGAGAAGAGTTGTTGGGTTGTACAGGTACTGCAGGTAGTAGGAGAGGATTTACAGTAAATTCACGAATACAAGCCGCACGGAGTATAAGCCGCATATCCGGTGTGTTGGCAACATTGATGTCTTTGTCAATAAATAAGCCGCACCCGGAATATTAGCCGCACTTTAGTTCGCCGCGAACTTTCACAAAGTCGTCATTTAGTAACACAATCGCGGGATCGCCGGGGCTTACTGGCTTACTGCCGACCTCAGAAACATTGTTTCCAAGTGAAAAAAGACATACCCTTTATTTACAAGCCGAAAAAGACAGGAACAATAGTGTGGTCATTTTGCGAGCATTCCCAATGGATCCGCGTTGCCTTTAAACAGCCGCTCAGCCACGCGGGCAGGCAGCTGAGCTCCGAGCGGAGCCACATCTCCGTGCTGGCACAGAAGCGGCCGCTGTAGCCCTCGCGGCCCCGCGGGGCGAGCGGCCACTGTAACCCTCGCAGCCCCGTGGGGTGAGCGGCCGCTGTAACCCTCTCCCTGCGGGCTGAGCGGCTCCCCCAACCCTCTCCCTGCAAGCCAAGCGCCCGCTTCATCCCTCTCCCTGCGGGGCGAGAGGCTCCCCCAGCCCTCTCCCTGTGAGCCCAGCCAGCCCCGCAGCCGCACAAGACTGAAAACACTTTAAAAAGTACAGAGAAATATCACACACTTTTATCGAACTGCCGAGGTAACTCGCCGAGGTAACTCACCCCGATAACAACCCCCGCCCCTCAGTAACGCCACCATCCACAGGCAGGCAATAAACTGTTCTCTGATTGGTTCATCGTCAGAACAACGGGAAACCATGGATTTCAAACTGTTTCGGCTCGGGACTGGACTGGTATGATACTAGGTAAGGGCAGATATCACATTTTTGTTCATAAATTAGCCGCACCCAAATATTAGCCGCACTTCCGGGTTTCCACCAAAATTTTTGTCTAATTACTGCGGCTTGTATTCGTGAAATTACTGTATTCACCCTTTCCTTCTGTAAGATCACACTCAGCAAATACAGTAATTTCACCAATACAAGCCGCACGGACTATAAGCCACATCTCTGGGTGTTGGCAAACATTTCGTTCTTTGTCCATAAATAAGCCGCACCTGAGTATAAGCCACTCTGTCGTTCGCAGCAAGGACCCGCGTGCAACAAAGTTGCCAAATAGTAACAGAACCACGGCAGGGGGCGTTTACTGACTCAGCTAAGGCTGTGCAGGCTCGGCCCGCTCGGGGCTGCTGACGGGCCAGGTGGCCCAGCCCGGTGCTGCCGCTCGGCGGGGCTGCTCGGGGCCGGTCACCGCTACCACTGGGCTCGGTCACCCTGGCCCGGTGCTGCCCCACGGTGGCAGGCAGGTACGGAGCTCCCCCCCTCCCGCAGCGGCGAGCGGGGACGGAGTTTCCCCGCTCCTGCGGCGGCAGGTGGGAATGGAGCTTCCGCACTCCCGCGGCGGCGAGTGGGAATGGAGCCTGCCTGCTCCTGCCGTGGCGGGCAGGGACAGGAGCCCCCCGCTTACCCCATGGGCTGTGGGGATGGCAGAACGGAGCCCCTGCCATCCCCCCAGGCCGCGGGGATGGCAACACGGGGCCCCCCCATCTCTCCCCGGGCTGCGGGAGAGGAGGGAAGGAGGGAGCTCTCCCGCCTCTCTCCCCGCCCCCCATGCTGCCTGCAGGGAGCCAGGCTCCACCCATGGCGCAACAGAGTAACAATTTGTAACAATCGCGAAATGCCAGCTTTTACTGGCAAGTTGCTCGACTCGGCACCTTGGTTTCCACTTCTGGGGGTGGAAATGTCAGAAAATTATTCACATATTAGCTACTCCTGAGTATTAGCCACATTTCCAGTGTGGGAAAAAAATTTTAGTCAAAATGGTGGGACTTGTATTCGTGAAATTACTATAATCTGCTACTTATTTTATTTCCCCCCTCCGCCTTTTTCTGGGAGGTCTCCATGGCTTGTAATGCCAACACACCATGATTTAACCTTGCCCCAGTCAAGTCCATTTTGGGGGCAGGAACTGAAACCCTTATTCAGGGATGAGGAAATTCCTCCTTCCTCCAGCCCATTAAAATCAATACAATTCCTCTTACTGAAAGTCTTCCCTGATTTGATATTATAAATTAGGTGCTCCTTGGAGCTATGGCAGAGATTTGTTACAGTTGTAATGCTAAATTTAATTTCCTATGATTCAGTCTCAAACAATTTATAAAGGGTTATTCAGGAGCCATTCAAAAGTCCTAAGCTGTAAATGTATTTATTAGCACCACTATACTTACAGCAGCCCAAGAATTCAACTTTGTGGAATTTTTATCTGCTTTGCATTAGCATATGAGCACAGATTACTGGGACAGAACAATATTTGTGTTTCAAGTTGCCTTTCAGAAAAACCCAACTGAATAGTAAATGAGTGTAAAATATATTTCAGCCATAAATACATACTTAGTAAAATATAGATAAATTGGGGAAAATACATGTACTGGATGTAAGATGCCTGTAAGATTAATCTGAGGACAGAGGTGAGAGGAATTTTCATCATTATATGTTATTTTGTGCCTTTTACTGAATCTGTTGTGGTATCAAAGTGATGATTTGATGTCCTCTTTGCTCAGCACATCTTCCTCCTTGAACAGTCATAGCAGAGGCAAGCTGGGGAAACTCCAGAGAGGCTTAGGGAAGTCTTGAAAACAAGGAACTGCACAAAGGGACTCATTGTGCGTGTTTGCATTTTGGGTAGGTATGTGAGGGCTGCCTGGGTAGGGGCATGGATGAAATAGGAAATTAGGTGTGCATGGATCCAGCAGGACATGAAGCACTCTGAGGTAGCAAGAGCAGCCAGCCCGAGGTATTTGTGTTAGTTTGAAACAATCCTTGAAGATTTCACAAGTGTTTGAACTTAAAAGGCAAATCACCAAGTGTGACTAAGGTTAGATGACAGTATGACTGTGAACCAGCACTATCATACAACTCCTGCAGCCTTAGGTTGTGTACATGTGCAGAGTTCATCTTTTATTTTTTTTGGTTGCTTCTCTCTGTCTGCTTAACTTTTCTGCACTGGCTTGCCCCTTTGATTTATTTTTTGCTTGTGTTACCCATCTCTAGAGTCTGAGTCACAGTAGTAATCTGTTTGAACTCCTACCTGCAAATTTCCTTATTCTCCATACAGTTTCTGACACACAACTGATTCAGCTTCCCAGAAGGATCTGTCACTTGGGAGAGCAGAACTTTCTATTACCAAGGTCTCTCTCTCTCCGACTATCCCTTGGCCCCCTTTAAAACCGTCCACCAAATGATCACTCAGCTTTTCCATAATCAGTCCATTAGCACAGTCCCTCTCTCACAGCTTACTTCCAGCTCTTTGTTCAATACCCTTATTTCTGCTGACCGCATTTAAGCTCTGGAGCTTCATCCTTTGACTCTCCCTGTGACACCTGCTCCCAGATCCCTAAAACCTTCCTATGCTGCTGTCATTGCTTCATGCAAGAGACTCTCCCACTCCACTTCTGATGTACAAGGGGGAGTCTAAATACATCTTCACTGCCACCCTTGAGGACAGTCTTGAAAGATTCTTCCTGACTCCAGCCAAGCCCCTCTGTTTGCTCTGACTTCTGCCTCTGGCCCACTGGGATGTGAATGAGTTTACCAGTCATGCAAAAATGTTTTCTGAGCACTGGGTTTTCTGATTGACTGGTAGATACCAAAATGCTAATTAAGTCAGCTCTTCTCCCTTTCTTTTTGTGGAACAGCATGTGAAGACTGGGAGAGTCTACAGCCCATTCTGGCTGGGATGAGAAGGCACAAGGGTGATGCCCATAGGGATTTCCTAGGGGAACAGAACATGGTCCACCCTCAGTATTTGCTCTGCTGAACAACTTTTTCAGGTTCTACTCACCATGGGTACATGATCCAAACTGATGCAGGAGATGGCCCTGCTACTGGCCAGGTTTGATTTTCCCCTTGCATCTAGGTTCTCTTCCACTTGCTCCTAGCACCCCTGATGAATGCAGCCAGCAGAAAATGGTCTGTCTGTACCTTAACGCAGCAGGAGTTCCTCAGTAGTTCTTGCAGAGAGGAGGCCTGAGGAACTGGTTCTAACAGCAGAGAACTTTCTCAGCTAATCTCCACGTCAGAACTCTGCCAGAAACACCAGCCTTTTACTGCAGCTGATGTATAATGCACTGGTTATGGCTGCCCAGCCCAGAGAGGGGCAGGAGGGGCCTGGCCCAGCCATCCTCAGAGAACTGCAGCAGGCACTGGGGAGCCATGAGATCCTGTCTGCTCTCTGCCAGCAGAGGAGCTGCCCTGGCAGTGCCAGTTCCACTTGTCAAGAAGAACTCACTCCACACACTGGAATAGATCCTGAAACACTAATTTTAAAGAAATTAGGATTTTAGTTAAAAGTTAAAAGAAACTAGGCTTGAGATAGTTACCTGAAATTTAAATAATTGATTACCTGTCAATTTATGTTTGCTTAGCTGTGCTTGCAATGGGAAAGGATGAAACTAGTAGCTAGGTCCAAAGAACACAAACAATTGCAACCAGAAAGTCATTCTTCGCAAAACTGGAGTTGCCCCAAAAGCCATTTGTATTGTCATTAATAGAAAAGGTCAGGGTGAGGAAGACTCGTCTTACTTCCTCCTTCTAAGACCCCTCCCCACAAAAACGACCACAGACTTAATTCAAGAAGCCAACCACACATGCTTAATAGCTATTCAAGCTAATTACCATAGGAAGCAGGGGATGGGAGAGGCTGGTATTATGAATACGTATTTGTTGGAACCTTTTGTCAATAAATAGACTCTGTGACCACCTGTAATTTTGCAGTGCATATTAGGGGGCTACCCCACGCTGCTGCCCAGTGCTGAATAAACATACCCTTTTGTTGTGGGTTGGCGAGGTTTAGAAATTTTTCCCATTATTATGTTAAGCTAGCCGGGATGGCTCTCCTATTAGCCGTTAAGAGCTGGAGATAAAGGACTGCTGAAGCAATGATGGCCCATTAGGGAAAGGTGGAGTCCTGCTTTTGTGTTCCGCAAGTAAGAGGACACTGGGGGTAGGAGAACTACACAGCTCGCCGGCCGAACTGGAGGAGAGAGGTTCCGTTTCTCCTGTTGGGATCAGGCTTCTTGGATTTGGACTGCTAAAGCTTTCTGCTTCCTCTGAACAACTGGGAACTGGGACGCCCACGGTGAGCAGAGTTTCCTTCCTCTCACCCTTTTCTTCCACCTGGGGTGGTGAGGCCACCTGGCCCCCTCCCCTGCCCCTGCAGCAGCCGCGACTAAGAAGCCGCCCGCCCTGGTCCATCGGAGAGCCATCGGTGACTGAAAAAAGGGATTGGGACTGAATTCCGTTCTGTTCTGTCACTGTTTTTTTTCTTTCGTATAGCTGATGCTGTTTTTGTTTGTCCTATAAATATTTCAGTAAAGAACTGTTATTCCCAACCTATACCTTTTTTGTGCCTGCGAGTTCCTGAATTCCCTCTTCCTGGTAATACTGTCCCTTTAAACCGGGACAGATCTTGGCGCCCGAACGTGTGGCACGAGGTTAAGGAATAACAGTTCTTCGGTTGCCTGAGACGGTTTTTTTTTTTGTGTGTGCTAGCAACATGTGGTCCAGTTTAATCTGGTTTGGGCTGCACGTGTTCATACATGTATATCTCCCATTTGCAAACCCTTACATAAGCATGGGCCCTGTAACTAAGGCTACTGTGACTGTTATCGAACTTGCTTTATGGGTTGATAAGGTGAGGAATTCATGGATTTTTAACTTCCTTTGGACGGCGGGTACATGGATTCAGGGATACCACACACTAAATGCATGTTTTTGGGATTACTTTAATAATGGCACCTACTGTGAGGGAATAACACCAGGGGAAATTTTCTCCCAACCCCTCACCCAAATTTTTGGGTCTACCCCACCAGTTTTTGAAGGGTTCAGATTTCCTCTGAATGCTAATGATATCGTACAGTGGCTGGTGTTACTGATAGGCTTGTCCTATTTAACATTAAGAGATAACGGGGGATTGAGCTGGATAACAACTCTGATACCTACTCCAGGAAATAGGGGTGCTGCCACAGAGCCTGACCCTGCCCCAGAGACTAGGGATGCGGCCACAGAGACTGACCCTGCCCCAGAACTAGGGATGCTGCCACAGAGCCTGACCCTGCCCCAGAGACTAGGGATGCTGCCACAGAACCTGACCCTGCCCCAGAGACTAGGGATGCTGCCACAGAACCTGACCCTGCCCCAAAGACTAGGGATGCTGCCCCAGAGCCTGACCCTGCCCCACAGCCCATCTCAGAAAGAAACCAACCGGAGTGGGTGGGGCTTCTAGTGAAGCAGATGAGTGAGATGGGCCAGATGATGAAGGAGTACCTCTCCCCAGCTGGTGACAAGCCCTGCCATAAAGGGGGAGAATCCAGTGATGCTGTAGTGGAACCCATAGGTGTTACATCTGCCCAGGGTCCAGCTGAATTGCAAGGGCACTCACAGCCAGCAGCAGTCGCCCCTGTAGAAACTAGGAAGTCTAAAATGAAAGCAAGGCACCTAGACAAAGAGGACCAGAGAGGAGGGCCCTCACAACCAGCAGGGGAGCCAGAGGTTGAAATCATCACTGAGTCCCTGTCTTATGAAAATCTCCGCAATCTGCGGAAAGATATTGCACGACGGGGCCGGGAGGCTTTGACAACTTGGTTACTTCGGGTCTGGGACCTTATGGGTACAGGTGTGCACTTGGATGGTACAGAGGCAAGGAATTTGGGATCCTTGTCCCAGGACTCAGGTGTGGACCAAATATTCGTAAGGGAGCCAGGCCCACTTCCCCTCTGGGAGCGGCTTTTAATGAGTGTAAGAGAGAGGTTTGTCAACAAGAAAGAATGCAGGAGTACCATAATAGAATGCATTGGAAAACCGTTGAGGAAGGGATTCAACAGCTGAGAGAGGTGGCGGTACTGGAGGTACTCTTTGGGAGGGATGGACAGCATGACAATGACCCTGACAAGGTCAGGTGCACAGGTCACATGCTGTGGAACCTGGCAAACCGAGGGCCATCTCAATACACCACCTTCATCGCAATGATTAATGCTGATGAGCACCGAGAAACAGTGAGCTCTGTTGCTAACAAGCTTAGGGATTTTCACAGTATGATGAATGGCGTAGTGCAGGCCCAGGTTTCTTCCGTGGTCCAAGAGATGAGGGGGATGAGGGAGGAGATCAGGGAGGTGAGGGGGATGAGAGGTGACATAAGTGAGATGAGGGAGGAGATCAGGAAGATCAAGGCAGCACCAGTGCGAGCCTCATACCCCAAGGTCACAGCCCCACGCCCCCCAGCTAGTGGAAGAGGGTACCCCCCACGAGCTGACCTATGGTTTTTCCTGCGTGACCATGGGGAAGATATGGGAAAATGGGATGGGAAACCCACTTCTGTCTTGGCAGCACGGGTGCGTCAACTCAGGGAGGGAAATGCTAACCGAGGGAGCTACACTAAAGTGAAGGTAGCCTCAACCTCCCATGACCAAGGTGCTGGGCATTACAGAAGGGAGGATGATCTGTCAGACCCACTTGAAGGAACCTCCACTATGTATGTTCAGGAAAGGAGTAATAGCCAGGGCTAGAGGGGCCCTGCCTCTAGCCAGGGAGAGGCACGGGATAACAGAGTCTATTGGATGGTGTGGGTCCGATGGCCTGGCACATCAGAACCACAAGAATACAGGGTATTAGTTGATACTGGTTCACAATGCACTCTAATACCATCAGAACATGTGGGGGAAGAGCGTGTTTCCATTGTTGGGGTGACGGGGGGATCACAGGAATTGTCTTTGCTGGAAGCTGAGGTGAGCCTGACAGGAGAGGGGTGGCAGAAACATCCGATTGTAACTGGCCCAGAGGCACCGCCCATTCTAGGCATAGACTTTCTCAGGAGTGGCTACTACAAAGACCCAAAGGGATACAGATGGGCTTTTGGAATAGCTGCTGTAGTGGCAGAGGGCATTAAGCAGTTGAACACCTTGCCTGGACTGTCAGAAAACCCATCTGCAGTGGGACTTCTGAAGGTGGAAGAGCAGCGAGTGCCAATTGCCACCTCAACAGTGCACCGCCGGCAGTACCGGACGAATCGAGATGCTGTGATCCCCATCCACAAGATGATCCGTGAGCTGGAGAGCCAAGGGGTAGTCAGCAAAACCCACTCACCCTTCAACAGCCCCATCTGGCCCGTGCGCAAGTCTGATGGAGAATGGAGATTGACTGTGGACTATCGTGCGTTGAACGAAGTGACTCCACCGCTGAGCGCTGCCGTGCCGGACATGCTGGAACTCCAGTACGAGCTGGAGTCCAAGGCAGCAAGGTGGTATGCCACCATTGACATTGCCAACGCATTTTTCTCCATTCCCCTGGCAGCAGAGTGCAGGCCTCAGTTTGCCTTTACATGGAGGGGCGTGCAGTACACCTGGAATCGTCTGCCCCAGGGGTGGAAACACAGCCCCACCATCTGTCATGGACTGATCCAGGCTGCACTGGAACAGGGTGAGGCTCCAGAACACCTGCAATACATAGATGACATCATTGTGTGGGGGAACACGGCAGTGGAGGTATTTGAGAAAGGAGAAAAGATCATCCAGATTCTGCTGAGAGCCGGCTTTGCCATTAAAAAGAGCAAAGTCAAAGGACCTGCCCGAGAGATCCAGTTCCTGGGAGTAAAGTGGCAAGATGGACGGCGCCAGATCCCCACTGAGGTCATCAATAAGATCACCGCAATGTCTCCACCAACCAGCAAGAAGGAAACACAAGCTTTCCTAGGTGCCATAGGCTTTTGGAGAATGCACATTCCTGAGTACAGCCAGATTGTGAGCCCTCTCTACCTGGTCACCCGTAAGAAGAACGATTTCCACTGGGGTGCTGAGCAACAGCAAGCCTTTGCCCAGATCAAGCAGGAGATCGCTCATGCAGTGGCCCTTGGCCCAGTCAGGACGGGACCAGAGGTAAAGAATGTGCTTTATTCTGCAGCCGGGAACCATGGCTTGTCCTGGAGCCTTTGGCAGAAGGTGCCTGGGGAGACTCGAGGCCGACCTCTGGGATTCTGGAGCCGGAGCTACAGAGGGTCTGAAGCCAACTACACTCCCACAGAGAAGGAGATCTTGGCTGCCTATGAAGGAGTCCAAGCTGCCTCAGAGGTGATTGGGATGGAAGCACAACTCCTCCTGGCACCCCGACTACCAGTGCTGGGGTGGATGTTCAAAGGAAAGGTTCCCTCTACCCACCACGCCACCGACGCCACATGGAGCAAGTGGATTGCCCTCATCACGCAACGCGCCCGCATCGGAAACCCAAATCGCCCTGGGATTTTGGAGATAATTACGAACTGGCCAGAAGGTGAAAATTTTGGTCTCGCCGATGATGAGGAGCAAGAACAAGTGAGCCGCGCTGAGGAAGCCCCACCGTATAACCAACTGCCAGCAGATGAAACACGCTACGCTCTTTTCACCGACGGCTCCTGCCGCGTCGTGGGAATGAACCGGAAGTGGAAAGCAGCCGTATGGAGCCCCACACGACAGGTTGCACAAGCTACTGAAGGAGAAGGTGGATCAAGTCAATTTGCTGAACTCAAAGCTGTTCAGCTGGCCCTGGACATTGCTGAAAGAGAGAAGTGGCCAAAGCTCTACCTTTATACTGACTCGTGGATGGTAGCCAATGCTCTGTGGGGTTGGCTGGAAAGGTGGAAAAAGGCAAACTGGCAACGTAGGGGAAAACCAATCTGGGCTGCCGACGAGTGGAAAGACATTGCCACCCGGGTAGAGAAGCTACCTGTGAAAGTTCGTCACGTGGATGCCCATGTCCCCAAGAGTCGGGCTAATGAGGAACACCAACACAACGAGCAGGTTGATCAGGCCTCAAAGATAGAGGTGTCACAAATAGACCTGGATTGGCAACACAAGGGAGAATTGTTCCTGGCTCGATGGGCCCATGACGCCTCAGGTCATCAGGGCAGAGATGCCACGTATAAGTGGGCACGAGATCGAGGGGTGGATCTAACCATGGACAGTATCTCTCAAGTTATCCATGACTGTGATACGTGCGCTGCCATCAAACAGGCCAAGCGAGTGAAGCCCCTCTGGTATGGTGGGCGTTGGTCCAAATATAAGTACGGGGAGGCCTGGCAGATTGACTACATCACACTGCCTCAGACCCGCCAAGGCAAGCGCTACGTGCTGACCATGGTGGAAGCCACCACCGGATGGTTGGAGACCTACCCTGTGCCTCATGCCACTGCTCGGAACACCATCCTGGGCCTTGAGAAACAGGTCCTTTGGAGACATGGCACCCCTGAGAGAATTGAGTCAGACAACGGGACTCATTTCAAGAACAGCCTCATAAACAGCTGGGCTAGGGAACACGGCATTGAGTGGGTGTACCATATTCCCTACCATGCACCTGCAGCTGGGAAGGTTGAACGGTGCAATGGCCTGCTTAAAACCACCTTGAAGGCACTGGGTGGGGGGACTTTCAAGAACTGGGAAAGTAATCTACCAAAGGCCACATGGTTAGTGAATACCCGAGGTTCCACTAACCGAGCAGGCCCTGCCCAATCTGAGCTCTTGGGAACACCAGATGGGGATAAGGTTCCAGTGGTACACATGAGAGGTATGCTAGGGAAAACTGTTTGGGTGAACTCTGCCTCCAGCAAAGACAATCCTGTCCGTGGGGTGGTTTTTGCTCAAGGACCAGGTTGTACCTGGTGGGTGATGCAAAAGGATGGAGAAACCCGATGCATACCCCAAGGAGACCTTGTTCTAGGGTGAACTACCTATGATACTGTGTCTGTAACTGCATGTATGTATGTAATTTAAAGGTTCTAATTTAATGTAGTATGTTAGCATGGAAAAAATTTGGGGTGGATAATGTTGTGGGTTGGCGAGGTTTAGAAATTTTTCCCATTATTATGTTAAGCTAGCCGGGATGGCTCTCCTATTAGCCGTTAAGAGCTGGAGATAAAGGACTGCTGAAGCAATGATGGCCCATTAGGGAAAGGTGGAGTTCTGCTTTTTGTGTTCCGCAAGTAAGAGGACACTGGGGGTAGGAGAACTACACAGCTCGCCGGCCGAACTGGAGGAGAGAGGTTCCGTTTCTCCTGTTGGGATCAGGCTTCTTGGATTTGGACTGCTAAAGCTTTCTGCTTCCTCTGAACAACTGGGAACTGGGACGCCCACGGTGAGCAGAGTTTCCTTCCTCTCACCCTTTTCTTCCACCTGGGGTGGTGAGGCCACCTGGCCCCCTCCCCTGCCCCTGCAGCAGCCGCGACTAAGAAGCCGCCCGCCCTGGTCCATCGGAGAGCCATCGGTGACTGAAAAAAGGGATTGGGACTGAATTCCGTTCTGTTCTGTCACTGTTTTTTTTCTTTCGTATAGCTGATGCTGTTTTTGTTTGTCCTATAAATATTTCAGTAAAGAACTGTTATTCCCAACCTATACCTTTTTTTGTGCCTGCGAGTTCCTGAATTCCCTCTTCCTGGTAATACTGTCCCTTTAAACCGGGACACCTTTCTAACTTTAAATATTTAGAGAGTCTTTTGTCCATCACAGTTGAGTATCGGTATTAGACCAATACTCATATTTTGGTAAATCAGATCCCCCAGAGAGGTTAAGGAATGTTCCTCCCTTGAGATGTTCAAGAACCACCTGGACACAGTCCTGTGCCATGTGCACTGGGATCACCCTGCTTGAGCAGGAAGGTGGGACAAGATGATCCATGGTGGTGCCTTCCAACCTGGCCCATTCTGTGATTCTGTAAGAAGGTGGGTTGCCTTGTCACGAAAAGAACCTGCAGGAACTGGTGCTGCCCCCTCTGCACTCCCCACCATCTCCTTTCCTGTACATCCAAGCAGCCCCAGAGCCCTAGTGCCCACAGGGAACCCCAAAGGACATTTGACTTCCCTTTGCCAGCCCATTAATCCCCGCCTGCTCAAGCACCCACTTCTTTTCTTGGCATGTACACAGGATGAGACTCCTCCTGCCATCCCCCCGGCATTGCAAGGGGCACCAGCCCTGCCAGCACTCTATGCCTGAGTTCCTAGTGCCAGGGTACAGCAATGTCATCACTGCCACGGCTCTGTCTGGCAGGCGCCACCACAGTAGGCAGGAGTGGAGGCAGCTTTTCCTGCCTCCTCTCTTTGTATCCCAGCAGAGGAGCTGCCCTGGCAGTCCCAGTTTTTGCAGCATCATCCCCAACAGTGTCCATGTCTCCCACACACAGGAGGTCCAAGACAGGCTCCTTCCCTCCAAAATCTATTAAAGCAGGAGTACGGGTTGAAGTGGCTACCGCAGCACAGCAATGGGGTCTCGTTCCCGTGGGAGGCAGCCAGGTGTTGCTGTTTCACCCCGTGCAGGATGGGCAGGGCATTGCCACCTCATGAGGCTGTCTGTGTCCCAGGTCTTCTGCATCCTCTTGGGAGCTGGTGTGTACTTCTTCTGTTCTAGGCAGGGGCTGGGGGTTCCGGTGCTCTGTTACAGCGCAGGCAGGCGCGCTGGTCTGGCAGCAAGTCCTGCAGGAGCCGGTGCACAGCCCGGGGGTCGCCAGGGTCTGCTGGGGCCTCGCCAGGGTTGTGGCACAGGCCTCCTCACCAGGGGATGGGCACTGATCGGGGGCAGAACTGTGTGGGCCCGAGCAGCCTGGGGCTGTCCACACCTCTGACTGGGCTGTGGCAATCCCTGGCTCCTGGCAGAGGAACACAGGGGTCGCCAGGGCCTCCTGTGTGCTTCCTGGAGCGGTGGCAACCTATCCAGGGGACAGCTATCAAGTGGGGACAGAGTTGCCTTGGGCTGAGCTTCCTGGGTGTGAGCTTCCTGAGGCTGAGCATTCTCGGGCTGCCCAACCAGGTGAAGGAGCCATGGCAGCTCCTGGCTCCCAGCAGAACTGCCCCGAGATTGGCAGAGGGGACTCCTGGTCACTCCCTGGGGCAGCGACAAAGGCCCTCTGTCCAGAGGACAGCTGGTGATCGGTGGTGAAGCTGTCTGGGGCTGAGCTTCCTCGGGCTGCCTGACCACCAGGTGAAGGAGCCATGGCAGATCCTGATCTCTAGCAGAGTAGCTTGGGAGTCGTGAGTGGCTTCTGGGGGCTCCCTGGGTTGGTGGTCCAGGCACTCTGTCTATGGGACAGCTACTGGTCGGGGGCTGAGCTTCCTCGGACTGCCCAACCAGGTGAAGAAGCCATGGCAGCTCCTGGCTCCCAGCAGAGCAGTCCAGGGCCTGTGGCAGTGCTGGAGGGTCAGGCGTCAGCGGGCAGCAGCTGCTCTGCAGCCCCCGAGAAGGCAGCTTTTCCCGTGCTGCTCTGGACCAGGGGACCTTGGTGGCTCTGTCCCCTGAGGGTGCAGGGAGTTGGAGAGCATTGGGTAGAGTGGTGGGGAGCTTGTTCTGGGATCCATACTTTGCCGGCGAGGCCTTCTTCAGGGAACAGCCTGTGACCAGCAGCTTCAGCCCCACACTCAGACATGAGGCCACGGTTGCCTGCAGGGAGACACTACAGGCAGTGGGGGCTCAGGGTGCCTGGGGTGTGGCTGTCCCCAGGCCCCAGCCTACCTCCCTGTAGAGGAGCTCAAAGGCACCGATGGAACACCTCGGGTCGTCCTTGCGGTCAAGCACGAGGCGCAGTGTGTCCCGCTGGACGTTGGCGCAGAGCTGGCGCGTCACCGCCGAGGAAGGGCTCATGGTGGGGCAGGAGTTGACCTCCAGCAGCCAGGGCCGGAAATCTTCCCCGATGAGAAAGTCAGCCCCGAAGAGCTCAAAACTGCCCTTGCGGGAGCCCACCTGGTCCCGAGCACAGCGCAGGGCGTTCAGGATCGCCGCCTTCATGCCAGGCACCATCACCTGCTGCCAAGCATCTGCCTGCCCCATCTGTGCCAGGTGTGCCTGAAACTGCTTGTTGGACCAGATCTTGTCGGGGGGCACACGGGGGTCTTGCTGTAATGTTTTATACCGCTTCTGGATGGAGACGTTGCAGAGGTGCCTGGCGCTGGGACAGGGAGAGCGGGACTGGGTCAGGGGGTGCCGAGGGGCTGGGCAGCGCGAACCGGGGGTGAGGAGGGGACACTCACGGCTCCAGATGACACAGGGAGAAGGGCTGGGAGCAGAAGCGCAGGTAGCATTCTCGGTAGAACCAGACAGTCAGTGGCTTCCAGTCAGTCACCACAAACCACTGACGGATGTCGAACTTGGTGTTGAAGATCGTCAGCGGCCTCTCCACGTACTTCTGCACCACCCACTCACACACCCTCAATGAGTGGCTCGTGCAGCTCTGCGTCAGCTCCAACACCTCCTCCAGCCGCGTCGCGCAGACGATGCCTGGGCAACACAATGATGGTGGGATCCTTTCTCTATGGGGATGTGTGTGCCCCATGTTTCCCTCAGCCTTACCCCTGCCACGGGATTTGGCACTGGGCTTGAGGATCCAGATGTTGAGGTTGCCCTCTATGCCAAGCTGCGGCAGCTGCTCCTCCAGGCGCTGCAGCAGGTCCTGGCACTGCTCCCGCTGCCCCCTGCTCAGCATCAGCCTGGTTCCCTCACTGTGGGGGGACACGGCAGGCTCAGCACCAGCCCTGCCACTGTTCCCCCCCTGCCCCCGCCTCGCTCAGCACTCACTGTGCCACACGGTAGTATTCCTGCAGGAAGCGGTCCCAGTCAATGCATGACCGGCAGGGTGACGGGGTGTTCCTGTCGATGTCCTGGTGCCCCAGGACACCCAGATGCTGCTCACAGACCTCCAGGGCCTCCTCCAGCAGCTGGGGATACAGGGGGGAGTACGGTCCTGCTGTGGACAGCGTGGGGTGAGTGACATGATTCCTACACCAGCCTTGGGGCCAAAGCACTGAGCTTCCCTGTGGGACAGGTGCCTTTGAAGCTAGGGTAGGGGAGGGAGTAAGGGATCCCAAGCAACCGACAAGAGCAGAGAATCAGCCTCCAAGCTCAGCCCTCAGACACACCCCTAACCCTGAACTCCCTGTGTCACCCCCCACCTCCATCCTGCTCAGCCAGCTCCATGCACTCACCTGGCACCTTGTCAGATTTTGGGGGTTGCTCTGTCCCCACTGACCTGTCCCCGACCTTCTGCAGGGCCAGTTTGAGCAGGCTGCGAGCCGCTGTCAGGCGGAAATCCTCTGCAAGAGAGAAGCATCATCCCTAGGCAGTCCTGCATGGGAAGACTGGAGCACAAGGGGTGACAGGAGGGCAAGAGCCTCAGGCTCACCAATGAAGGCTTCCTGCTCGTCCTCTATTCCCAGCCGGTAGCACCGGGGGAAAAAGGTGTTGAAGTCGACTTGCTCGAACCAGGGCAAGTTTTGCAGGCTTTGGCACAGCCCCTCCTGTTTAGAGAAGCTTGTCATTCCCTTCTGGACACCCCCATCCCTTGTGCCCCCCTCCCTGAGGCCTCTGTGCTCCCACCTTGGTGCAAAGCGCATAGAGCTGGGGATAGCGGTTCACCACATCAATCCTCGTCAGCAGCTGCTGGTCAATGTTGCTAAGGCGAATGGTCCAGAGGAAGTTTGGCACCTGGTCCCGCACCAGGTAGGACTGCAGGAGGGAGTGGACTGGGGTGAGCCAGGGAGCCCCCACCCTGCCTCTGAGGGTCCCAGGGGAAGGACGTGGGGAGCTGTGACATAGTCCAACCCTAGCCCTGTTAGCTGACCATGAGCTCATGGATGTCATCAGAGTCCTCATTGCACTGCTCTCTGTCTTCCTTCATGTCTTCATCTTCCCTTTCCCCCTTGTTCTCCCTATTGTGCAGCCATGGGTGATGCAGGGGCTCCCTCTGCTCATCACCGCCACTACCTGCTCTCTTCTCCAGCTGCTGTTTCTTTTGGTCACCAGGCTGCTGCTTGAGCTGTTTGCAATTGCAGGGCAGCTTCCTCTCCACCCAGCCCCGGGCACGCAGCAGCCGGCGGATGACGGGGTAAGGGCCCTGCACTGCGAAGATCTTCTTTTCCTGCAGGGAGAGCAGCGAGCTCAGCCTTCCCCAGCGCAGTCATCTGGTTTTGCTCTCCTGAGCCACAGGTGCACAAATGCAAGCATGTGGCATCTCGGAGCAGTGTGAAATCAAATCCCTCACCTTAATGGCCTTCTCCACATGCAGCTTGGCCTTTCTGAACCGCTCGGACTCAGTCGTGTGGTAGCGGCCATTGTGGTAGTCGATGTTGACGGCTGCCACCTGCCCTGTGAGGACAGCTCCACCTGAGCCCATTGTCCCCATGTCCCTATGCCCACAGGGCAGGCAGGGAGGAGGAGAACATGCTAACCTGTCTGCCTCTGCCTCACCAAGTCTGGGGCTTCTGACATGGCATTCCCTGACCTGCCAAGCCTTCTGCCAGCATCCATTCTGCCCTCTGCAGCCTTGGGATACCCTGCTGTTCCCTTGTCCTTGGCCCAGGGGCAACTGGGATGTCACCTACTCGAGTATTGCCCCTGGATGAGGGGCAGCATGCCCACAGTCCTGTTCTCTGTGTCAGACTGTGCCAGGGTAGTCTGATGGTGAGAGAAGCTGTGGGTGGCTCTGCCTCCTCCAGGCCAAGCAGTGTTTTCCTATTTCCCCATCCCTTAAGGGCCACAGTGCGTATACTGCACAGGACATGGCCTCCTAATTCCATCACCACTATGATGTCATAATGCAGGATGCTCATAGAAGCCTCAGTATCACAGGTCCTGGTTCTCCTATCTTGTGAGGGACTTTAACTATCTTGACAGCTGCTGGAGAAGCAACACAGCAAAGTACAGTCCAGGAGTTTCCTGGACAGCTTTGGTGATCCCTTCCTGACACGGGTAGTGGGGAATCCCACAAGGAATGGTGTGCTGTTCAACCTTATACTAAGAACCAGAAAAAACTTCATTGGACATGTGAAGACTCTGAACTGTCCTAGGTAATCTCCATGATAGAGCTCTTCCAGAAACACAGTTTTACCTTACAGTATAACTTCTGGCTGCTGCTTGATTTTATTTTGATGGCTACTGCTCAGCAAATTGCCCCTTTGCTCCTTCTTTCAAAGATGCTGTTTCATTTACAATTGTTCATAGGTTCCTTGTTCACACTGCCTTCTATGACTTAACTGAAGCATTTTGTTTTATTTACAATCATCTGCAGCCAGCAGAAGTTTTATGCTGACACATAAAAATCAGACACTGGTCATTCAGTGTCATTTCACTCTGATTCCCCCTGAGGGATATATTAAAAAGAGCCTCAGGTACCTAGCCTCAGAGGTGGGTCATAATGTTAAACTGGCATCACAGACAGGGTCCTTTGGATGGGGTGGAGTGTTTGGTGGCATCCAGACCTGTTGGAACCTTCTTCTCCAGGAGAAAAGTCAGGACAACTCTCAGAGAGTCATTATTGGTGAAAGCTTTGCAGCTCTCAGGAATGCTCACAGGGAACTGCTGAACCAGAAGTGGTTCAGAAGCAATGGGAAATGAATCAGTTGCTTCAATTGGTCCTTCAGGAGGTGATAGAGCAAAATAAATCTCTCAGAAAGACGCTAGAAGCAAAAAATTTGGAACAATGAATGTGATGTCAATTTTGGATGCCCCAGAGCAGTGTTTGTTAATAACCCCCTCTGGCAAATTGGACTATCCTAGGAAAAATTACCTGGAGGATAGAGAGATACATATTTAGGCTGGACATTGGGAGGAATTTCTTAATGGAAAGGGTTAACATTGAAATGGGCTCCCCAGGGAGGTGATGGAGTCACTGTCCCTGGAGGTGTTTAAGGAAAGACTGGATGTGGCACTCAGGGTCATGGTCTGGTTGACACAGTAGTCAAAGTTTGGACTTGATGATCTTAGTGGCTTGGAACTCTGCAGTACAGGTCTCCATCAGCACTCCCTACAAGACCCTTGCTTCATCAGAGAACAACCATGGTGTGTGGGAGACATGGCAGATGGATTACAGATTATTAAATAGAGATTATTATCCTTTCAAGAAATCAGAAGGAAAACAATATGTGCCTGCTGGGGTGGAAGCACTTTCGGGTCTTGTGTGCACTTTGAAAAATGAATGGGAGAACATGAAAGAAATCCACTAGGCAGTGATAGTCCTGGTTGTAAATTCTGAACTCTCTGTTAACAGCTTCTGCAGACAACTCAGAACATTGCTGTTTTAGCTAATTGAATGCCATCTTCATATCTATATATTTAGAGTAGAAGGGTAATGTACCTTCCAGGAGGAATTTTTGTGTTGGGATAAAGAAAGCCTTATAAAGCCACACCTTTACAAAGGACCTGTGTGTCACAACAGTGACTATTCCATGAAGTATACTGAGTTAGCTCCAAGACTTAGAATTACATGAGGATGAATCTTTTTCCAGACTAAGCCCTCAACAAAAGATGGTGTGTAAGCAACATAATCTATAGAGGAAAAACTTGATACTCTTTTCTTTTATGGCAACTGAGATATATTTATTGAGCACTGCACGATTCCTTCCTTGCAAAGGAGTAGCCTTTTACACCTTTGTCTCCTCAAAACATATACTGAAGTAGCTTCTTCCAAATGCTGTGCTTACTTATTAAATTTTCTATTGAAGAGGGTTGTAAAATCTTCCATGTGACCATACAGAGCAGCGTGTTCACGGATTAATTCCTGCCTTTCTGCAAGCTGTATTGCTGTGGCATCAGGGCTCCATATCTACAAAATAAAGGTATTCGTAGTTAATTTGGATGGGACTTTTGCAACAGAAGCACTAAGAAGATACTGTTAGCCAAAGAGAGCCATGTTCTAGCACTCCTTCCCACTATGAGACATAGGAAAGAAGCAGTGTGGCCTCTCAGCAGAAGACAGGTCAATCATCTGCGTGTGCATAAACAGAGCATTCTCTTGTTGTCACTTCCAATCTATAACATGCCATGGACTCAGATTACAGATAATGTGGGAAATAAGATCTAAAGGTAATTATTCAAAATTACTGACTTGGGTTCACGATCCTCATAGCAGAAAATAGTAATTAGCTGTAGAGTCATCAGCTGTGTAGCCTCAGTCCTCTGAGACCATTGTAGAAACTAGCACAAATCAGGGTTAGGGAAATAAAAAACAAACTCTAAACACTACTGCTCAGCCAGCAGTGTTCTTTTCCTTTTCAAGGAGAAAAAAATATTACAAAAATTACCTCACTGTGATTGTCTTGTTCTGTTTCTCAGTTATTTCTAAGCATGTATTAACAAGACCCTGACAGAAAAGTTGTATTTCCACTATTCCAACTCTAGGAGGCAAACATTTAGTGTGCTGTGATCCATCTAGTTCAGTGACTGTCACTGACAAAAGTCATCATGTGATAACTAATCAACAGGGCAAGTTAGAAGTTGATACCCCTGCTATGCAAATAGACTCCTATCTTTTAAAAGCAGGAGTATAAAAATACATATCATAAATGTGGTTGCATTTTTATTTTACTGTGGCTCCACTCTAACCATATTTTAAAACCTGATAAGAGCTTGATTTCCATAAATATATGTGTTATTATATAATACACATCCATGAACTCTTTAATTTACTGTTGTTTGGTGGCAACCTCTCCAGGCTGTGTCACATCTAAGCTAGTTGAATGGTGGAAATTTCATTGGATTGTTCTGGGTTTTGATCTCAGCAAGGTTTACCTCACTCATGTTTTGCTGCCATACATACTTTTCTGGGCCTGAAGGAGATGTCATTTTCGTTTTCTCTCTTTGTCAAAGATTTCAAATAAGCAGAACTGTCCTTACGGGAACGCTTTGGCTTTTCAGGAACAGGGTTTTCATCAGGTGGCTCTGATACATCTTCAGGCTGAAGGGGAAGAAGGTAGCAATTATACCAATATGTCATGTTCAGAAGCAAGGCATGCATCCTGCATCTTCTGATACTCTGCTACAATGTTGATGGGGGAGTATTTGTCTTAATCTTTTCAGAATCTGTTTTTCTCAAAGCTGATTTTAAAAAATCAGAAATTGCAAGGGCCAACCTTTTGAAAGGTAAAGGGCACCTCTCCTCCTTGGGCACTAAAACATTAACTACTCTTTATGACTCCCAAGACAGTCACCTTGTACCACCGGTGATCCCATCCTCTTCCAAGTGAAGAATAAGCAAGCACCCAAGGTTTCCTCCTCCTGCCTCTGAAAGTCCTGTGCTATCCTTGACATTCAAAACCTTTGTGAAAGGGGGATGCCAACATTTAGCTACTGAGACATATTTATTGCACTGTCCAGGGCAGCTGAAGGACACTTCCAGCCGTGCAGATGCAATTGCATCTTCTCCCTAAAAATAGCATGCTGGATGTGACTAACAAGTACCACTGGTGAATCAGGAAGGTCTCATCCACAGCAAGAGAACCCAGATGTAGTCACAGAGGCTGATGTCAGCTTGGGAATCGGGTAATGCTGAGGTGCTCAAGGCTCTCAGAGGGTGCAGGAAAAGCATTCAGAAATAAAACAGGCAAACATCAGTGTGGAACTTGAGAAAGAGAACTCAGGTAAATGGTGGAAGAGGAAGAACATGGGACAAAATGGAAAACAGGAAGTTAACAAGCCTGGTATTGTCTCAGTGAATTGAACTAGAAGAACAAAAAACCTTTTTACCAGTTTGAAGGGTATGGTTCCTATCTTGTGAAAAAATAGGTTCTCCCTTTAAGAAATTTTGATTACCAGTTATAAAGTAATTACCACAAAAGAGCTGGGTGAGCAATATACTTCAGGAGGAGGGAAAAAGAAAAGGAAATCCTTTTCTCTGCCCTGTCAATGGTACAGACATCATTCTTATGCGTGTCTGGGGAATACATGAAGTTTGCATAATTAGCAAGACAAATTTCAACCAATGCACAAGTTCTAATACTCACAAATATCTGAAAATACTCACTTTAACAAAGCTGCCTAAGTTACAGTGTTAGAGGGAAATGGGTGGCAAAAAAAGGAAAGAAAGAAGCTCCCGGCTAACTATTAGGAAGTCAGTTCTTTGTTACCATCTCTCATACCTCTTTCACAGGTTTTGGTGGCTCTGCTGGTTTTGGCTTCCCACCTTTTGCTGCCATTGCTTCTTCTTTTTCTTGTTCTTCTGCCAAAATTTGCAGTTGATTTTCAAGCAGTTCAATTATTGTAGCATTTTGAAATATTTGAGCAAGATCAAGAACACTCTTTCCTGTATTTAAAAAAAATAAATATCTGTAAACCATGAAAATTAACTTCAGCACTGGTTTATTGCAACTGGACAATCAACTGAATTTAATATGGTCAGTAATTTATTACCCATCCCATGTGTCAGCAGCGTGTCTGACATTGGTGTGAGACCAGAGGTCATCAGCACTGCTTGCACAAATGAGACCTGGCAGAAACGAGCCTTGAAAGGAATATTGCAGGAATGTTGCAGAAATATTGCAGGAATTCTTGTACTGCCTACTTTGTTCCTAATGTTCTGACATTTGCAGCTTAATACACTGGTCCTGCATGTTGTCATTTTGATCTCTGAGAGCTGGAGAGCATTTAGTACTAGGACATGGTCTGCATTCCTGACCTTGCACTATGCTAGCCATCTTGTTCCGCCTGTACTTGCTCTGTGGCTGTCAAGGGAAAGCCCTGTGGTGTAAATGAACAGCTCCAGTGTTTAATGAAGGAAAAATGGTTCTTATGGGACTCTGGCTGTACAGTATCTGTGAGACTGAACTGCTGTGTGGATCAGAACTCCACATGATATAAAAAATAAGGAATACACATCCCTTCTAGAAGCAGGGTTTCACTACTAGGCATTTTGGCAAGGAAAGTCTCATTGTGTAATAATGTTGCTTCCTATGTTAGAGCAAGAGCTTGAAAGGTGAGGCATGTTAACTTTTAAATTACTCTGGAGACAGTGGAAATAATACTGAACAAAGGAGCTGCTCTGAGGAGGTAACACTTCAGTACCAGCTCAGATTTGGTCTTCTGTTAAGTTTTTTTTTCTCAGGAGTTATGTTTACAAGTAGAGCAGCAAGGAAGTTTTTTCACCAGGGCTGCCTGTGGCTAAAAATAAATCACTTAAATGAGTGGCAGACTATACTCTGAGACACAACTGAAATCAAATTTCCCCTCAAATAATAATAACTAGATAGAATGTTTTCATTAAAGCCACTTATAACTCTGTATGGATCTCATGAGGAGTAACAGTCTTCTGAATTGAGTAATTAATCATGTTAGTTCATTTTCTAGATATGCAAAGCCCAAGAAAGGTGACTTTTTTTCAATAATGATTCCAGACTGGAGAAAACTAACTGAACCTGTTACCTTCATCCCAATCCTGACAGCAACCCTGAATGTAGAACATTTCTCAAAGTGTTTAATAAAGAAACAGCCTGTTTTGGAGACACTGCTATTTACCATTGCTGTTTGTAGCTTGGACATCAGCACCTGCAGTGATTAAGAAGTAGACCATGTCCAGCCTGCAGGCCTCAATGGCTCTCATCAGCGGGGTGGCATTGCCTATTGCAGGGGCATTCACAGCTGCTCCAGCCTTCACCAGCAGCTCAGTGATATCCAGGTGTCCATTATAGCAAGCATGATGCAGAGGAGTCCACAGGAAGTTGTCTGTTGCATTGACATCAGCCCTGCACAGGAATAAGAGCAGTTGTGGCAGTTGAAGTTGTCAAGTACTTACAGTAGGAGCCCCAGCTTCAAGTGCAATCAACTGGGACTGGCCACTGCAATGGCATATTCAATGTAAATAGTTATTTTCATATTGCTACTGCTACTCAGAAACCATTTGAGTCCCTGAACTTGTCATGGAATAGGAATTGTAAGTGTGCCTGGGTGCTGCTTATGCCCCCCCACAAGCCATCAGTGTCCTACACATGGGTACAGGCATTCAAACACCTTAGTCCTGTAAAAGGCTGCCAGTGTTTGTGCTCCAGCTTCACTGAAAATGGCAGAAAGCAGATGAAGGAATTCAAAAAGTACACTTCTGGGCCAAGAGCAGGTGCTACAGGACATGTGGCAGCATTGCAGAGCTTGCCTGCGCAAGAGGGAAGGGTTTACCTTTCCTTTCAGTGCTGCTGCCCTCTGCCTGCTTCATTTCTCTGCATTGGCTTCCCCCTTCAACAAACGAGTTACAGAAGGTCTGTCTTGGGAATCTGAGCACTGAAAAACTATTCAGCTACAGTGCTGCTACTGCTTCTGCTCCCACATTAAAACTGGGATGTTCTGGAGAAAGCAAGTGATAGTTCAGGGGAGAGCCCTGCAATATGCTGCCTCTGGATGAAGTTGAGAGGAAAAGCATTCAGCCCTAGAGGTCCTGAAGGGAGTTAGGGTCACTGTCCCACTTACTTGGTGGACAAAAAAAGCTGCTCTCTTCCCAAAATACAAGGAGGAAGGGAGAAAGAAGAAATATTATGAAACAAGCTGCTTCCAGGGATAGCTGTTTGCTCTTCTGGTCTGGTGATTGTCTAGATAAAAGCACAGATTCATCTGTTCTTCTTTCCTTGTTTAAATTTTTTATCTTTTTCAGAATTCTACCTTTGATGAGATCTTAGTCCAGCAAATTCTCCCAACCTACTACATTTATCTCTCTTATTTTTCAGTAACTAAGCTGTTATGGTTTATTCATATGCAGTTTTCATTTGTTTTAATTATCATTAAAATAAGCTCCTTCCGTTATTTCACTTTTCTCTCTCAACCCAACCTCTTTGCCTGCACTCAGACTCTGTCTGCCCCTGAACCCTTTTTCCTAACTTCATTCTATTAGAAAGAATCAATGGGAACAGGGACAATGCAGCACTGATTTAAAAATTCCTCGGCATTTTCTGCCCATCGAGTACAGGATTTCACATCAGATCAAATTTCAACTACTTCTTATTCTTTCTGAGGAAGATAGAAAGTAGATACCACCAATTTAATTTTAAACCTAATAAATGTGAAACATTTATCTGGATAAATGTTTTGTTTTGTATTCAGTATGGATTTGTGGTTCTGTACTGAAAAGGTATTATTGTAAAAGGTATTTGAATGCTCGTGCCAAACTGCAAGCCCATGATGCTGAGAGATGCAAACCTAAATGCTACTGATATCTTTGCATTTTCACTTCAATTGAAAAAAAATCTCAAAACTGGTACTGTTTTTTTCAGCTAAGGTACTGCATTTCTAGGTCTTATTGTTAAATATTATGTGACTGCAGTGCTGTCTGCTTGGTAAAAGGAGTAGAGACTAATCTGGTGGATTAATTTGGTAGCTCTTACATCTTTATCTTTGGAAAATCTGAATATACACACTACACAATTTTCCATATGCTCCAGGAATGTCAGTGTAATTACCAGAGTGTGTAAAGATGCATGTGTTGTTAGTCTTTGCAGGAGTCACAGCAATGACTACAGCCACTTTCCCTGAGCTATGAATATGAACATGAATTCACTCTATGGCTAGAGAGAACAAAATTAACATAAAAATCTTTGAAAAATGTTCATTTAAGCATTTACGTGAAGGATTGTAGGACCACAGCAGTCTGACAATAAGGGATTATGCTATTACACAAGCATGACTGAATCTTTCTGAAATTGCTTTCATTTTTTAAGCTGTCATTGAGCTTTTTCACAAGTTTTTCTGCAGGCTACAGAATTGCTGAAGCACTTCTAAAATGAGGAGCAGGCTAATTAGTAGCTGGAACTTCTGATGTAAATCCTGCTGTTTGTGCCTGCCTCAGCTGCAGAGGAAAGGGAAGGTTTAAACCAGGCATGTGAACAGGAAAGTCCAGGATCACCTTGATGATTTCAGGTAAATCCTTTGAGTCATATTTCCCCAAAATCATTCCCCAGTATTGAGATTTTGCTTGTGAGGATGCACTACTTGAGATATGAGTATGATCTCTGCAGCTGACCAAATGTCAACAGTCCAGACACCAAAATTTCAGTGCTGGGGAACTTATCTCTTGGTTGTTTTCATTTCCATGCTACTACAATGGGAAAAATAACAAACTTAACCCCTATGACTTGAAATCTTAGGGAACTGACTTTAATATTAAATGTTATGTAAGCAAAAAACAAGTCGTAGCCTTTTGCATCCAAATATTTTCTGGATATTTATGCTTTTGAAAGCCTTCGCAAAACAGCAATTAAATTGAAATTATCTTACCCCTTTTCCAGAAGAAACTCCACAAGAACTATGTTGCCACTTGCACATGCAACCATCAAAGGTGTTTTGTAATATTTATCTTTTATGTCTACTGGCACACCCGCGTCGAAGGCTTTCTGCAGAGACACAAAGTCTCTTTTTTTGACAAGGTAGTTGATATCCATGAGGGTTTTTCTTGGCTCCTCTACGTACCAGACACGGTCATCGAGCATGGGATGGGTGGCTTGGTGGTCCTGTTTGAAATGCTGCTCTTCAGGAATGCGTGGGACAGCCTCAACCATGTAGGTAGGGAGACCATCTTCCCTAAGAGGAAGTTCACTCTTCGGGATTACACAGATCGGCACAGGGAGGCCTTTTTTGCCTTTTTTTCTCTGTGGTTTCTTCTTCTTCTTTGCTTTGGGTCCAAAGGATGATAGCAGAAAGATTTTCTGCAAGTACTTTGAGCCTTTAAAAAAGTCATCAAGTCTGACCTTGCCAGAGGATTCTTCATGCATTTTAGCAAGAATTTCTATTTGTTCCTCGTCCACAGTGCCCCAGTGCTTCCTAATAAGTGACATAAAATCATTTCTGGATACCATCCCATCTCCTTCTTCTTCAGTCTCCAACTCCTTGCGGATGGCGTCCTCGTGCTGCAAGGACCAGTCGTACACCTTCAGATACCAGGCAAGGATCTCATTTGGTTTTTTAAAGGCTTTCTCAGCTTTGCGCAACACTGCTGCTGCTGCTTTAAACCCACCATTCTTAGCAACCTCCCTCGGGGTCAGATGCACCAAGTTTGACCATGTAGGATCACAGCCTAGAAATATGAACACAATTTGACTAAAAGCGCAGTGGAATTCCTAATTATGTGATATAAGGTACTTGTAACACACAGGCAACTCACTGGCATAGGCCTACAATTTTATACTGTTTCAGCTGTAATTAGCAATGGTAGGTGGAACCACATCATTGATCCCAGGCTGACCGTATTTTTTTCCCAAAGGGAGAAGCATTGAGCAACTCATGCTCTATTTATTCATCCACTCATGAATATGTATAAAAAGAGAGAAGTTTGGTGGAAACTTTTGATTTTTACTTGAAGTGGCGGGCAAGGTTAAGAAGCAAGCTAAGATTAAAGTGTCCCTTATTTCTATACCCTAACATTACAGTTTGGCGAGATCACAAGTTTTGTTTGATCACAAGAACAGAATGTGGGATTTTGCATGGTCCTCTTGGATCAAAGCTTGAAGTGCCATGATCATCTAATCAAATCAGGAAAGGATCACATCTGCTTCAGGGCATGTTTCAATACCCAGGGGCATGAAGTCTCCCTCATGACAGCAAAGAGATTTTTTTTTTTAATGATCATCAAATCAAAAATTTATTTTCTATTGGAAGTTTCAATACAATTCATCTAAACCAAACTAAACCCAGAACCACTTAATACTGCCCAAAACTAAGTTATAAAAACTCCTGGTGTTTCTGCTGCTTTCCTTGAGAAATGTTTTCTCATTCACATGAGATAAAAGCCTCTGTTAGGCCCTTTTGAATGAGAATTTTTTCTTGGGTACCACAGGGTACCCAAGAGTCAAATCTTTCAGAGATACCCGAATGAAATCTTTCCTTTAGCACAGAAATATAAATAACAGTTGCAAAGTAACTTAGTTTTAATGTACCTCTTTGTCCTATATACCTGCAGCAATCTGCAAATCCTCCCTCTGCAGCGTAATGAAGTGGAGTGTTACCATTCATGGCAATCAGTTTCAAGTCTGCATTATAACCTGAAATAATCATCAGAATCTAGAAAAACAAACAGAGTCCCACCAAAAATCTTGTCTGCTTCTTACCATGTGAAAATGCGAGATTGATTTACAAATAAATGCAATATCTTATATTCCTATTCTAATAATGAAGTTCTCTCCCATGTCCAGCTGGTGAATGCACACATAACATTAATGTTTTCTATAGTACTATGCTTATTTAACTAATGAAACAGAAACCTCGTGTAGCTGTAGACACAGCACCTTCTTCTTGCCAGCTCACTGTAAGCCCTGTCTAGCCAGTCTATCTCTGCTGGAATCCCTTTGATACTTAAAAAGAATCTGCTTTTGATTTCTTATCATTATGCTTTGATCAACTGAGATAATGGACTCAAAAAAGCCCCAACAAAAACACACTCCAAAAACCCAAAGCAAAACACCGTAACAACAAAAAAACCCACCCAGGTTTAACTTTGCAGCAATGCTTTAACACCACAAACGTTCATACCTCCAAAAAGCCTCCTTTGGCTGCGAAATGTGCCGCACTGTGCCTTTCAAAGTCAAACAGGTTCACATCGGCTCCCCTGCGAAGCAGATCCAGCACCACCTCGGCAGTGCCTTCCCTTGCAGCTTCCATCACTGCTGTGCGCCCCGTGGCCTGCAGGGGAACCAGAGAACAGTTCCCAGCTTGTTCCGCATGCTAAGGATGCAGCAGTAGGATCTGACTGTTCCAGGCTGCCATAAAACTGCTGGAAGTCTCCTTTTAGCTATTACTGGGAAAAGGAGACAAGCCTAATAGTTTTAAACATACTTGCAGGTAAGCTTTCAGAATCAAGTCACAGTGCTGCTAAGATAGTCAGATCCCAGCAACTCAGGTACATTGAGGGTTTGACTCACTTGAATAATGCCCATGAAAATCAATTCCTTAGTTAAAGAATACGTTATTCTCTGGGCATCTTCTCATGCATATTTACCACATCTAACACAAAATACCACCTCAGCTTATGAAAGCAGGAGCAGAAGGAGCTATGGTAGGAGGAGTGCTATGCAGAAAGGCAAAGCAACCAGGGAATTTCACTATGGTTCTGTGAGGAAAAGTTCATACATTAATGCTGCCTTTTCCTAGATAATAATGGATGTTTGTTTTGGATAAATTTAAGGGGAAAGTCGAGCTTCTTGATTTATCAACAGCACAGAGTTCCAGTCTTTTAGGCCTTTGTTAAATTAAGGAAGTAAATAAATAAATAAATAAGACATACAAAAGAGAAAAAAGTTTCTCATGTCTCATTCCTGCCTTGATTGCTCATCAGATTTTCCCTAATGGACTTACCTTCTATTCACCAGAATATTATTTCAACTCTGAAAATCTAAGGACACATCAAAGCAAATACAAATCAGCACTGCTCCACTTGAAGTACAATGAACTGCAGTTCCTTAGAGCTGGCCCAGTTACATTAAAGTTCGGGGAAATATTTGCACTCACTCTAAGCCTACAAAAATCTAAAAGAAGACTTAAATTCCTCTCCTCCAAAAAAGGGTGGTACAGAAGAGGAGAAGAGGTATGGCCACAGAGTAAAGCAATTTTCACTGCTTTATTATTTTAAATGTATCAGCTCATCTGGTATTTATTCTATACTCCTGTATCTGTTCTTAGTTACAGAAATGCTCATACCGGGTCTTTTGCATTGGGATCTGCTCCTTTCTCCAAGAAAATCAAGCACATTTCTTTAAGCCTATGAGCTTGCTCACAGGCTTCTAGAAGCACAGACCTCCCAGTAGTAGTACAGTTGTTGACATCTGCACCATATTCCAAGGCAATTTGCAAGCAGTGGGTGTGGCGTGCTGTAGGTGAAAGGCAGTAAAACAAAATACCTGCAAAGGAAACCAGTGGGGATTAGAGTGCAAAAGGAAATTACCATAAGGGTTATGAGGCTGTGAGCAACTGAGACCCTTCCACTGAGGACGTATCCATGCAAAAAAGACTTCTACTTTAGTCTTTACATGAGGAGAAAACCAGAGTTAAGTATGTCACAGGTCATTGAGGAATGTGATTCTCAATCACAGGTTACCTCTCAGCTCTGTACTTATGATTTAAAAGGAAGGGAAGACTTATGATTTAAAGGCCTAGACTCTTCAGAGAGAATTATTTTCATTTTGAAAATAATGTTATGTCCAACAGCTTCTGTTGGGCTGTAAGGATAACCCTCAACCACAGTTCCTCTTCACAGCTGAGACACATCACGTGTAGTAAGTGTATCACACAGTTAAGGGATTGCTTTATGGTATTTCCTTCTCACTCACCTTTCCCTTCATTATCCACAGCAGTCATATCTGCATTAGCTTTTACTAATAATTCCAAAATCACCTCATGGCCTAGCTCAGCTGCCTTCATGGCAGGAGTGCGTCCCATTTTGTCATGGACATTTGGACGAGCTCCGTGTTCCAGCAGGAAGGAGCACATTTCAATGTCATTTTTCATGGAGGCCAAGTGAAAGGCACCATATCCTTCCTTAGGCTCTGTGTAATTAATGAGATCTGGGAATCCCTTCTGGATCAGATTTTCTATTTGCTCCTTGTTTTTCTCATGAACACACTGAAGAAGTTTGTAGATCTGTAAGTTTAGAAGCCTTTTATCTACTGGTAGCATCCCAGGATAGGAAAGATTGTCTTCTTTCAAGGAAGTACTTTCTGCATGGACAAAAAAAGAAAACATGTAATCTCACAGATGAGATTATAATGACATGCCAGTAAAATCAGGAATCAGATCATATTCACAGCATGAAAATATCCACTTTACCTTGACAGAACACTAGGCTTTGAACTAATTTATCTTTTATTATGGGCAGCACATATAGAGACTACATAAACCCTTGCAAAATTTTTTTTTCTAGTCATCCAACTGTTCTGAAGAGGTCCTATTCAAGGAGAAAATTAAATTAAGAAGCTGTAGGGTAACTGCTCTCCATTTAAGGAACTGTTATAATCTACAATTACTTGGACACCTAAGGGGAGGGTGTTCATCTGTCATTTTCAATGGGAAAAAAGAATCACAAGACACTTGCACTTGCACTTGCTGAAACATAAAATTGACACTAACATCACCTCATCAGAGCCTGAGCACCTTCCTTTTTTTTTTTTTTTTCTTTTTTTTTTTTTTCGGGTAGCTGATGCAGATAGCAGGTCTGGGAAAAGGTTCTTCCAGGTCATGCATCACATGCTTCTTGAAAAAAAATTCAGTGCAGGACTTTGAATTTGCCTCAGTTCTGGATGATTTGGGGTTTTTTTCTTTTAGGTTTTTTAATCTCTTATAGCTAGTCTCAGCACTCATGGCTGGAGGGTCAGGAAGGGTCAGTCATTGTAGGGACTATTTATGAAGATTTCCTAAGTGGATGGGAAGCTTCCTATCAGCTTCAGCGAGTCTTGGGTCAGCCTGTCATCCAGACCTCTTACAGGAAATGCAACACAAAAAGGTGAAGAAACATCTGTTAGAGAATACTTGGAGTTTGGTTTGATGGGGTTTTTTATTTATTGCAATGTAGTCTGTAAATGGGACCACTCAGCATCTGTGTGGATGTCTGTGAGAAGGTGAGATTGCAGAGAGAGATGCAGAGGGATGCACAATTCCAACAGACCTTGTGAGACCTCCCATTCCAGAAAGGAAAAAACTGCAGGAAAAGTAGAAAAAGATGACGGAAGGTAAAGCAGGTTGAGAATGGATAGAGAGGTAATTTTTGTACCACAGGTACATGCCAGTTGTAGTTTCTGAAGCAATTGGCTTTCATTTCTTTGGAAGTTCTGTGTCCAGCCTGGTTTTAGAACAGAGATTAGGTCAACTGTTGGCAGATTTCTGAGAACTGTCCCTCTTGTTTTCCCTGCCAGACAAGGCCCTCAGCTCCGTCCCTGTACATCCAGCCATGCTGGGTGAAGGTGTTATTAGAAGCTGGTCACTTGCAGAATTGTTTAAGTGGGTACTAAAATGCAAAGACTTTCTCTTGGCAATGAAATCTGGTCTGAATAGGTCAGCTGCTCTCAGATATTCTTCATTTAAACATGACATTACTGAAATCCTTTTCTGTTTAGGTCTTACAGAACTCTCACTCTGATCATAAACAAAGTATACTCTTACATCAAACAATTAAATCTTTAAGTAGCAATAACCTAAATCTGTCACCTGTGACTTGTTCATTCTCATCCCTACCATGTTGTGTTTCCTGCGGCATATTGTCCAGTGAAAGGGAATAAATGCAGATATTTTTATCCCACTGACAGGAATTACACCTATAGCAACTGTAGTCCTAAAACTTAGAGCTGAGAAATGAGGACACTTCAGAGTAATGCCCTGCTAGAAGTGAACACTGGAGTCCCTACAGAGCCTGGCTTTTAGACCCTGAAGCCTTAGGAAGCAATTTCTGAGCAAATCCTCAGTACAGGAAGTTGGTTTTTTTTCTGGCTACTGAGTACAGGGAAAAGTTGTGATGCAAACTCTGCAGGGGCTGTGAGGAGGAGCAAAAGGAAGGTTCCACAGAGAAGGCTCTTAAGTACTTACACCACTGAAATTCAGCAAAAGAAATGTTTTTAAAGATATTTAGATGGAACTGACAATGCTCTCTTAGGCTTTTGCTCCACTTCCCAGCATCCTGCAGCAGGAAGGAGCTTACTTTTAAAAAACTTTATTCCCACTGTTATTCCTGATTTGCACCTGGATTTTGCACAGCATTTTTTCCAGGAACTCATTTAGGATGAAAACTTGCTTTTTCTTCCTTTTTTTCTCCTCCTGAAGCAGCAAACACTGACGTTCTCTTCGGACATAGGTTAGTAATGCCACAGGACATGAGCAGAACTGCAGCTGGTAGAAACCTGCTAGTAACTAACCTTCAATGAAGGCACAAATTGATACATATGGATTTGGATTTGTTTCATGGATTATCTTGGAGATTCCTTGAGATACTTGCTCCTTATAACCTCTGCCCCATGCAGGACATGAGAATGATGGCACACTTTACACTTTACTGCACACTTTCATTTTTGCTCACACCGTAATGCACAATTCAGTACCATTTTAGTCTTGATTAGATTTTTTTTTCTGGTGCTTTTGAGATGCTTATCACAGTATTCTTTTAACATTTCACACACAGCAATAAAATTATTTCCATGAGCATAAGAGAAACTATTTTTTATCACCATAGTGAAGTCTGTTGTTATCATAATTAAGCCACCACTGAGTCCTTACTCAGTTTAAAGTATTTGCTTCAAAGCATTAAGAACCAACAATTTACATGAAAAAAAACCATAACATTTTAACTGTTACAGTTAGTATTTCTTTGTAGCATTTGTTGAAAGTGACTGGATCAAGTTTTATTAGAAGTTTCTAAAGTAGCAGCATCAAAGAAAGGTGGGATAGAAAACACTACCCAGGGTCATGTAAAGTTATAAGCAAGGGGAAAAAGGCTGCTAAAATGAAAATATAACTGCAGTATCTTGACAATTTTCAGTCAGTAAATATCAACCCTGTGTCCTTCATAGATTTTTTTATCACTTCACCTGTAACAGATGGTTTAATGGAAAATGGGGGATTGTTAGTGTAGCTTTGAGACAGCCATGCTCTGGGGAGAGCTTAGTGAAGCTGTAACCACAAATCCCAAGCTTGTAACATTTGCTTAGCAATAATTTTATCTGTTGACAAACATAACCGGCTCACTACCTTCATTCTTGCCAGCATGTGTCATTGTTTTGGTGGAGAGCATGAACTCATTTCAAATCCAGATTACAGTAATTTCACGAATACAAGCCACAGCAATTTGACAAAAATTTTGGTGGAAACCCGGAAGTGCGGCTAATAGTCAGGGGCGGCTAATATGTGAATAATTTTCTGACATTTACAACCCCAGACATGCCAGCCAGGGCGCCAATCCAAGCACCTGCCAGTAAAAGCCGGCATTCCGCGATTGTTACAGTGTTACTGTGTTGCCCTGGCTCCCTGCAGGCAGCACGGGGGGCGGGGAGAGAGGCGGGAGAGCTCTCTTCTTCTCTCCTCTGCCGCAGCCCAGGGGAGGATGGGTGGGGGGGCGCGCCGCCATTGCCGCAGTTCGGGGAGGACGGGGGGGGGGGGGGGGGGGGGGGCGTCGCCATTGCCGCGGCTCCGGGAGCCGACGGGAGCCCCGCACAGCCATTGCCGCGGCTCGGGGAGGAGGCGGGGTGCTTTGTCCGCGCCCGCCGCCGGCGCCACGGGCGCGGGAAAGCTCTGTCCCCGCCCGCCGCCGCTGCCGTAGGAGCGGGGGAAGCTCCGTCCCTGCCTGCCACCGTGGGGCAGCGCCAACCCGGGGTGACCGAGCCCAGTGGCAGTGGCGGCCAGCCCCGAGCAGCAGCACTGGGCTGGGCCACCTGGCCCCGTCAGCGGCCCCTAGCGGGCCGAGCCTGCACAGCCTTAGCTCAGCCAGTAAACCCCGCCCTCCCGCGGTTCTGTTACTGATTGCACGCGGGTCCTCGCTGCGAACGACAGAGCGGCTTATATTCGGGTGCGGCTTATTTATGGACAAAAAACGAAATATTTGCCAACACCCAGAGATGCGGCTTATACTCAGTGCAGCTTGTATTCGTGAATTTACTGTAATCCTTTTCTCAGTACACCTGGTATTAAGAAACCCATTTTAGTTGGATTCCTGTTTTCCTACAAAGCTTTCCAAGCTGTGATGGAGGTATATTGATAGAGAGGGAAGTTCTGGTGGCCAGTGATCTCATTCCCTGTCTTCCAGTCAAAGCCTGGTGCCTGACTGCTGCTGGAAGCACTTGTGACTCCTTAAAAGTTTGAAACTTTTTCAGTTTCAACATTTCCAGTTCAAAACATTCCTTTAATTATCACTATTCACAAACCAGTAAACGAAATTTTCATGTGTTTCATCTTTAGTGGGAGAAAATAGCTGAGCACTTTCTAAATTTAATCCCTTTGCACGCTAGGCACAGAAATAAGCATGAACCCTAAATGTCAGTATAAAAGGAACCAATATGGTAACAGTGCCATGCTATATTTACAGCTTTACGTGAATAATTGCACTGGATTTTTGGCTGTGACTAATGTTTAATAGGAGTGATGCAGCAAAATCTTCCTAAAACTGAATTCCAGTATCATGAATGGACAATAATGCTATGCTTTTTTGGTGTTAATTCTCCAGTAATGCTTTGCCTTGGGCTGAAGCACAGCTGAGCACAGCGATGGGCACTTAGGTGTTAACTGAGCAGGTTTCAATGTGGTGTGGAGATCTTAGCCCAGATCCAGTCCTTTGGGAAACGGGACCCAGTCCTGAGTTCTGTACAGGCAGTCCCGAGGTTGTGGCTGGGTTGGATCAAAAGATGTGCATCCTTTTGTCTTCAGCTTGCCTCGCAACTTGCAGTCACCTCAGTATCTATCCAAACTGGATGTAATGGAGCCCAAAGTGCCAGCAGCAGGCAGCCCTCGGGGCCAGCCAGCACTTGGCAATCGAGTTTGTGAGCAACACTTGCAGGGAGAGGGCTCAGAGGGGGTGACTCCTAGCCAGGAGCACAGCTGAGCTCTAGGAAAGCCTCTGGAGTGCGGTGCAGTCGGGGATGAATTGTTGCTGCGCCCAGGAACAAGGAGCAGAGTGAGCAGGTGCTCCTGCCCAGGGCCCCGGGGAAGCCAGTTAAGGGATAAATCCGGGGTTGGTTCATTTTCCCTGGACTGCGACTCAGAGGAACCGGCGGCCTGTAGAGGAGACCGCCTTTAACGGGAGAGAAACCGCTGGAACGGGAGGATGCTGGAGAGCTAGCTGGTGATGACCCAAACAATGTTCCCTGGCAAGGACGCTCTGGTCCGGCCGTGCAGACACCAAACTGAGGTAACTGCCCGTGAGAGGTGAGAGGTGCGGGCCGTGAGGGGGCGCGTCCGTGTCCGGAGAGGCTGCGCTCAGCCCTCACAGCCCGCCGGCTCTGCCCCAACCCCTCCGCAGCGCCGGGCAGGCGGCGTCCCGAGCCCCGCCGTCCTTTCGCCACCACGCCCGGCAGCGGCAGCGGCGGCTGCGACCCTCGGCAGCCCCGGGCACTCACCTGAGGAGCAGGTGGACGTCGCGGGCTCAGGGGCCGCGGTCGGATCCCCGCCCGCCTCAGCGGCCGCCATTGCCGCATAGCCGTCTCCGTGGCAACGGCGTCGGGCGGGCAGGAACCGTCAGGCGGCACCGCTTCCTCTCAGCCGGCGGGGCTCCTCAGTGCCTCCCTGTCCTCTCGGGCCCCTAAATGCCACAGGATCCCCTCAGTGCCACAGGATCCCCTCAGTGCCTCCGTGTCCTCTCGGGCCCCTCAGCGCCGGCGGATCCCCTCAGCTCGGTACAGACCAGCCCTCCAGCCGCCCGGGGTGAGGCGGGCACACGAGGAAAGACTTGGGTGTCCTGGGCTCTGTTTTCTTGTAGCTGTCTTACTCGCCAAGCCCTTTTTTCCTCCCTCATGGGAAGCAACGCTGTATGTTTTTTTCACCTCCAGACTTTACTGGAGTTGCCACAGAAATGAAGTGGCAAGGTCCGCGTGTCACCCAACTGCACGTCCATCCCCACAGGGTGTGTGTAGCACAATAATGTAAATGAACTTGGATGGAAATGTGATCGGACTGGACAGAGAAACCTGTATTAACAAGAGAAAAATGGCAATGATGTATCTCCTTTCTGTCCATTTCCTTTAGTGCTGAATTTCCAACTGCCCCAACCCAGCCCTCAGTGCTCCTGCCAGGCTCAGTAGTCACGTATGGGATAACTGCAGCAATGCTGCCTGTCTTGTTCCTGGCCAAGCCTGGCTGTTGAATTATTTGCAAATCACCTCTAGCATTAGGAAATTTTTTTTTAAATTTGTTTTTTGATGTGAAAGCTCTTCTGCCAGGAAAGTGGTGACACAGCTGGATGCGTTTGATGGAAAGGCGTTTGATGAAAGCCATGGGACTGTGTGGTGAGTCACAACAAGAGAAAACATTGGTTTAGCATAAAGTTTCATTATTTTGCCCTTCAAGGAGTGCCATTTGGACAGCAGCTATTTGTGTTAGCACTCTGTGGTGCGAATTGGTGATGTTGCACTGCCATGCCTTGGTGGATTGCTTTCCTCTTTGGAAAACATATCACCCAGGCCCTTCTCTTTCTCCTTGGCTACACTAAATGGCTGATGCAGCATGGCACAGTAGATCTTTCCCAGGCTATTCTGTATAAGAGTTTTGCTTTTGCTGTTGCCACAAATAAGGACACACGTCTTGGGCAAAGGCCCAGGGTAAAATCTCCTTTTTCACTTTGTTGAGCAGTACACATTAAATTCCCATTAGAAAAGCTAGCACGCGTATTTTGAAATTTAATTCAATATGAAAATGAAGATCCTCATGAAGATCCTCTCTGAAACATCTGCATGCCTTTTCTCTGGAAGTTGTGGAAACACCATAACCAGACAATAACCAGTCTGGGTACTTGGTTGAATGTGCATGTAACTGCATGTATATATGTTCAGATTTTTATGGTTGATTTATTTTCTCATGGTGATCAGCTCTCCATGAGCTTTTTGAGAGTGATAATGAGGATTCATGATGCAAGTAGCAAAACATCCTTTTTCAGCAGCTCAGCACTATATTGGATAGTTCAAAGCAATGCAGCTTCAAGAGGAGAGGTTCAGCTCTGGTATTAAGGTACTGCAACATCTCCAAAATAAATAGGACTAAAATCCTCTTAGAGAAATGCAGAGTATTCCCTGCCTATAGAGATAAATAAAGCTCACCAGAGAAAATTATTCCAAGGTCTGAAACCTCAAACTACTGGGCTCTTTTTGGCTGACAGCTCAGTTTTGGAGGAGTGCCAAGCTTCTGCAGGAATGCAAGTGGGATGGTGCTGGTAAAAATGTAACTGCACTAAGGAAGGAAAGGTGTGAACTGCCCGGAGCTTTGAACATACCGTGAAGCTCCCAGAGCCAAACCTGGGAGGCACAGCAGAAATGTGGACACAGTGTCCACATGCTCTGGTACAACCCCAGGTATGTCACTGCCTGTCCTCACTTGAGGGCAGTGCTGCCCAGAGCTCTGATGTGCTGTGTGTCCTGGAAGCTGTAAACAGCTCCCCTCCCTTCCCACGTGGAACATCTCTCACAGAAAATCTTGATTTCCAAATCAAGATTATTCCAAAGACCATTTATTACTGAGGAGCATATGTTTCCCCCTTGTTTTATATGCTCTTTAACATTAACCTCAATTGTTCCTGCAACATACATTCTTCCCCATGATAGGTAAAGTCCCCATTACTGACAGGCTCATTTTGCAGCTCCAGAATCATCTAATTACACATGATAATGTTTCACTGCTGAACAGGTGCTTCCAAATATTCAAAAATACAAAAGTTTTGAGGTTTTGTTTGGTGCTAGCAGAAGGTGAGGCTGAGAGCACTACACAGTCCCTCCTGGAACATGTGGAACAATCCAGCTGCCATTCTCTGTTCCACTTGCTGTCTCTGGATTGTGCTGAGTTTTCTCTGTGGATGTCAAAGCTAAAGGATGCTGCCACTGTGCCACAGCTGACCTCTGGAGAGAGGCTGTGCACCACAAGGACTCCTGGGCTGGGTGGCTGCCTGGGAGTTGGGCTGTGACAGCCTGACTTAGCTGCAAGGTGGGCTTGAGGATTGCCTGGTTTTTGGTGTTTGGTTTTTTTTTTGTGTCCTTGTGGCAGAGTCTTGGGAAAAAAAGCTGAGTCTCTTTTGGTGTGGTTGTTTTCAAGGGAAAAAAAATCCCAAATTGTCAGCATGGCTTACAAAGACAAATAGTGATAAAAGCTGAAGTGTTTAATTAAGAAGTTCACTGTTGAGTGCAGCTGAGATGAATGCTATATAGAAAAACAGTCTCAGGAAAGGGTCTGCAGCAGGTTAGCTGGGTTTTGGGTGAGGGGTATTTCAGGTATAAGAGTAATGTCAATAGAGGTTTGGTTGTGGGGTTTGGCAAGGGGGGTTGTTTGTTTTTCTTATCTTTGTAATCTATTTTTTTCCTAAAACTGTTTCTTTTTTGGATGTTGTAAATACAGACTTCTTGTATGGCTCTGAACTTCAACCTGACTTGAGCTAAAGGTGATTTCAGAATTACTGAGGAAGAGGGAGGCACTCCTCAGTCAGGGTTGTGGTAAAGTAAAAAGGGATGGTGGGGAACTGCAGCAACACTGCACTCCCAGGTGTGCTTCCCAGGTACCCTACGGGCCAGAATGAGAGCTGGGATCCCTAGGGTCAGGGGAGTTTTCCAGTGCCACAGAGCAGGACAGGAGCTCACTGAAGAGCTGACAGCTCTGGGAGTCCTCAGAGTTCATCACTGACTTGGTTAGCAAGGTTTGTTCACTAAAACCTTCTGTTACTGATCCTGCAGCTTCTGAGCCCTATGGCACTTGTGGAGGAGGGAATGCTGTACCCCTTCCACCACCATTTCCTATGAAGGTCTCTTTTCTACTAAGCCCAGGGATTCTGAAATTATTTCTGCTACTTTTCATGTTTACTTGTCCAACGCTGTGCATTGGAACACATAGAACTCAGTGGGAGGATACCAGATGACTTCAGTGGGATGTTCTATTAATAACAAGATCTGACTCTCTTTATCAGTATTTTATCTGCAGATCATAATGTTAAAAAGCTGACGGGAAGGAATAAAGATGATCATTTTGCAGCTGGTTTTCAGCTAGCTTCCTGGCCAATGGTTAGATAGCAATGGAAACACAAACTGCCTTATTTGTCCCATCAGTTCCCACCCTGTCACTGTATCCTGTTTAAAATCCTATGCACTGCAAGTTCTCAGTTTTCAAGGTGAAGGAATAAATGTTCTGGAGTCTTTCTCATCTTATGTTACATGAAGCTACTGAAATATTGATCACATGCAAATAAAGAATTTCCAGTTGGAAGTTGTGTCTGTAGGGCAGATCTGGCAGTGCTGGGCCTCAGCAACTTAGGGCAGCAGCTTTTAGAAACGCAACTAGAAGGGAGACAGTGTAATAGAAAGTGATGTTGGTTCGGGGGCAGGGACCAGCACATGTACCCTGGGCCTGATGGAGAAACATCTGGGCTTCAAAGCTGCTTGTGGAGTCCAGTGCTGCTGACTGTGAGGAAGGGTAATCTGCACAAAGAACAGCTAAGAGCATGAAAGCAATGCTTCCAAAGCAATGCACGGCTGCTGAAATCCCTGAGGTCAAGCAGGGGGAAATCCTATAGAAGAAAATGATTGGTTCTGTTGGAATAAGCCTCATTCCTGTTCCCTTGCTTGGCCTTGCTCAGTTGTGGTTAAATGAGGAGAGGGATGATAATCATCTGATTATCCTGCTATTGACAGTCTGTGGAACAGTTGGGAGCCCAGGCTTGTCCTCTTGCCAATGCTAGCTCCAGGACTGGGTTCAGCATTTGGAAAGAGAAATAACATGTTCCACAATCTCCAACAGGTGCACTGGCTGTTCCACTGCTGAGTGTACAAGGAGAGAGCCTGGAATTGTCACTTTGTTGGCTCATCTCACCTATGTTCCTGACTCACATTTCCCAAATTACCCCCTAGAGAGCATACATTTTCTCAGTAATAAATTAAATATGTCAGGAAAGGCTTCCCAGGTATAGGGTGCAATTTCTGCTTCAGATGAAAAAGTTAACTGTGTCAACTTACAGCAGAGTCTTTGTTTTGATATGGGCGAAGCTAATGCTCAGTGCTGCTGCCTTGTATCTATCACTGCCACCACCGTTGATCCCAGCCCTTCTGGGATCTTTTGGTCCCAGAGTTCTTGGATTTTGTGCCATACTATAACCAAGTCAAATTTAAAATTGTATGTGTAAACCAGCAATCTTTTCCATGACAATTAGTAAGAGAGTGTTAATGTCCATGATCAATTATTCTCATAGATTAATGTAACTATGGGATAACTAATGTTTCCCTTTCATATTAGTAGGTATTCTTTTCTTCAGACCTGTCCGGGGTTACAATACAGAGTGTGATAAAAGGTATCTATTCTATCACCATCTGTTGAGGGTGGGGGCAGTAATCCTTATCTCCGTGAAAGATATTCTGCTAATGGGCCATCCATTGAAACCAGGCAGGGCATTGTTCTTTATCTTTTCACAACCCATCCTTCCTCCAACAAGTCATTTTCTGCTAATGGCCCACTGAGTCCCACTGTGTGACTGATAAAATTACTTCGTCCCATTTGAAGTTGCTCCAGCCAGAGGGAAGAGCCCAACATTTCTTACCAAGATAAAACAGAGGTTTTGGGACACTAAGGGAGCCCTTTCTCCACTGGACTCCAGAGGGAAACTGAATTTCTCCACATCACCACTGGACCTCTGGAGAGAAACTGCACCTTCTACAAAAACACTGCTTCAACTGAATCACATCTGTCACTGCAAAAGGACTACAGCCACCATTTAACTGGACTGCTACCAACACCCTGCCTGACGGGGTGTCAGGTTGTACTCTGACTTTGTCAGGGTTTGGAGTTTGTTCTTTGTAGTACTGTATTTCTATTTTAATTTTTCTAGTAAAGAACTGTTATTCCTAATTCCCATATCTTTGTCTGAGAGCCCCTTGATTTCAAAGTTATAATAATTTGGAGGGAGGGGGGTTTACATTCTCCATTTCAAAGAGAGGCTCCTGCCTTTCTTAGCAGACACCTATCCTCCAAACTAGGACAAGACCTTATTTCTTACAATAGCAGCCAAGCCTCAATATGTTCTTTCTGAGCTCCAGGTACACTGAGGTCTCCTTGGTGTTTAGCTCTCTCACTACATTTCACAACACATTGCTTAATCCAGACATTAGATAAAAGACAGAGTTTATTTAGGATTAAATACTCGTTTATAACTGGAATATGTAATTTGTTTTCCAAAGCCTGTGATATATTGGCTTTGTTACAGATTTACCCAGAACCCCTGAAAAAGGACTGAATTGTAGTTAGCCAAAACAATATTTTCATATTACAGCTTTATTATTCACAGAATCATAGAATGGTTTGGGTTGGAAAGGACCTTAAAGATCATGAAATTCCAGCCCCTCTGTTGTGGGCAGGGACACCTTTCACTAAACCAGGTTGCTCAGAGCTTCAAGACTTCCTAACTTACTACAGCCATTCAAAGTATTTCAAGGTCCAATGCTCATTTCTGTGACTTTTCCATTAACCTCTTCCTATCGCCCCTACATAACTGGCTACTCAGGTTTCTACAGCTAAGGGATTTTCATCTCTGCTGCAATGATTTCAGGTCACACAGCTGCCCTGTACCACGTGCTCCATTTTGTCTGCATCACGTCTGTAACACAATAACCTGCTATTGCTTTAGAAAAAGATGTATTCCATTTTCCAGGCAATAACTAAAGCAGCTTAAGTAAATGGGTTTTCTCTAAACAGCAGCGATAAAGTTACTTAAATTATTTAATTTTACACAGGGTCCTATATGTTTTTCCCTAGGAATCAGTGACAGTTCTGACTAGGGAGACTCTCCAAAGTTTGTATTCAATTCAGCTCTTTCACATTTTATAAATCGCCTCACCTGAGTCGGTGAATAGCACCCCTGAAGGCTATGCAAGTTTTACTTTGCTCAGAGCATAAGACAGAACAGAATCCATCACAACAGTTGGGAACAAAGCACACACAAACACTAGGGCCTTCTCCTTCAGCTTTGCCACCATGTAACGTGCCTTGGGTGCAGGAGATGTCAGAGCATCCACCATAGCATCTACAACCTCACCGCCATTAGTGCTTCCCTCACTGAGGATACTGTTGAAAAAGTTGGCCCGCTCTTGAATGTACTCCTTGTTGTAAACAGCCTTTTCCTCTTCACTCAATTCACTCCAGATCTCTTCAGCACTGAGTGGTGGCTGAATTTTTGTAGAGCGTGCATAATTTCCTGGCTGGATAATACAGACCTGAAAGCAAGATGTAAAACTTAGCAAGGTGCAATCAGTCATTGTGAATTCAATTAAACACTATAGTCACTAATACACATCAAAAGCTCTCTACAGCCAGAAAATGCCGCTTTGTTGAAATTTTAACCCTGGAAACTTGACTGAAATCAAATATATTCCTGGGAAATATTTAAGATTGGAGAGGTGCTTTATTTTGACTTCCTCATTTCGCTCTTTGATGTTCTTGTTTTGACTATTCAGCACACCCTCACAGAATGCAACAGAACATCTTGGATTTCTGTGGAATGCTTAACGGTGTAAACGTTTTGACAATACTGAGACAAAGCCTTTCAGTATGACTTTGATTGGAGAACCTTGCAATTGATAATTTTTTTGACCCAATTTGGGACAAAAGGAGATATTAAAGAAAATTATCAGGTCCTGGGGAAAGAATTGCTGTTTTCCCCAAGTAGGTGTAATTAAAAGTAAACTAGGTCTTGTCAGCAAAGAACAGGGGGACCAAAAGTCAGCCTCTCACTGAAGCGATTAGCAAATTTCTGTAGATTTATGCACATGGATTTAAATGAAAAGCACACAAGTCCTTTGCTGCTCCACGTTTTCTTTGTGTGTTGCTGCTGTTCTGCTCCCTTCTGAGTATTCCAGGGAATTTTGGAGCAGGCTAAGCACTCACAGCACACATGCTGATCCTCAGTTAGCAGCAGCCTTGTTCAAACTATTTGTAGATATGCAACATTAAAAGCTCCGTGGCATTTAACTGACCTGATTTCTACAGTCTGCAACACAAGGTGAGGAAAACCCATGCTGAGTTGTGTCAGAGACTCAGGGATCTGACAGGCATTCTCTGTGAAGTCTGTGTTGATTTAAAACCCTGATGTCCTCACTCAGCCACCCAGCCCACCTGTGTCAGTGCCTGCCTGGTGATGGATTCACTGCTCTTGAGGATTGGGATGCAGGTCCTAGGCACAGGGAGAAGGAAGGGATGCAGAAAACTCCAGCAGAGGGATGGTGTGCACAGCTGGAACAGCTTTGTGCTGCCTCAAGCAGGTTTGTCACACAGTATCCTCAGGAGCCTTCCTCTCTGGTGCTATTTAGAAAAGTATTTGGTATCAGCCAAACTAATGCCAATAGTAAACTTCCCACATTTATTGCTAACAAAGGGGTTCTGAAAGCTTCTTTTTTTCTTTTTTTGGAGTTGGCTTGGAGAGAAGGAGAGATGGTTTTTGCCCTTCCCACATTTTCTGTAGCCTTTCTACTGGAAGACACACACTGTTTCCTGCACTGTCAGCTTGCCTGGCCAGAATTCAGTGGGATCGATCCACAGCTCCATCTGCTCCTTGCCACCTCTGTGCAGATTTCTCCTGACAGGACAGAGAGGACAACAGAGCAGTGCAAGGGAGCACAGGAAAAAGGAAACATGTATTTTGTAGGCTCTCCACAGGGTAGGTTCTCAGGCAAATGCCAGCCAGCATCTTGCATACAGTGAGAAACAGAAAAATACCTCTCAAAGATACTCCAAAAAAGTTTGTCAGCCTTGCTCACTCAGTTATGTGCTGGGACTGCTGCAGAGGGGGAACAGGAAAAATCCCAAAACAGCCAGAGTAGCTAACCTGTTAAACTAAGCCCTTCCATGCATTTGAGATTATCCTCAGCTAATCAGCAGAAATCCTCCTCATGCTGTGTGGTATTAGGATGTAAAGTCACTTGCATTTTACAGCCCTTCATATTTATCAGACAGGGATAGCTAATAGATGCATAGCTGTAATATTTTCCAGCACAAAGCTTATGAACAATGCTGTAAATCTGTGTGCATAAACAGTATGCCAGTGCAAAGCTGCCAGAGAAGACTTTGAGTGTTTGAGAAAAGTGTTTCAGCAGCAGAGTAACTCCAAGGAAGAAGCCTAGTGAAGCTACTTAGTGATCTAAGCTTCAGGTTTGACTATTAGAGTTGCTTAGGGCACTAAGAGCACTCTTACAGCCTCTTAGGTTAAGAGAATAAAAACATCATTACTCTGGACAATGCTGCCTCTTGTAGAGTAGCTGTTCTCACAAAAAGCAAGGAGTTAGTTCTGTAAGAGAGAGAAATAACCCCTCAGGCAAGTGACAGGCCTCCTCTGGCTGCACAGCACTCAGTGTCTGGGCTCTTTGTAGCCACCCAGCAAACATTTGGGTTCCTCACTGCTCTTGGGAGCTCAGGCAGGCTGTGTCAAGAAGCTTCTCCACTGCAAAGGATGTGGAGAAAGGGTGGAAGTTTCAGTGCTGACACACAGACCTGTTACCCACCAGCTTCTCAGAACCAAAAACAGCACCCAGGACTGCTGTTCCCAGTAATTTCCAGCTGACTGATTAGCCACAGAGAAACCACCCCTTTCCAAAAGAAAGCTGCACCCATGGATGCAGTTCTGACCTTTTATCTGTTATTTGTTTCGCATAACTCATTCCATCACTTACCTGCTTTCCATCACTTACCTGCACACCAAACTTCTTCATTTCCAGTCTTAAAGCATCACAAAATTTTTCAATAGCTGCCTTGGTCATAGAATAAATGCCATTTCCCAGAGTAAAGTAGGCAATGATGCTGGACATGAAAACAATACGTCCTAGAAAGAAAACAGTACAAATAACGTAACTTCATTCTCAGTCTTTAACATGCAATCAATTCATCTCAGTTTTCTGAGCTGCAAAGAATGTGGTGTTTAGTAGGAGACTGTTTTACTGCACACTATCCCAAAACTGGGCAGTGTCAGTGTGCAGTCCCAGCACAGAAGGGCACTCAGTTCTGTTAAGCAGAAAACTTCACACAAAAATCTTCCACCTAGTGACAGATGTTGGACTAGACAAAATGTAACACATTCTCAGTGTGCTGCTTATTCCTTCTGAGCCTGAGATAGGATGAAAAAGCTGGAAACAAAGCAGTAGCCTAAAGACTGAAAAGCAGTAGTAAGAGACTGCGCTAGTAAGAGAAGGACTGCAGAGAAGAGGGGGGTGATTTTCCCTGTGGTAGATATATGGTTACTAATATCAGTTTTTTCTGTGCTGATGATGTCTCTGCACTGAGATGTGGTTTTATAACTGTGCAAATTAAGTCCAAGACAGACTGTACAGTGCTAAGCTTCACTGAGGAAAGGTGACTTGCCAAATGTGTGCAGGTTTACAAAACCTTACAACAGTTTCCCTGATCTGTGCTGCTTTTCCCTCCTTTCTAACTCCTGCTGAGTCCAGGTATGCCTAAAATAGCAGAGATTCTTCATTTGAGGCACTGGAGTGCAGTTCATTTCCATTGACTCCCTGTAAACTTCTGTCACATAGTCCTACCATGGGGTAAGGAATGTCTGAGTGTGGATATACAAATACCAGAGGTGAGGGAGAAGATGGTCTTGTCACTGACAATCCAGAGAACCCAGCTGCACTCCTGCGGCTGCCACGGATGCAGATAACATCTGGGCCCCAGATCCCACGAAATGTAATAGGGCTGGGGGATATCAAAAGGTATCGTGGGAATGTAATGAAATCGGTCATTTTGAATTAGGTTCTCTGCCTTCCTTTACAGCATCCCAAATAAATCTTACACACAGTAAGAGGAAAATAATTACCAGCTTGCTGATAAAGAGGCTCTATCAGCTGGCCTGGCCAGCTGGAAAAGATGTGGGGAAATGTTCCTCTCAGGGTAGGATGTTTAAGTCCTAGGCTGGAGGGTATTACCTCCTTTTACATGTATTAATAATTGTATTAATAATTTCGAAGTGTTTCTTGGGATAGGTGCAGTAAGCCATGGGTTGGATGACCTCTGCCTCCTCTGTCCAGTAGTTGAGTGGTCTGGGGTACACACCCAGGATGTGGGACAGATCATTTAACTTCTCTTTGTGCCTAAGGGAACTGAAACCCATCTTCCCCAGGAGAATGTTCCCATGTCTGTAATTCAAGTTTTTCATTTGGACAGGTCATTTCCTGCCCCCAAACACATAAGCTATAGCTATAGTTCTGGCTGTTTCCACAAAGAAAGCAACAGGAAATCTTCCTAGTATTCTTCCTAGAGTGCCTTGGCCTTCTTTCCTCCTACATGAAGGTACTTGAAAATTAAGTGCAGGAGTTAATCAAGGAAACATTGACAGCCCTGAAATACAAAATGCTCCTTTGAGCTAAGGTATGTGTGCAGCCATCCAGATCGAAACCTTCTAACAGTTTATGAATGTGCTTAATATCACGTGCACCATTACTCCCCTTCGCTTCAAAGTAACCCTGTGCAATTCATGGGGCCAGAGAAATGCTTCTGGTGGATCAGCACCACAGAGTTTCAGCAGTAAGCAGGACATGACAGGGAAAAGAGATGTCTCCCTGTGTAGCGGCCGCATAACACACTCACTGGGTACATACAATAGAACCTTCTTCCACAAAAACACATTCAGCTCGCAGTATTTAAAGATTTCTTTCTTCTTGTGTCCGAACCATCATCAACCAAAGGTAGCCAAGCAGAAAGAAGCAAAATAGCCTCAAAAAAGGGATGCTTTTATCTTACGAACTGTTTGTGTAGCAGTGACACCTGGGGTTTCCAGGTGAAACCTACCCCTTCCTGTGCTTGATGCTGCACACAGAGCACAAATCCTCACCCTGAAGAGCCAGAATAGACAAGGAAGAGGAGATCTTCTTCCCCAAACACAGATGGAGAGAGGCAGGGAACAAACTGCAAAGCACCCAAGACATGCTGCCATGCTGCACAGGGCTATTGAACCATTCCTTCTCAGAAAGAAGGATAAAGCCGTCATGTAGGAAGGTTCATGCAAATGCATTTATCCCACTGGATACCCATGCACTTCTACATACTTGGAAGTTTCCTGCCCAAGGTCACAGAGGCTCCACAGAGCTGGAACTGGAAGCTGGATTTTCTCTAGTTCACCTCTGTAGGGTCATTCCTCCTCTCCTAATTGCCAAAAAGTAAAATTGTAAAGCCTAAATAATAAAATTAAGCAGTTTCATGGATCTTTGTGTTTTCTGACTGCCAGTAGTTAAAAAGGCTTGCCTGGGCTTAATGATCTATGGTAAACATCCTTCCTCTCTTTTTTCAGTCAAACACTGAGAGAAATCCTTATTTATAAACACTTTTTTTTTTTCTATATACTGCAAAAACAAAATCTTTGAGGATATTTTTCCCCTTATGACTTCACCCTCTTTTCAGGATCAAGTTGCTCTTTCAGGCCACACAGAAGGAGGCTGTCATTTCAGTTCAATGAAAGACAATTAAAGCCTCTTTTATAGATGGTACATTACTCGGATTATAGTAAGCTAATTATTCTACAACTCTAAATAACAGTGGATTAGCATTACCCTTGTATTTCCTTAGAAGGGGAAGAAACGCCAGAGTTGTCCTGATGCTCCCAAGGAGATTCACATCTGCAAATTTTTCATATGTCTCCATAGGCAGCCACCCAGTCTCACCAAATGTTGATATTCCTGCATTATTGACAAGGCCCCAGAAACCTATGGAAGAGAAATGACTCAGCAAGCATCTTTAACTGCAAAGCAACCACTGTTAGATAACAAGCAACACCACTGATTCAGACTCTTGCAAAAAACTGTATAGTTGTGCAACATTTTTGTCTTTTCTACTTAAAAGTGCAGGCATATTTTGTTTAATGAAGGAAATCCATTGTGTTCATAATGTGGACTAAACAGAATCATAGAATAGTTTGGGTTGGAAAAGCCCTTAAAGATCATGCAGTTCTAGCCGCCCTTCCTTCCATGATCAGGGACACCTTGCCTAGAAGTCTCAGTACTATTTAATAATCACTCACTCTATAGTTGTCTTAAGATTTTTATTAATAACATGATCTGGAAGCCTATGTGTCCCTGCCAATGTGGTGTACCCTGAAATTTAATTACTTTAATCCCACTGTGTGCTATGAGCAGCTTTGTGAAAATTATATTAAGCAGTCTAAAGGCTAAGGGGTACTATTTTCAAAGTGCCTGACTAATTTAAGAGCCTAAGTCTTGCATCTTTTTCCAAGAATTGAGCTCTGATTCCTTCTGAAATCAGCCACAATCAGGTATATGGCTGCAACACTGGGTAAAGTAATCAAGCAAAGTCAGTGGCTACAGTATTTTTTAAATTCTGTACTTTTGACCACGCAATGACAGATTTTTGTGCTAAGGAGCCCACCCTCTGACACACAAAGATTTCAGTGTTTACAAGCAGAAACACTGGCAGCAAAGCTTGTTCTGACAGAGCTCAGTGACAGGAAGCTGAAGCCCTTCAGCTGAAAGCCACAGCAGGTCTCCTGTGCAGTGCTAACAGCCTCAGCTGTGGAAATGCTGTGTTGGAGTAGGGAGCACCCACAGGCTGGAGCTGACATGCTGCCTAAGGGCTGATTAAGCCCTGCTGACTTGTTCTTGCCTGTACAGCAAAGCAGGGAGTGACAAAGTGCTTTTGAAAACATTTCTGTTCCCGTCCTTCACTCCTGACTGACAGCATCTTGAGAGTGACCAGCAGTGTAACTAAGGAGTACCAGTGCAGCTTGACTGGCACTGAAACAGCTGAATTAGCAGCTAAGTTCTGCCAGCCCTGACAATTTTGCTCACACATTTCTTCTAAAGAATCCTTGTAGGTGTCCAAGGCAAATAATTGTTCTATTATGCCTTCTACAGGACCTCCAAGCCTGGGTTTCTGGGGAAGCAGAGCAGATTTTAGTGCCTCTCTTCTTCAGAACACGTGAGTTTGGGGCAGGGGTGATGTTGACCCAGCTGTAGCCTCCTGTACCTGTGGCAGCAGAGTTATTTTCAGGAGACTTTTGATCAACCTTAGTCAAGGCACTGCAGAAACCTTTGGGCTGCATAATTTTCTTTCTGATCTTCTCTGATAAAACTACTGCATTAATTTCATGGTATCTTGAAATACCAATTTCTCATGGGTCCTTCCAGAGCCCTGCCAAGAACTGCCAATATCAGATTTCATCCAGAACAGTAGTTAAAGATGAAACAGAAAATTTTTTTAATTAGTTTGTAAAGCAGAACTCTGTAAGCTTTTCTAACATATATATACACTACTTGTATTACATAATTAAATTGGTATTTAAACAGAGAAAGAAACTGATTTATTTTAGTGAATGTCTCATTTGCAGGGCAAAACACTCAAAATCAGGTATTTCCCACATAGATTTTGGATAGCTCTGTCCTCCAAAGAGAATCAATCACTATTCATCAGCCTGTCACCCAGCAATCCTTGACACTGCACCTCTCTTACAACTTCAGTTCCAGACAGACTGCTGCTCTAGTAATGGACTCATTTCTTATCCATGGCCCCAAATGTTCGCAGACAGGGGAGAGGAAACGAACTTCAAAATTAGCCATGGAATTGAGCATCCTTGATTTCTTTCTTCCCCCTGCTACTCTCCTATTTTTCCATCTTTCTATCATTCTCTGGCTTTATTTCTCCACCTCAAAATGGAACCCAGCCCCACTGGGATTTACCTCGCTATAGAATTCTTCCAAATCAATGGCTTAGAGAGCCCTCTGCAGAAGCCAACTATCAATATTTTTGTACTTGCACATGACCCGATCTGCAGAAGGGCTGAGTGGCTGCACACTCCATCTGCTTCTGCTCAAAGCTGGAGGTTTCTGTAGTCAGGGTTATTTTTATATAACCTAACTCTAACACAATCTAAACTAAAGCCTGGCATCACTGCAAAAGCTGCATCCTGATCTTTTCGGCTTTGCCATTTCTAATTTTAAAAAGTCATTTTGCTTCTGCCATTGCACCCTGTGCAGCACAGCAAGAACACATGCTCCTCATGCCCCTGATTTCATTAGGCCTTCAGAAATACAGCTATTAATCTTTAGACAATTGATTTTCTTCCTCTTCCTCTAAACTGTGAAACTCAGAATTTAGGTTGCAAGGCTTAAGTTTTCTCTCCAGCCATTTGCCTCATGTGCTTCGAAGCATCCAGATGGCTGCTGGTGAAGCCAGCCTGTGTGTATCAAGAGAGCTCACAAAATAATGGCTCCTTTCTTCAGTGTAGTGGCCAAATCAAAAGCCATGAGGAGAAAAATTGGCCTGAATTAAACTAAAACAGACTTTCTAAAGAGATTTGGTCAAACATAAAAAGACACTTTGCACCTGGTCAGCTCAAAACACTGTTTGCCCTCAAGGTAAACACATTGTTTCTTAGAACACTTCCCAAATGGGAAATGTTCTGATATTTTTCAGAATGTTTCCTGCCACTTTGTTTAACTGAATCAATTCACAAAATTCTACCCAAATAACAAGCAGTTCATTATTCCCTTCTGCCACTTTCTCAGAATATTTCCTACTTCCTGAGAAACAACCTGCCCAGCTCTGTATTCAGGGTACTCGAATCTGCTTTGGTCTTTCTTTCCCGAAATGTTTGTGGTAAAAACAAATGCTATAAATGTGCATTCAAAACATATTGTAAATTTTCTATTTTCTTAGCCAAATGCAGCTCAGGTAGTCTAGGAAATACAGATGGAAATCCTGAAGGACAAGGCACAAGAATTGAACAGCTGAAAGAGAGTGACGCTGCCATTTCCTGTGTCCATGCAGAGACACATTTGGAAAAAGCAGCTGATGCTTGGTGTGTCAGACTGTCAAAACAGAACTCAGTCCAAACACAGTTTATACAGAGAGGTGTCAGACTATGCTGCAGCAGGCAGGGGGAAAAAACAACTGGAAAGCAGGACTGGATGTGACAGAAATTTTCACTGATCTCTGTGTTGGGAAAATGGATCCTGACATCAAAGATTAAAAGCCATGGATCTAAGAATCACATTAGGAAACCAAACTTAAGATTAGTGAGGCTCTCTGGAGAGCACACGAGCTCCCTAATAATTTCTACTTCACAACATGGTGACCAAAAGGCACATCTCCAAAGTCCTTAGTTAGGCCCAAAATATACCTGATATTTTTTCCAGAAACTCTTAAAAGTCCTCTTCCTGTTAAAGTTAATCCAGCTGCAGGTTTGCAAAACCTTTTGAAAATCATTTTGTTTCTATGTTGGTGCCAACACTCAGATAATACCTGAATTCTGCCACACTCTGAATTTCAACAGGGATTCTTGGGATCAGTGATCTTTGGAGTTTCTCCTCTAAGCCTGAGCCCATACGAGAATGACAGGCTCTTTCCTGATAGATTCCAGACCAATACTAAAGGAAAGTAGCCAAAGGAAGGAAAGTGTGATTTGTCTTGTTCCTTTAGAAAAATGAGAAGGGGGAACAATCTGTCTGTGGCAGTACAGGCCAGATGGGATTCCTGAGTTATATTTGCATCCATTCATGAGTCACCGTCCTTTGCTTGGAATATTATGATGAAATTCTCTCCATAGTAAGGATAATCTATTTCTTTAGGGAATCTGGTCTAAAATACTGTACCATGGGTGAATTCCATGAATACAAAATCGTAATTAAGTGTAAGAGAGGACTTAATAACCTTTGAATAGGAAGTGGGGCTAAAACTAATATCCCTCCTTTCCAGCTAGCTAATGTCACCCACTCACAGCAGCTAAGAAAATGAAGAGAAATTCTGATTTGAAACAGAAGAAATGAGAAAAATTCTGAGGTTTTCTGTAGAGCCTAACAGAATTGTAAATCATCATGCTCTGAACTCCAGGTCTACTTCATATTGGCTTTGGATTTCTACTCTTGTATAACAGAGAGAGAGACGATAATGAGGAGCTTGGGCTAGTTATGGTTACAGCATAACTAGAAGGTGTAAGGAGAACTGTATTTTATTCCTGATATTCTGATTTTATTCTGATATTTTACACATTTTTGCGTATATTTTTTACTGAATAGGCTACTTAATGTAGAAAGTCTCTTTCAGTCTTTTGTAAGTCTACTTATCCTGGGCCCAGGAAAAAGGCAGATTAAGGTGATTTAAAAGACAGCATATGTGCCAAAAAGCCCTACTTGTCTGAGTTGCATATTTCATGGAAAGAATGATACTGTAATAATAAAGAATGTTTAATCTTTACTCTGAACTATTTAAATGCAGGCGTAAAAAAAACCAATCATCATTTATCTGCTTTCTCTTCATTTTGGTCCAGCTTCTGAGGTTTCATTTGGAATCTGTGGCCTTTGCACACTTACTATTAGGCCTGGGATTATTTAAGTGACTTTTTGCAATGAGACAGGAATGTTTTGGTGACCATAATTTAGAAGTCCAGCACACCAATATGATGTACAAATCTTTCATACCTGATTATAGTTAAAATGGCAAAAAAGGAGGGAAAAATCCCTAAGCAATACATAGTGCTTCTCAGGGACAGGTTGCTCTTCTTAGTTTCTACAGGGAATTGCTGAACAGAATTCTCGTGTTCTGAGGGAGGGAGAAGCAGAGAAAACTCTCCCACAGTACTTACAAGCTAGCCAGGACATACAGAACACTGCCAGCAGCTACTTAGAGGGTGGACCTTTTCACAGCTTTTAAACAACATGACACATGATCTATAAACTTCAGCCACTGGATTCCTAAATCAGTTGGAATTGTTTGTGCAAAACCAAAAGCAGACTTTTTATCTATCCAATGCTTATTTACAACAGTCTACTGGACTCACCAGCCACTCTTTGCTCTCCCTGTTACAAATATCTGAGCTGCATTTGGTTTCCACTTTGGTCAGAACTCTGCTGTAGACCATGGATGTTGCTGTCTGTGATCCACCAGGGAGAATGCCGTAAGGTTTCGCCACTGAGGGTTGTTTAACTGGTGGGACATTGAGACACATGCTCCACTGCCCACCTTTTGGGTAGCAGGTAACATGTTCTGTGTAGTCACATACTTTCCTTAACTTCTAGGTACTTTCAGAACATAAATTCAGTTACAAATGGTTCAGAATTCTCTGTCCTAATGAAAAAGAAATTAATTAAACACAATCTTTGACCCAAATATTAAAAAATCTACAATTCCTATATTTCACAAATAAATTGGTTAGTATGAGAGCTAAACTCCTATTTAATCGTGAAATTGAAACTATTTTTATAAAGGTAAAATACCAAGGAAAACAACATATCTATTTCTCTGGACTCCAGGGTCTACATGGTAGTGTGAGCATGACCAGTGCAGGCCAGCATAAGCTGTCAGAATTGCAGGATAAACTATGCGAAACTCAGAGTTCCAAGTGACCTGGTCCCCATGGAGCCTTTAAGGGCTTTTGGGAGACATTTGTGTTCATCTGTAGGTTGAGAAAGGCTTGAGAGAAGAAGGCTCTTCCTCTTAATAAGATAAGGTCAAGATCAACCATAAATACATGTGTTTAATGAGCAATGTCTTGGCTTTTTCTTCTTCCACTTCTCATTCCATGCCCTTCCCAACAAGCTAATGAGGCAGTCAGGCAGACGCCTTGCATTGCATTATCTCTCTGTGCGCCTCATTCTTGACTTCCTGTATGAGCAGGAAGTGTTTGTCTGTGATTTAGGAGGGAATCTGCTGTGCACCAAGTGCATCCCAGAATTACACTGGGTAATTCTCACCCTGCAGTCCCAGTTGGAAAGGAGGTAACTGTGGCCCCATCACCTGCGCTGTGTCACATGTGCTGAAGGGACAACCCAGGATTTAGGTTGTCTGCAATTATTCTGGAGCTCAGTCTATCCATTCCCCTATACCTGGAGAGTGTATAATTGACACATTTCCCTTTCAGTAACCTCTGCAGGGACTAGCTTGATAAATCTCAAGTGGCTCAAGAATCTTTGGTAGGGCACGGCAGCTGCTCTCGCTGCATTTCTTGTACTTATTATTCTCTTTCACAAGTCATGCCCAGAAAAGCACCCATTCCCATCCCTCCAATGTTTGCACAGTTGTTCTGCGCTTTCCCTGCCATTTTCTTCTATTGGGTACCTGCAGAGGGGCTTCCACCCCGGTGGAAAGGTGAAGCTGCCCCAAGGTGCACTGAGCAGTGCACTGTCGGCACCTTCGGGCAGTCCGTGTACGCGCCAGGGGATTTTTAACAAAATCCTGTTGTCATTACCAATAGCGGTAACCACACTTAGCCCATGAGTGACGGCGCTTGCTACCCTCGCACTGTGACACTCCAGCTGACCCTCTCAGCAGTCCCGGGCGAACCGAGCCGCCGTCCTGGCGACTCCACGTCCGCCGCTGCCTCACGCTGCCGGCAGCCGATCCTCGTCCCTCCCTCCCTTCGGGGCTCACCTCGCTCGGGCAGGTGGCTGAGCACCAGCTCTTTGGCGGCGCGCACATCGCGGGCGCGGGTCACATCGAGTCGCAGGACGCGCAGCCGGCCGGCGCCTCCCGCCTCCCGCTGCAGCCGCCGCGCCCCGTCCCCGCTGGGGCACAGGCAGCCCGCGAACACCGTGAAGCCGAGGCGGTGGAGGCGGAGCGCCAGCAGGTGCCCGAAGCCGCTGTCGCAGCCCGTGATGAGCACGGCCCGCCCGGCCGGCTCCAGCCGCGCCGCCCCGCGCCGCGCCAGCGGCAGCAGCAGCAGGAGAAGGAGCAGGAGCAGCACAGGGGCCGCTGCCCACATCCCGCCCGCGCAGCCACAGCCGCGCTGTCCGGCAGCGAGGAAGGAACAGAAACCCGCGGTTAGCACCCTCCCCGCCCGCCCCGCATCCCCTCCCGCCCCGCATCCCCTCCCCGGAGCAGCGGCCGCCCGCAGGCACCGCCCCGCCGCGCGGGCGCACCGGGAGCCCGGGATCGCGATCCGGCCGCTCCCTGGCCCCGCCGAGCTGGTGAAGCTCGGGGTTGCTAGGGGTTTCTCGCCACCCAGCTATCCCCCCACTTTTCCTTTCAACAAGAAAGCTCAGACTGGAAGCATCATGCCGTGGTCAGCTGGAGCTGTGCCGGAGAAAGGGAGCTGGGTTATGCCGAGTTCCAGCGGTATGGACGGTTCAGCTTCCCTGCTCAGCTGAGTTTATGCCGTCCCGTCAGGGCATAAATGAAAGCAGCCATGAGTGTTTATAGATCGGTCAGCTGGGGATTTCTGAAATAGATGTGTTATTATTATATAGTTGCTGTATCTTATATATTACGTTGCAGTATTAAATTGATGAGGGTTTTTTATGGCTTAGGTCTATGACTGTTATCTCGAGGGTGCCCCATGGTGAAGGACAGCGTCTGTTTCTTGTAGGCTAAAGTGACAGTTCCACTTTGCTGAAAAGAAGATCTCCGAGAGCTGCAATTACAGGAGAAATGGGATTAGGCAGTGTTTTCTCAACCCTTTCTTTTATCTGAGCAACTCTCCAAGCACCCAGTGAAAGCAATATTATGTCATATCTACCTCCTCTGAGTAAATTGAAATGATTTAAAGAACCAGATGCCTTTATTAATTGTGATTTAAAGTTGGCTTGTGAAAAATACAAAGGAGGCAGTCATTCACTGACATATACACAACAGCAGAGGAAGCAGCAGGTCTTAACACATACAGAGAAGGTTCCAAATATTTCCTTAAACTACATCCCTGTGGCTCTGTAGTCAGCCCTGTTTATATTTAGTGAACAACCTGTATCTGGTTGTGGCAGATGGGTTTCTGAACTGGTGTTGCCCTGCTGTCCAGGAGTCTCCAGAAATTGTGAGGTTCCTACAGCCAGCTGTGTTTTGTGTTTGCTTGGGGACACCTTTGCACTGGCATAGAGTTTTTAATTATGTCTAAAGGAAAAATTATTGTTTAATTTGCTTTTCCAGGGGCCAAGGCATTCCTCTGTTTTTACGTTCATTGGCTGCACATCTATCTAGGTTTATTTCAGCTTTAAATTGTTCAGTACTCTCCCTCTCTTCTGCACTGCTCAACTCTCCATAGGCATTGCATAATAGGACTCAAAGCCTCAAGTGGCTTGGGGAAGCAGGTTATGTTTTGGTGCAAGGAGACAAAGTAGGACATTTGATGGTAAACCCCAAAGGAGATACCCAGATATTGGTCCTCAGTAGGATTTGTTTGAGATCACGTTCCATCACACTGGGAGATGCTGCCCCTTTTCAACCTTCAAAAGATCACTCAGTCTTCTGTGACTACATGAGTCACAAAACTTTACATTAATAAAATAATTATGCAGCCCTCAAAATCATGAGAGCTGATAGCAGCCTGTCCTCCAGCCATCTTCCCTGTCTGGTTCTCTCTGGCATAAAAAGACAGGGAGGGATTCCAAATTCTCCTCCTGCCTGCCTCCTACTTAACTCTCATCCATGTCTGCCAGTCTCTCTCAGCTTTTGTGTCCTGTTAATAACATAAGGATCACATAACGTAAGGCAGTGACAAAACCATTCTCTTGAAGACTAAGAGGTGACCAAACTAACCTCTGAATTTTATGCTGTCTCTGTTCCAGAAAAAGGTTCTAAAGGCGTTAAAAAGGAGGTATACAAATGTAACACACTCCCATCTGAGAACAGGAGCAACATGTTGTCAGAGCAACAGAATCATTCAGGCTGAAAGTTACGGATTACAATTATGTCCTTCACACTTAAAAACAACTTCTGACTACCTAGTCCAGGTAATGAGACCACTTAGGTCCACAATGCAGCACATTTGCAGTAAAATTTGTTTATTTATTGTAATGATTTTCCTCTGGTTTATAGTATTCTGTTCCTAACTCAAATATATAACACGTATGTGGAAACACGCATACACATGCTTGCATGATAATGTGTATTTTGAATTTGTGACTCTGCTTTACCTAGTTTCTGAAATCCTTCCCATCTTTAGGACTTAATTTTAAAAAAGAAAGGTTTTATCTCTATCTTAATCTGTTCTACCTCTTATGCAATTCCAGTTAGTTGCAGTTTACTTGTAGCAAATCTGAGTAAAGGCTTGGAAGTGGATGAGGAAGTGGAAAACACTTAGAGACTGATACTGATGGGGATCTGGACAATTCTGCTCCCAGAATATGCCAAGGGATCTTCAACTCTTCCTAGCATTTCTGGGAACAGCAACCTCTGAAGCTTTTGCTTCAAAGCTTAAAGCTTTATTCGTTTCACCCACTAAATTTTACAGTGTGAAATATCAAGTTGTTTTGGAAAGGCATTATAATATCTTTTTTGGCTTTGTGTTGCCATGTTGTCCCTACCCTCAAAACACAAACTGCTATTCTTAAGAACTGTCGAGTTTCTGTAAAGGACCAGGATAAAGGAGAGCTGTGATGGGCTGGATTCCTCTACTGCACCCTGGGACTGCCAGTTTGATTTCAGGGAAGGCAGATCTCCTTTTTACCTCGTTCCTGAGCAGAGGCTCAGTGGCTGTGAGTAGCAGAGCTTGCTGTGGAGCATTTAAATAATTGTCCAGCCTAGCTCCAGCAGAAATCAAGCTAAAAGGGAAGGGAGGGGACAGTGTAGCTTTTCTCTCCTCTTAATCATCTTACATTTTTCTGTATTCTCATATCTACTCACCTTTGCTCATTTTACCCATTCTCTTGTTCCTGTTCCCTCAGCCCTCTACCCCTCCTGCCAGCCTTATTGCAAACTGGAGCTGTCTCAAAATTTGCCATCTGCCATGCTCAGTGGTGCCTACTCTCAACAGTGTGTTGGAGGAGTAATGATCTTTGATGTCTTTCTTACAGGCTCAACTCTCCAGCATCATGTGCAAGTCATTATTTTTATTGTATTCTGAAGCAAAGATGAAACTCTGTTGTCTTTTGAGGTGACTGCAGAGCCATTCTTGGTTTCACATTAATCACCTTTGGTGCAGAGCACCTCTTGGTCACATCTTCAGAAAAATGCTGAGAATATGACAGAGTGCCTCCTCAAAGCTCCAAATAACCAAGAAAAAAAATAATACAGGCCCCTTTTTCAGCATTCTAATGCTTTTGGAACTCTCATGATTTTCCGGGTGCAGGATCAGGATTTCTGACCCGTAGGAGCTGGCTGTATTGCACAATTCTCAACAGATGTTGACTTCTCTTTGCCATCCATTGTGTCTTGTCAGCTTAGCCCCCAGACCATGTAGCATTCCTCTTGCTATTGTACAGTAAACAGCATAGCAGCCTGCTGGGACCTTTTGATGCTGGTGAAAATTATGCTTATCCAACAGAAAAAAACCCATAAAATTCATCTTGCCCAACCCATCTGGAAGTTCAGCAAACTAAGTTCCTACTTCTAATACTAACACACAAATGACACTGCTTGCTGCAACTATCCAAAAAGCTGACATTGAATTTGCATCTGCAGGCAAGCATTTCAGGACTCAAAAAAGCAGCTTTCCAGGAAGAAAATCAAAATATGGGGATTTGGTGCAGTTAAACAACCAAAGACAGTTTGAACCTAAAGGCTTGCAGTTTTTAGAGCTGGTGAGCTGCGTGTCCTACTTCAGGATTCAGGCAGAGAAGGCTCTGCTGTGTCAAAGCAAAGGTGTCAATGGGAGGCTGTCATTCCTTGGAATTAGACAGGAGCAGTTGCATGTGGGCTGTGCATGGGGAATATCGAGCCTTTGAGGACTAAGCAGGGTATCTGGTTCTGTAGAACATGATGAACTGTATTAAAGTCTTGCTGCATATTTTTAAAAACCCTGGACTCAGTTGACAAAACAGATTTAGGATGTATTGCTCAGTGTGTCAAACAAAGGGAGATGGCTTCTATTTTAAAGGCAAGGCAGGAATATCTCTATGTATGAGACATTTTCAACTACTTGTCACTGCATACAGTGTCCAGAGTATTCCAGAGATTAAGTCTTCCATTTGTCAGAAGTTATTTTAGTAAATCCCTAGGATTAAGTCCTTTTTGGCAGTACTGGAGTAGTAACAAAGCAAGAGAGAGAGATGGAAAGAAAATTCTTCAAGAAGCACGAAAATTCACCATCTTCGCTAACCTGAAATGCCTAATCCTTTTTCAACTGGAACACCCCTGCCTCAGGGACAGATAGGTCACCTGGAGTATCCTTATGCAGGGGCAATGTGGAAAGTGAAAAGACACCCTATACCTACCAAATAACACATTCCAGAAACAAACAAAAAATAAACACTGTTGTATCTCATTTCTGACTTGAAAGACAAATGTGGAATGATTCTGACTTCCAAATGCTACTGCAAAATGATCCCAAGAGAGTGAAAATGCTCGGGCTGTTTCTTTACACAGACTAATACCCACTTCCGTCATGGAAGGGTTATCTCAGCACAACAAACTGAGAACTTCAGTTGGAGGTGGAGGATAAGGATCAGGAGAGATTAAGTGTCCTTTTCTTCCTGGTGACCAGATTTGGAAAGTGCTGAAATCAAAATTGTCTCCTCCAACTCATATTTTCACCTTAGGCACACGTTGCAGATGCGGATTCATCAGGTAAACTGTTTCGAACTTGAGCATTACTGTAAAAGGGGCACATCGTCATGAAATTAGGATTTAGCTCTGGTTAAAAGTTAATTTTGTTTGAGAAACAGCATGTGTTTGAACACAGGGGCTCTTCCCATATGATGAAAAGCCCTTACACTGTCATACTATTGGGAAATCCCAGTGGTGTCAGAGTAAATACAAAATCAGTTCAATGATAATAAACTGATCCAGCATAAGAATTAGCAGATTTTAAAAGAAGTCTACACAGGCCTTAAATATCCCACCCCAAATCTTCCCAGAATTAACTTTCAGTAGTTTTGATTAATGCTGTGAAATGCCTGAAAAAGTAGAGGACATATTTATATTGATTTGACTGCAGATTCCCACCATGCAAGAGATGTGAGATGTGAAATCTGACTCACACAAGGAGCTCCTACAGTGACATAGGCAGCAGGGGTGTAGCTTTTGAGTAAGAAATGTGCCAATCTTGCTGTTACTCACTAATATTCCACCATGGGATCTATAGATTTGCCTGTTAGAGCTCTTATTTTTAGGGAAAACCTGTCCCACCAACCATGTTAGAAGCTGAACAACTTTATCATCTCTATACTTCTACAATTTTTCTAAGCCAGGGACTTGATGGGTTGTGGTTTCCTTGGAATATCAATACAGAATATTGTCAGTAAAGAGTTCTTTGCTCTTGGGAGTTGCTGTTTCCAGGAAAACGCATGTGCCACTCGATGGCCACGAGGTGGCAGCGTGTGCGGGAGAAACCTGCAGGAAAAGAGGATTGTCCTGAACACCTTCCCGCTCCCCTATTCAGGCAGAAGAGGCCTCTTCCCTGCAGCCCCGGGCTGCACCCTCTGCGCCAGATTTGGGGATTCGGATAATGCCTAGGGGATGTGCCAGCCCTCACCTGCAGTGCAGGATCCAACGGGCAGGAAGCAGGTGAGACACACTGACAAGCAGGAAATACCGCAGAGAAACCAGACAGGCTGGGATGGTTTAGAGGAATAGAGGAACAGTTCCATCCCTAAAAACACAGGGATGCAATGAAAGAGACCCAGGAGACTGATGGTCAAAAAACACTTCGTGCTGATAAACAGTGAAAGAGTTATGCGTTTGCAGTGCAATAAATATACCTGAGTACAGGAGGGTGCTACTCTTTCTCTTAGCATGAAGCAGCATCTCCCCTGCTCTGTGGTACCACTACTGTGCTTTAAGGTGATGACCAGAACAGACAGGAGTCTGCTGGAAAAGCACCCAGGTCTGTCATCCTGCAAAATGCTGGTACAGGGCAAGGTGTGAATAATTTTACTGTCATCCCTCTCTAGCTAAGGATATAAATCAGAGACTGGGTTGACATGCCTGTTGCCCTTGTGTTCAAGGACAGCCCAGAAGGTGGCACATCATTTGCCAGTTGGTCCAGGCTGGAGAAGAAACCAGGACACCAATTTCTACTGGAAACAGTTCTGTGGAAATTACTCAGCAGTTTTGTACTGAGTATCATTTGCCTTTCCTTAGCAGTGTATCAGCTGGTAGTGAGGGCACAAGGATGAGTAAGGAAGTGTAGGAGAAGTGGTCTCAGAGAACAGATCAAATCAGAGATTAATGTGACAGAGAAGCCTGGTTTCCTTATTTACAAGTGTGAGTTGTCCTGTGTGCAGGACAAGAATAATACCTGCAGACCCTGATGCCCCTTCAAAAAAAAACTCAAACCAAACCAAAAAAACCCAAAGGATGGAAATATGTGAAGGTTTTCATTTTTTAAAAAAAGAAGTCAAATAAAGCTTTTAAAAATAGAAGTCAAAAGCCAACTCCATTTTAGAGTTGGAGGAGTGCAAGAAGAGCCATATCACAGACAGCAGAGAGGTTTGAATAGAAGAAACAGAGACACTGAAATTTGCTGCTAAGCTGCCTGATGTAATTTGAGACCCACGGAGAGGGACTCAAGACAGAACTCACCCACCTGCATCTGGTCCCAAACCTCACTTACATTATGCAAAAGGAATTGATCAATAGGTCTGGTTTCCTCCTGTAAAGCCCACAGAAAAGAAGGCTTGGTTTTTCTGACACAGTTCCATCTCCAGCTGCCAGAAGCTGACACCTCTGAACAACTGCATGAAGTTACCTCCTTGGCCCTGTACTGGGACAGCACAGACAGCCAGGTTCTGGGTTCAGAGGGGGAGTACATGGCTGGCAGGGACAGGTCTTTGAGGATAACATGATGGAAAAGTTATTGTTCAATGCCTTCTCATACAGTCCTACTTTTATGAGAATGTACAGGACCCATTTTTTGGCAGCTGATCTTTTCCTATACCATGAGCTGAACAATTTCCCTGACTTGGGATTTTTGCCTCCCCTAAAATTTGCATTACTGTTAAGAAATTGCAATTGCACCATTAGAGAAATAGGGGGGCTCACTTTTCCAGCCCAGGCAGTTTACAGATCATTTGGACTGGCACCTTCCCAAGCATAATGTTCTGAAATGTCACCCTGCTCCTGAGTGAAGCTTGTCTTCTCCTTTGGCTTGCAGCATCTGTGCATCTAGCCTTCATTTCTTCATGCAGATGCCTGAAGGTATAGAAGACTTGAAGGTATAGAAGTGCTCTTGTTAATGCTGGGAAAGTGAAAAGAGATGTATTTTAAATTCTAAAGGAATTTTGCCAGGGTGTTTCTTGCCATCTTGCAAATGCCACTTTTGAATGGACCCCCAAATGTAAGGGATATGCTTTGGAGCAGCACAGGGAATGTTCAAAGCTTCCTGACAGCACTCTAAACTGGGTCATTTTTAATACTCCTCACAGGGGGTTCAAAGCATAACTTTAAGCCTTTGTATTTGAAACTTTGGGTTTAAGGTTTTAATGATAACATTTGCACGTTGATTTTGGTCATTGCCTTCCTCTGGAGGTACTGCATTTCATTTTTAATTTTGGCAGATTTCCAAAGGTGCCAGACAATCAGGGAACACGAATTTACTCCAATTCAGACAATATGCCACAGAGCATCCCAGTTCTGTGATGGGGTTTCCACCTGGAACCAGCTTCCTTTTGTGCAGAGCCCATTGGTGTTGCTCCGGTCGTGACAGGAACTACCGGGCACTGCTGCCCCCTGGTGGACACAACCCGATACTGCGACACCCTGAGCAGTTCTGCTTCCTGGTTGACACAATCCAGTTCTGCGCCACCCCCCACTCCCACTTTTTTTCCACAGAAGGCTTGAAGAGGAATAGGAAGCACTGGGACGCATTCGATAATACTCGAGCACATTCAAACGCTCTCGAACACACTCAGACACACCTGGGCAAAATCAGACACACGCGGGCGCACTCTACCAAACTCTGGCATTCTAGGGCACACTCGCATTCATGAAACACTGAGTGTTGTCGAGTGTTCCCATTGAATTTGAGTGTGGCCTAGTGTGTGTGTGTGTGCCTGAGTGTATTTGAGTGTGTTCAAGTGTGTCCAGCTGTGTGTGTTGTTGAGTGTGCCTGAGTGCATGTGAGTGTTGTCGAGTGTGTCTGATTTTGTGCGAGTGTGCTCGAGAGTTCCTGAGTTTGGACGAGTGTGCCTGAGTGTGCCTGATTTTGCCCAAGTGTTTCTGAGTTTGGACGAGTGTGTCTGAGTGTGTTCATGTGTGCCTGAGTGTTCCCACTTGTTGTGTGAGTGTTGTCAGGTGTGGAGAACACATGCTTTAACTTGTGGAAACTTGTTTGTGACTCACATTTAAGGGCAGGTCCTTTTTCTTTTGCAACCTACACAGTTCTGGCAGGTCACTGCTCTCTCTGCACAATGCTTCTCAGTTTGAAGTACCACACTAGAGTTTCAAAGTACTGAAGATCTAGGGAAACATCTCACACAGCTAAATGTGCAGGAACAAAGTCACGTTCCTCACATCTCCAACCCGTGGCCCAAAATGTTGTGTTGTTTTGAGTTCCTTGGACAAAGAGCAACCAATTCAGAGAGTGCTTCTCTCTCCTGCCACATTTCGCTGAGTGAGAGCTATATGGACCTGCCCTTAAATGTGAGTTACAAGGAAATTTCCACAAGTTAAAGCATGTGTTCTCCACACCTGACAACACTCACAAACATTCAGGAATACTCCGGCACACTCTGACACAAACGAGCAAAATCAGGCACACTCGGGCACACTCGTCCAAACTCAGGAACTCTCGAGCACACTCAAATACATGCAGGCACACTCAAATACACACGAGCACACTTGCCAACACTCACACAGACTGGGGAACACTCAAATACACTTGGGCACTCTCAGGCACACTCACATACACTCGGGGACACTCTCAACACTCACACATATACAGGAACATTCGGGCACACTCGGGCACACTCACACACATTCTCACACATGCGCGCACACATTGACAAACTCCAAAACAGTTTGGGAACGCTCAGGCACACTCAAATACGTTCGGGCACACTCAACAACACACACGCTTGGACACACTCAAATACACTCGGACATGCACGCACCTACTGGGGCACACTGAAATTCAGCGGGCACACTCGACAACACTCAGTGTTGTGCGAATGCGAGTGTGCCCTGGAATGCCAGAGTTTGGTAGAGTGTGCCAGTGTGTGTCTGATTTTGCCCGGGTGTGTCAGAGTGTGTTCGAGAGCTTCCGAATGTGCTCAAGTGTTATCGAATGCGTCCCAGTGTTGTCAAATACATCCTCTGTGTGTGCGAACACGGCCATGTGTGTACCTGAATCCGAGTGTGCATGGCCCAAGTGTACCTGAATGTTCCCGAATATGTGTGAGTGTTGTCGAGTGTGCCCGAGTTTTTTTGGGTGTGCCCGAGTGTTCCTGGATGTATGTGCGTGTTGTGGAAAATTCCCAATGTATTTGATGTTGCCCCGGCACATGTGAATATGCACACGAGTGCTGGAGTTTGGCCAAATGTGCCCAAGTCTGAGTGTGCCTGAGTGTTTCCTAGTGTGCCTGAGTGTGCCTCAGTATGCTTGAGTGTATCTGACTGTATCTCATTTCGCCTGAGTGCGTCTCAGTGTGTTCGAATGTGCCCGAGTGTTCCCAAATGTGCGTGAGTGCTGTTGAGTGTGCCCGAGTGTATTTGAGTGTTCCCGAGTGTGTGTGAGTTTGCCAGAGATTGCCTGAGTTTGGTCAAGTGTGCCCACATGTGTCTCCGTGTTCTGGAGTGTGTCCGTATGTTCCTGAGAATGCCGAGTACTCCTGCTTGAGTGTTTCCGGCTGTGCCCAGCAAAACCTTAAATGACCTTGAAGTTCTTCAATATCTCCTTGAATTACAGACGACAAAAAGTGACACCGCAGAGAAGCGGGTGTGGGCGTGAAGCTCTCCTGACTCTATTCTTTGTGCGAGATGTTATTGAGAAGATTACCTTTCAATTCAGTTGACCAGAGAAGAAGAACCCAGGGCTATGTAGCTCTTACAGCGAATATGCATAATGCGGAGAGGTTTTGACAGAAGCAAAACTTAGGAGCGTTTCACAGCCACCAGAGTCTTTGCTGTGCGAAGAACAGAAGACCATTCACCACTTGGGAGAATGAAAGTGCACTGGGATATAATGTCCGAAGAACAGAGCAGTAAAGCACAAGGCTGGTGTGCACAGCATACTGGCTGTAAGTGGCAAATGGTAGAGGGCAGTTCCATGCAAGATAGATTTCTGATATGTATTCCTGTTCTAGCCTTCTGTGGAAAAAACTGGGCTTCCCATTAGAATCCTAGATGCTGAGAACCCGTTTGTACATACCCTGCAGAAAGAGAAGTCACCATGACTTTGGCGTGCTGGATGGCACTTATGCAGGCAAAGCAGAAGATGCTGCCCTGCACTGGCTTTTACTTCCAGAGCTTCTTCTAGGTCAACAGCTGCTGAAAGTTGGCAACTGAGCTGCCAGAGTGAAAAATGTAGATGGCATACCTGTGTGAGAAAGACGGTACAGAAAGGCAGTGTGCTTTCACTGTTTCAGTGCTGTTTGGAGAACACATACTTGAAGAATGCCTTCTCAGTTCCAAAACTCTGCAACAATGAAGGTATAAGAAGAAGGTGATCACAATGTGCAGAGATATTCAACCCCTGTGCACTACTTTTCCTAGCAGCAAGAGCATTTTCAACTGACTCCTGTTTTGAGAGAGCTTTTACTGCATTTTTGCTGTTTGGTGGGCTGCTCACACAAGCCCGGTGCACTGCCACTTAATTCTTGGCTTTATGCGATCCAGCGAGAACAGATGCCCAGCCATGACATTCAACTTTGCTACTTCTCAGCACATCTAATGCAGAGAAATACCATGAGCTGCACATGCTTTCGCCTCCCCTTTATGTACACTTCTGAGCTTTTATGGGCAGAGTCCAAAGTGTCCGTGTTGCTCCCGTTCATCGAAAGGTGGCAGGAGAGGACTACTTGCTGGATTAGTCGTTCTATGCCCAAGACATTCAAGAGAGCAACGCCATCTGGGAAAGGAGATGGGATAAAGAAGGATCTGCAGGCGTTGGTCTTTTCTGCGAGACATAGCCGAAGAGCTTTCTGTTTCGAGTCAGTCAACAAGAGAGGCAGAACACAGGGTTATGTAATGCTTAGTGGGAAAATGCATCACCCAGAGGGGTTTCAGCAGGAGTAAAACATCAGAGCGTTTCACTGCTACCAGAGTGCTTACTGTGTGAAAAGCAGAGGACCAATCACCTCTGACAGATTGAAAGCACAGCAGGATATAATGGGCAAAGAATGAAGTCGCAGAGCACGAGACTGGTGTGCCAGTGCACTGCCCAAACAAGCCTGATGTTCTGCAGGCTCTTCTTCACCCCTTGTGTCCTGGTGCACTTTTGCTCTACCAAAAGCAAATCGTCTTCTCCTTTCACCACAGTAAACACTGAAAGGAAACCTGATGAGGTTTTGCTTCTGTCAAAACCATCCGGGTGATGCATTTTCCCAGGAAGAGTTACATAGCCCTCTGTTCTGCCTGTCTTGTCACCAGAATTGAAACGGAAAGCTTCTCAGCTATATCTTGCAGAATAGACCTATGCCTACACATCCTTCATTATCCAACGAGGTTATCCACTAATCCAGTGAGTACCTCTCTCCTGACACATTTTGCTGGGCGTGAGCAACATGGACACTTCGGACTCTGCCAAGATAAAAACCCAACCGTGTACCTAAAGGGAAGGAGAAACATTGCACATCACACAGTCTTTTTCTATAGTAGTCGTGCTGAGACGTGGTGAAGCTGAATGCCATGGCCGGGCAGGACCTTTTGCTTTGTCTGAGTATCAAACACTCCAAGTCATTGTGACTTCTTCTCCAGGCCACCTACAAATGTGTTCTCAGCATCTCAGCGTCTAACTGTAGGCGCAGTTTTCCACAGAAGGCTGGAAGAGGAATAAGAAGCAGCAAAGCTAACTCCTGTGGAAATGCTCCCTACCATTTGCCACTTACAACCAGTACGCTGTGCACACCAACCTTGTGCTTTGCTGCTCCGTTCTTCGGACATTATATCCCAGTGCGCTTTCATTCTCCCAAGAAGTGAATGGTCTTCTGCTTTTCGCACAGCAAAGACTCTGGTGGCTGTGAAACGCTCCTAAGTTTTGCTTCTGCCAAAACCTCTCCGCATTATGCATATTCACTGTAAGAGCTACATAGCCCTGGGTTCTTCTTCTCTGGTCAACTGAATTGAAAAGGTAATCTTCTCAATAACATCTCGCACAAAGAATAGAGTCAGGAGAACTTCACTCCCACACCCGCTTCTCTGCGGTGTCACTTTTTGTCGTTTGTAATTCAAGGAGATATTGAAGAACTTCAAGGTCGTTCAAGGTTTTGCTGGGCACAGCTGGAAACACTCAAGTGGAAGTACTCGGGCACTCTCGGGAATATACGGACACGCTCTGGCACATGGAGACACACTTTGGCACATTCCACCAAACTCAGGCAATCTCAGGCACACTCTCACACACTCGGGCACACTCAACAACACACACATATTTGGGAAAACTGGGACACCCTCATGCACACTCGAGAACACATGTGCACACCCAGGCACACTTTGCACACTCAGACAAAGTTGGGTAAACTCGTCCACACACAGGCATACTCGGCCACATGCGGGCATATTCATACACACTCAGGCACACTCAGATACACCCAGGAACATTCGATCAAACTCAGGTCTTTCACTTGCCAGGAAGTGCAGCTCCCTGGTGGACACAACTCGGTCCTGTGCCTTCCTCATTCCCGGGCTGTGCTGCCCCCTGGTGGACACAACTGATACCGTGCCCGCATGGGCATTGCTGCGCTATGCTGGACTTAACCGGGGACTGGGTCCCCCCGGATTCCTGGACTGTGCTTCCGCCTCGTGGACAGAATCGGTATCTCGCCACCGTGGTCAGTATTATCCCTGCGTGGACACCACCTGGTTCTGCGCCTTCCTCATTCCTGGGGGGTGTTTTTCCCTCGTGGACACATCCTGGTACTGCAGCCCCCCCCACCCCTTGGCAGTGCTGCCCGCTGGTGGACACAACCTGTATTGTGCCCCCACCCCCTTCCCCACCATGGGGGCAGTACTGCTGCCTGGTGGTCACAAACCCATACGGCAGCCCTTCTCTTCCAGGGAAGTGGAGACTCCTGGTGGACAGAACCGGTATTGCAGCCCCCTCAATCCCCATCAGTGCTGCCCCCTGGTGCACAAAAGCAGTACTGAAGAGCACCCTTTGAATAGTGCTTCCCCCTAGTGTACGCAGCACACTACTGCACCCACCTCCTCACCCCTTCACTTCCCGAGCAGTGCTGCCCCCTATTGGACACAACCCACTACCGCAGCCCAGCCGCGAGAGTTCTACCCCCTTGTGGATAAAACCTGGTACTGCAGCCTGTATCCCTTGGCCGCACTACCCTTTGGTAGAACCAACCCACTATGGTGTCATGCCCCCCTCACAGGATGTACAGTCTTCTTGTGGACAAAACCTGGTACTGCAGTCCCCCATCACATGGCCATGTTGTCCCCTGGTGGACACAACCGGTAGTGCAACCCCTCATCTGCCAGGCAGTGCTATCCCCTGGTGGGCACAATCGAGCACGGCAGACCTTCATCCTCCAGCAGTGTTGCCTCCTGGTGGACAAAATCCGATACTGCAGCGCCTCATTCCTTGTGCTGTGCTGCCCCATGTTGGACAAAACCCAGTACTGCTCCTCCCCTCACTCCCAGGCAGTGTTGTATCGTGGTGGACACAACGCTGTAGTGCACCCCCACACTCCCTGTTTAGTGCTGCCTCCTATTGGACATAACCCAATACTGCAGAACACCCCTTCAATAGTACTGCTCCCATATGCACCATCTACCCACTTTTTCACTTCCCAAGCTGTGCTGCCCCCTATTAGACATAACCCGATATCGCAACCCACCCCCCCACCCATCCACCCACTCTCTGGGAAGAGCTGCATCCTGGTGTGCCCAATCCAGTTGCTGCATGTGCCCGTCTGTTCCCACCTGATCCCAAATTTGCTGTAGTGTGCCTGAGCATGGCCAAGTGTGCCTGTGTAGGCATGAGTGGACTGAGCATGCCAAGTGTTCCTGATTGTGCCCGAGTGTTCCCAAATATGTGTGAGTGTTGTCAAGTGTTCCCGAGTGTACCTGAGTTTGTCCAACTGTGTGCGAGTGTGCCCAAAACTTCTTGAAAGTGTGTTAGTGGTACAGTGAAAACACACCAGAAAAGAGGCAAAAAAGACCCTGCAGAGCAACAGGTTTGTTTGAGCAGTGTACTGGCACCCCAGCCTCATGCTCAGCTGCTTCATTCTTTGCCCATTGTATCCTGGCATGTTTTCAATCTGTCAGAGGTGAGTGGTCTTCTCAAATACACTCAGACACACTCAAGAACACTCACACGTATTCGGGAACACTCGGGCACATTAACACACACTCAGATGCACTCGGGGGAAATCAGACACACTCAGATACACTAAAGCATACTGAGGAGCACTCCAACACACTAGGGAGCCCTCGGGCACACTCAGACAAACTCAAAGACACTCAGACAAACTCGGGCAGAGTCAGACACGTTCAATCACACTCCACCAAATTCAGACAATGTTGGGCAAATGCGCAAACACTTGGGAACACTCAAATACACTCGGGCACATTTGTACGAACTCAGGCGCTCTCAGACATAGTCACACATTCAGAGGCATCATCAAATTCTAAAGGGAATTTTCCGTAACACTCACATAAATCTGGCAACACTCGGGCACACTCATAAAACCTCGGGTACAGTCTGAAACTCTCGGGCACACTTGACAACACTCACACACATTGGGAAACACTCAGACACATTCAAACACACTCAGACTGACTCGTGCAAAATCAGACCCACTCAGATGCACTCGAGCATACTGTGGCTCACTCAGGCACACTAGGGAACTCTCGTACAGACTCAAATACACTCAGGCACACTCGACAACACACACACATTCAAGAAATTTCGGGCACACTCACACACAGACAAACTCAGGTACACTTGGGAACACTCGACAACACTCACACATATTCAGGAGCACTCGGGCACAATCAGGAACACTTGGTATGCTCAGTCAAAATCGTGCCCACTCATGCCTACACAGGCACACTTGGCCATGCTCAGGCACACTACAGCAAATTGGGGATCAGGTGGGAATAGATGGGCACATGCAGCAACTGGATTGGGCACACCAGGGTGCAGCTCTTCCCAGCGATTGTGGGGGGGGGAGGGGGGTGTGAGCTGAGTTATCGGGTTGTGTCCAGTAGGGGGCAGCACTGCTCAGGAAATGAAGGCGTGGGGAGCTTGGCGCAGTACCGTGCTGTATTCACTAGGGGGCAGCACTATTGAAGGGGTGTTCTGCAGTATTGGGTTATGTCCAATAGGAGGCAGCACTAAACGGGGAGTGTGGGGGTGCACTACAGCGTTGTGTCCACCAGGATTTTGTCCACAAGAAGGTTCCACATCCCGTGAGGGGGGATGACGCAATGTGGGAATACAACTAGAGAGCAGAACTGCTAGTGCTGCTCAGCGTGTCACTACCAATGTCGATCTGTTAGCCATAGTAGGCCAGAAACCTTGGCAAGAGTGAGTAGGCCCAAGCCTTGGCAGAAGAAAATGGGATTTTGGAGAAGGAATGCAAAAGATAAGAAGGTGCTTGGTGCAGAGTGCTTAGCCTGTAGTTTCTATGGGGATTTGAGGGAAATATTGTATCTACCTGGCTAGCTTAGACGAGGCCTAGATTGAGCAATGTTATCTAGTTACAAGTAAGTAATATACCTTAGTTACACAAATATTATTGGTGTGCTATTTTTAGTAACAATAGAAAAAGTATATAAACTTTGCTTTGTGGATCAATAAACGGCTTCATGACTCCGTGCAAATCATGAAGACCCTGTCCCTTCTTTTACACTGCCGTCAACGCAGTAGTCGGTTGGGTCTACCAAAGGGCAGCACAGCCAAGGGATACGGGTTGCAGTACAGGTTTTGTCCACGAGGAGGTAGAACTCTTGTGGTTGGGCTGCAGTATCCTCATTCCTGGGCAGTGCTACCCTCTCGTGGAAACAACCCTTGACTGTGCCCACCGTCTCCCACACCCGAGCAATGCTCCCCCCTCGGGGACACCACCTGATACTGCAACCTCCCATCCCTAGGCAGTGCTGCCCTCTGGTGGACACAACTGGTATTGCAACCCTTCACTCACCAGGCAGTGCTGCCCCCTCATGGACAAAACCCAATGCTGCAGTCCCCCAACTCCCCGTGCAGTTCTGCCGCCTTCTGGACACAACCAGTACGGCGACAGCCTGGGAGTTCTGCTTTCTGGTAGACACAACCCGGTACTGTGACACAATGGGTTTTGCTACTCTTCGGTGGACACAACTGGTAGTGTGCATCCGCCTCTAGAACAGTGCTGCACCTTGGTTTACACAATCCGGCATTGCAGCTTCCCAGCATCCGGGCAGTTCTGCTACCTGCTGGACACCACCACCCTTATGGGACGTTCTGCCCCCATCTGGACACAGCCACTACTGCAACCCTTCATCTCTCTTGGCAGTGCTCCACCCTTGTGGCCGGAAGTTGGTACTGCAGACCCCCATCTCCCAGCAGTGCTGCTCCCTGGTGGATACAGCCCTATACTGCGCCCCGTCCATTGCCGAGCACTGCTGGCCCCCTCCTGGAAACAACCCAGTACTCTAGCCTCCCATCCCCCGCCAGTGCTGCCCCCAGGTAGATGCAAATGGTACTGAAACCCTTCACATGCCAGGTGGTGCTGCCCCCTCGTGGACACAACGCAGTGTTGCAGCCCAACCTCAGTAGTTCTACCCTGTTGTGGACACAGCATGGTAATGCAGCAAACCCTGCCCTGCTCAGCAGCCCTACCTTCTCGGTGACAAACCCTGCAATCTGCAGATGCAACACAGTGCTGCAACTGCCAACATGGCTACCCCTTGAGCAGTCCAACCTTCTTCTTGACACCACCTAGACGTGCATCCCACCGCACCCCCACCAGAAATGCTTCCCTCATGTGGAAATGACCAGGCTCTGCAGCCCACCCCTTGGCTAGTGCTACCCCCTAGTGGACACAGATTGGTACTGTGCCCCACCCCCCCCCCCCCCCCACAGCCCTTCACTTGCCGAGCAGTACTGCCCCTAATTAGACACAACCCGATACTGAAACCCCTCTCCCCTCACACACTCTCTCTGGGAAGTACTGCACCCTGGTGTGCACAATCCAGTAGCTGCATGTCCTCATAGGGTAGCACAGTCAAAAGAATGAGAGGCTGCAGTATCTAGTTCTGTCCACCAGGAGGCAACACGGCTTGGGGGGTGAAGACGATGGGTGGGCGCAGTACTGAGTTGTGTCCACTAAGGGACGGTTCTACTGGTACTCGGTTGTGATAGCAGGTTGTCTCCACACGGGGGAAGCACTACTGGGGTGGGTTGGGCTGTGTGATGTCAAGAAGGTTGTACTACTCAAGGGGTAATGGTGTTGGGGGTTATAGTACTGTGTCATATCTTCAAAAGGGCAGGAACTGCTGGGGGGGCGGAGGGGAAAGGCAGACTGCCAGGTTTGTCCACAAAGGCGAAGGACTGATGAGCGGCTGCAGTACCCTGCTGTGTCCACAAGGGGGCAGAACTACTGGGGTGGGCTGCAGAACCGCATTGTGTCCACAAGGGGACAGCAGTGCACGGAAAGTGAAGGAGTGCAGTATTGGTTGTGGCAACTAAGACCCAAGCACTGCCAGGGGATGGGATGCTGCAGTACCAGGTTGTGTCCAAGAGGAGGCAGCATTTCCTGGCATGTGAAGGGTTGCAGTACCATTTGTGTTTACCCAGGGGCAGCACTGCCAGGGGATGGGAGGCTGGAGTACCAGGTTGTGTCAATGAGGGGGCAGCAGTGCTCGGCAGTGGGCGGGATGCATTATAGAGCTGTATCCACCAGGGAGCAGCACTGCTGGGACATGCGGGTCTGCAGTCCTGGGTTATGTCCACCAGGGGGCCGCACTACCAAAGAGGGTACAGTACCGGTTGTGTCCACCAGGGGGCAGAACTGCTGGGGCATGGGGGTCTGCAGTACCGGGTTCCGGCCATAAGAGTGGAACACTGCCAAGAGAGATGGAGGACTGCAGTAACCGCTGTGTCCAGAAGGAGGCAGAACCACCCAGGGAGTTGGTGGACTGCAACACGAGGTTTTGTCCATGAGGCGGCAGCACTGCCCAGTGAGTGAAGGGTTGCAGTACCAGTTGTGTCCACCAGGTAGCAGCAGTGCCTAAAGATGGGAGGCTGCAGTACCAGGTTGTGTCCCCGAGGGGGCAGCATTACTCGGGTGTGGGAGAGGGGGGCACAGTCAAGGATTGTGTCCACGAAGGGGTAGCACTGCCCAGGAATGAGGAAGGTGAAGGACCGAGTTGTGTTCACCAGAATGTAGCATGGCCGGGGGATGTTTGGCTGCAGTACAAGGGGGCAGTACTGGGTTTTGTCCAACATGGGGCAGCACTATGCAAAGAATGAGCGGCTGCAGTATTGCGTTCTGTCCACCAGGGGGAAGCACTGCTTGGGGGTGGGGATGATGGGTGAGCGCAGTACTGAGTTGTGTCCACTAAGGGACACCTCTACTGGTGATCGGTTGTGATAGCAGGTTGTCTCCACACGGGGATAGCACTACTGGGATGGATTGAGCTGGGTGGTGTCAAGAAGAAGGTTGCACTGCTCAAGGGGTAATGGTGTTGGGGGTCGTACTACTGTGTCGTATCTTCAAAAGAGCAGGTACTGCTGGGGGGCTGGGGGGGGAAGGGCAGAGTTCCGGGTTTGTCCACAAAGATGGAGGACTGCTGAGTGGGAGAAGGGCAGCTGCAGTACCCTGCTGTGTCCACAAGGGGGCAGAACTACTGGGGTGGGCTGCAGAACAGCACTGTGTCCACCAAGGGGCAAGCACTGCCAGGGGACAGGAGGCTGCAGTACCGGGTTGTGTCCACGAGGGGGCAGCAGTGCATGGCAAATGAAGGGTTGCAGTATGGGTTATATTGACCACGGGGGAAGCACTGCCAGGAGACGGAAAGCTGCAGTACCAGATTGTGTCCAAGAAGGGGTTGCAGTGCTCAGCAGTGGGTGGGGCGCAGTCTAGGGCTGTGTCCACCAGGGTTTAGCACGTCAACGGGATGTCGCACTGCAGTACCTGATTCTGTCCACCAGGGGCAGCCACTGCCCAAGGGGGTGCAGTACCTCATACCCCATACTCACCAAAAATCCCAACCTTTCCCCAGTTTTTCCAAAATTCCCAATTTTCCCCAAAAATTTTTCGAAAAATCCCAACTTCTGCCCCAAAACCCCCACATAATTCCAAATATTGCACAAAATTTAAATTTTCCCCAACAAAATTCCCACTTTCCCCAACAAATCCATTTTTCACTCCAAAATCCCCCATTTCCCCCCCAAACACCCCCAAAATCCCAATTTTTTCCCAAAATTCTAAAATTCCCCCAAAATTTCCCAAGAAATCCCAACTTTTCCAAAAATCCCCAAATTTCCAATTTTACCCAAAATTCCCAATGTTCCCCCAAAATTCCCATTTCCCCCAAAAAATCCTGATTTTTACCACAAAATTCGCTATTTCCACCCCCAAACCCCCCAAAACTCCAACTTTCCCCCAAAATCTGCAAAAATTCCCAAAATTCCCAATTTTGCCAAAAAATTTTCAATTTTTCCAAACAAAATACCCACTATGTCCAAATTATCCAAATTTCCCCCCCAATTTCCCCCCAAACTTCTCAAAATCCCAATCTTCCCCAAAAATCAAAAAAAAAATCCCAATTTTACCCCAAAATTTCCCCAAAACATCCCCCCAAAATTTCCAATTTTGCCCAAAATTCCCATTTTCCAAACAAAATCCCCATTTTCCCAAAATATCCCAATTTTCACCCCAAAATTCCCATTTCCCCCCAAACCCCCCAAAAAATCCCAATCTATCTCGGATTTTCCCCAACGCTTCCAATTTTCCACCTAAAATTTCCCCAAAAATTCCAACTGTCCCAAATTTTTCCCAAAATTCCCAATTGCTATTGGTCCACGGTGGGCTGTGATTAGGGAAACCAGCTGCAAGATGTTGTGCTTGACAATGGATAGGAAGACATGATCAAAAGAAGGGAGTATAGGCAGTTAGATGTCAGCATTCAGATGTCCAGGAAGTGGCTTTTCTATGCCAGCTTACATTATCATTTATTCGCATGATCGGTAGCCACAAACCAGTTGATGCTAGCATATAGACGCATGGACAATACCTACAAGCCAATCATATGTAAGCACAAAGCTTTGCACTATGAATGTAACCCTCAGAATCACAATAAACGAGCATTGACTCTACCTCTAAGAGGCTTCGTCTTTGACTCCGAAACGCCCTCTTGCGACATCACACCAAAATTCTCTCCGAATTTACACCAAATCCAAAAAAAATTCCCAAAAAAATTCCATTAAAATCAGCCCAAAATTCCCTGAAAATTCCCACAAAAATTCCCACAAAATCACCCCAAGATCACCTCAGAATTCCCACAAAATCCCCACAAAATTCCCACAAAAAATCCCAGAAAATCACCCCAAAATTCACAAAAAATTCCCCTGAATCCATTCAGAATTTCCACAAAAATCGCCACAAAATTCCCCACAGAACTGCCCCAAAATCCCCTGAAATTCCCACAAAAATTCACACAAAAAGACCCCAAATTGTTTCAAAATTCCCACAAAATCCAAAAAAATTCCCACAAAAAAATCCCATAAAATTACCTCAAAATTCGCTCAAAATGCCCACATAACGGGCCCAAAATCCCCTCAGAATTTCCACAAAATCCCCCAATATTCCCTCAAAAAGTCCTGCAAAATTGTGTCAAAATTCCCTCAAAATTCACACAACAATTCCCACAAAATCACCCCAAAATTTCCTCCAAATTCCCACAAAAATTACCCCAAAATCCCCTCAGAATTTCCACAAGAAATTTTGGATGACATGAAATGGTGTGATGCCCTCAGCTCCAGGGTAACGCTGCCCTCTGCTGGACACAAACTATTACTGTGTGCCCATTCTCCATTCCTGCTACCCCCTTTTGGAGTCAAGCCCCTATTGCCCCTGCCTTCCTGAATCCTGATGCCCCTTTATGGACAAAATGCAGTATGACTCCCCAACCCGCCACCAGTGAGTGCTGTCCCTGATGGACACAAGCCGAAACTACGACCCTGCTTGACTGTTTCCGACTTTGCCCAGAGAAGCCTTGAACTCTATTCCTTTTCTGTAATGTTACAGAGAAGATTTCAGTTTCAATTCAGTCAACCAGAGAAGAAGAATCCAGGGTTATGTAGTTCTTCGAGTGAATATGCATTACACGGAGAGGTTTCAGCTGAAGAAAAATTTCGGAGTGTTTCACAACCGCCAGAATCTTTACTGTGCGGAAAGCAGAAGACTATTCGCCTCTTGGCAGAACAAAAGTGCACCGGGATATCATGTCCGAAGAACGGAGTAGCAGAATACCAGGCTGCTGTGCGCTGCCTACTTGGTGTAAGCAGAAAATGGTAGGGGGCAGTTCCATGCGAGTTAGCTTTGCTGCTTCCTATTGTTCTTCAAGCCTTCTGTGGAAAACGGCGCCAGTAGTTAGATGCTGAGATACCGAGAACACATTAATAGGTGCACCCTAAATTTCTCGTAAGAAGACACAGTGAATTGCAGTCTTCGATCCACAGGCAAAGCAAAATGTACTGCCCAGCCATGGCATTCAGTTTCGCGGCATCACAACATGACTACTAGAGAAAAAAGCTGTGTCTTGTGCAAGCTTTCTCCTCCCCTTTAGGCACACTGTTGGGTTTTTGTCTGGGTAGGGTCCAAAGAGTCCTTGTTGTTCAGTAAAATGTGGCAGGAGAGAGGTACTGGCTGGATTAGTGGATAACCTCGCTGCAATCATGTAGGATGTGTAGGCATGGGTATATTCTGTCATATGTTACAGAGAAGATTTCCTTTTCAATTCGTGTGACCAGACAGGCAGAAACAGATGGTTATGTAACTCTTCGTGGGAAAATGCACCACCTGGAAGGGTTTAGGCAGAAGTAAAACTTCGTCAGGCTTCATTTCAGTGTTTGCTGTGTTTGAAGGATAAGACGATTTGCACTCTCTTGGAAACTCAGACACACTCAGGAACGCGCAAATACAGTCCGGCACACTCGACAACATTCACAGACATCCGGGAACACTCGAGCACACTCGAACACCAAACCAGACACACTCAGATACACCTGATCTACTGAGGCACACTCAGACATGCTAGGGAGCACTCGGGCCCTCTCGACGACACTCGACCAATGGGCACAGTCAACCAAATGCAGGCATTCTCGCGCATACTTGCACACGCCGAGGCAACATTAAATACACCGAGAACTTTCCACAACACTCACATACATCCGAGAACACACAGGCACAATCACAGAAACTCGGGCACTCTCCGACACACTCGGGCACACTCGAAAACACTCTGGCACACTCAAATACACTCAGGAACAGTCGACAACATTCACACGTATTTGGGAACATTCAGGCAACCTCGGTAACACAGGAGCATGCTGTCACACACATGGACACACTCAACACTTGGAGGCATTCAATAACAGAGTATGGGGGGCTACAGTACCGTGTTGTGTCTACTGGGAGGGCAACACTGCTTGGGGGCTGCAGTACCGGGTTTTGCCCACCAGGAAACAGCACAGCCCAGGGAGTTGGTGGGGGGTGAGTTCAAAGGGGGCAGCAGTGCCTGCAATGTGGGATTACAGTCCCAGGCCTCCATGGGCAGGCAGCACTTCACTGGATATGATGGTGCAGTACTGACTTGTGAACACAATGTAGCAGAGCTACTCGGAGGAAGGGGGTGGCAGTACTGGGTTATGTCCACCAGGGGGCTACATTACTTCCGAGGGGGTGGAGTCACTTCACAGGCTTCTGGAAACCAGGGGGTAGCACAGTAACAGAGTGGGGAGATGCAGTTGCAGGTTGTGTCTACCAGGAGGCACCACTCCCCGGGGGTTGATGATGGTGCAGTATGTTGTTTTGTCCATCAGGATGCAGCACTGCCTGGAGGGTTGGGGGGCAGAAGTGGGTTGTGTCCACCACAGGGTAGCAGAGCTTGGAAGGTGCAGCATCAGGTTGTGTCCTCTAGCGGACAGCACTGCTGGCAACGTTGGGTGCTGAAGTATCAGATTGTGTCCACCAGAGGGCAACACTATCTGGAGGGGGGATGGGGTGGGGAGGCACAGTACCACGTTGTGTTCACCAGCAGGGAGCACTGTCAAGGAGGTGGGGGCATTGCAGTACCAGGTTGGCTCCACCAGGGTGCAGAACAGCCTATGGTGGTGGGGCGCTGCATTACCAACCTGTGTCCACCAGGAGGCTGAACTTCCTGGATAAAGTCCCCCAAGGGGGCAGAAGGGCTCAGGCAGGCAGGTGGCTGCAGTATTGTGTTGTGTCCACCAGGGGGCAAAACATCCCAGGGGCTGGCAGGAATATAGTACTGGCTTGTGTTTTCCAGCGGCAGCACTGACTGGAGGGTTGGTGTCTGCAGCACGATCTGGGTAAAGTGGGGGAGCGCAGAACCGGGTTGTGTTTACCAAGGGGCAGCACTGCCCTGGGGTTGGGGGAGCAGTTCCGCATGGGAATAAAAAAGAGAAATTTTGTATTGAAAATGGAGGAATTGGGAGCAAAAATATGGAGTAGGGGTCCAAAAAAGAGAAATTAACGACCAAAAATACAAAATTTGAGGATAAAAAAAGGAGGAAATATGCGTAAAAGGGGGAATTTGGGGCAAAAAAGGGTACTTTGGGTTCCCAGGTGGGAAATTCAGATTAAAATAAGAAATTTGTGACCAAAAAAGAGAATTGTGACAGACAAATGGCAAATTTGAGTACAAAATTCAGAAATTTGGCAGTAAAAAAGGAGAATTTTGGCCCCAAAAAGGAGAAAATGGAGCAAAAGTGGGAATTTGGGTCCTGGAAGGGAGAATTTGGGAATAAAAAAGGAGAATTTGAGCTCAAAATGGGAAATTTGGGTTCAAAAAAGGAGAATTTTGACCTAAAAATGGGAACTTTGGGGAGAAAAAAGAGAAATTGGGATCCATGGAGGGAGACTTTGGGTCTAAAATAGAAAATTTGGGATTCAAAAGGGGAAATTTGGCTCCAAAAAGAGAAATTTGGGTGTGAAAAAGGAGATTTTGGGTACAAAAAGCAGAAATTTGGTCTAAAATGGGGGATTTGGGTGCACAAGGGGAGAATTTGGGATTTAAAAATGGGAATTTAGGAGCTAAGAGTGAATTTTGACCTACAAAGGGAAATTTGGATGTAAAAGGAGAACTGCAAGCACATGGCGGCAGTAGAAGGACGTGGTAGCAGAAGTCACCTACAATTAAAAAGGAAATGGGCAGGGTTTGTACCAGAAGTCAGCGAGGTGGCTGATAGGAAATGCAATCTGGGTAAAGCCAGGGCATCCAATGGGATCCAAAGGGGGAAATTTGGGGCAAAAAAACCAAAAATTTGGGATGGAAAAGGGAAATTTGGGATGAAAAGAGGAGAATTTCAGATGAAAAAAGGAGAATTTGGGATGAAAAAAGGAAATTTTGGCAGCCAGATGAGAATTTTGGGTCCAACAATGGAAAATTTTGCTGCAAAAATAGAAAATTTAGGACTAAAAAGGAGAAATTTGGGTCCAGAAGGGAGAATTCAGAGCTAAAAAAGGAGAATTTTGGCCCCAAAAAGGAGAATTTGGACCAAAAGTGGGAATTTGGGTGCAGGAAAGGAAAATTTGGAAAATTATGAATTTGAGATGAAAAGGGGAATTTGGACCTAAAAAAGGGAGAATTCAGGATTAACAAATGGGAATTTTAGTGCCCAGATGGGAAGGTTTGGATCCAAAAATTGAAATTTGGGAGCAAAAAAGGAGAACTGTGACCCAAAATTGGAAATTTGGAATGGAAAAAGGGAAATTTGCCTCCGAGAGGGGGAATTTGGTGCAAAAAGGGAGGAATTTGGACTAAAAAATGGAAATTTGGTTCCAAAAAGGAGATTTTTGGGACAGAAAAAAGGGAAATTTGGGAGCAAAAAAGGAGAATTTGGGTGTAAAAAGCAGAAATTTGGGACCTAAAAATGGAAATTGAGGCACTAAAACAGAGGATGTTGACCTAGAATGGGAAAAACTGGGCCAAAAAACGGGAAATTTGAGTCCAAAAAGTAGAATTTGGGAACAAAAAATGAGAATTTTTGTCACAAAACAGAGAAATTGGACCAAAAATGGGAATTTGGGTCCTGGAAGGGAGAATTTGGGAAATAAAACAGGAGAATTTGAGTTGAAGAGGGGAAATTTTGGTCCAAAAGAGGAGAATTTTGACTTAAAATTGTGAATTTTGGAATAAGAAAGAGAAATTTTGGACAGAAAAGGAGAAATTGGAGCAAAAATTGGGTGTTGGGGTCCAAAAAAAGAGAACTTTGTTTCCCAAAATACAAAATTTGGGGCTTAAAAAGGGGAAATTTGGGTAAAAAGGGGAATTTTGGGGCAAAAAAGGCACTTCGGTATCCCAGATGGGAAATTTGGGTCTGAAAAGGGAAATTTGGGACCATAAAGGGAACATTTTGACCTAAAAATGGGAAATGTGGGGATAAAAATGAGAAATTTGGGACCAACAAAGAAGAATTTGGGTCCATGAATGGAGAATTTGGGACTAAAATTGGGAGAATTTGGAACCCAGATGGAAAGTGTGGGTTCAAAAAGGGAGATTGGGGACCAAAACATGAGAATTTGGGTCTAACATGTGAAATTTGGGTGCCCAGATGGGAAATTTGGGAGTGAAATGAAATTTAGGACTGAAAAAAAGAGATTTTTGGCCTAAAAATGGGAAATTTGGGGCTGAAAATGGGAAAGTTGAGTCCAAAAAGGGGAATTTGGGGTTAAAAAGCAGATTTTTTTTTTGGCCCCAAAAAGGAGAAAATGGACCAAAAATGGGAATTTGGGTCCTGGAAGGGAGAATTTGGGAATAAAAAGGAGAATTTGAGCTGAAAAAGGGAAATTTGTGTCCCAACCAGGTACTGCTGCCCCTGCACCTCCCCTCAGGTCCTGGTGACCTCTGCTGGACACAACACAGTACTTCAGTCCCCAACCCCCTGGGTTGTGCTCTCCCCCTGTTGACACACAACTATATGGTGCCCACAGCTCCAGGGTAACGCTTCCCCCCTACTTCCCCTCTTTGTGTCCCCTACTGAACACAAACTGTTACTGTGTGCCCATTCTCCACGCGGTGCTGACCCCTTTTTAGAGTCAACCCACTACTGCCTCCCCCACCTTCTCACTCCCTGGGCAGTGTTGCCCCTGGTGGATAAAACCTGGGAGTGTAACCCCCCCCCACCTGCCTGAATACTGGTGCCCCCTTATGGACAAAACGCAGTATGACTCCCCCACCCTCCACCGGGGAGTGCTGCCCCTGATGGACACAAGTCAGAACTACAACCCCCACCAACAGCACTGCCCCATAGTGGAGAAACCCATTGTACTGCATCACCACCCACAGGGAGTGCTGCCCCCTGGTGGACGCAACCTAGAACTGTTCCCCCAAACCCCAGGGCATTGCTTCCCCTTGGTAACACAACCCGGGTTTCTGCGCTCCCCCGCTTTACGCAGGTTGTGCTGCCCCCCTGGTAGACACAACCCTGTAATGCAGACACCAAACCCTCCGGTCAGTGCTGCCTCGGGTAAACACATAGCCAGTACTACAGCCCCACCAGCCCCTGGGATGTTTTGCCCCTGGTGGACGCAACCCAATGCTGCAACCACCTGCCCGCCTGAGCACTGCTGCCGCCTTGTGGGGCTTTACCCAGGAAGTTCAGCCCCCTGGTGGACACCGCTTGGTAATGCAGCCCCCACTACCGCACGCAGTTCTGCACCCTGTTAGACACAACACGCTGCAGCAACCAACCACTCAACAAGGCCTGGATGAACTCTGGTGGAAAAAAATGGTACTGCTTTTCCCCGGCGGTGCTTACCCCTAGTGAACACAACCTGATAGTGCGCCCCTACCACAAGAGCACTTCTGCCCCTCCTTTGAACAATACTAGGTACGGTACCCCACCCCTATGTCAGGGTTGCCCTCTAGTGGAAACAAACCCGCACAGTGACCATCCCTGCCTCCCTCGGGTAGTTCTGAACACTAGTGGACCCAAGCCGGATTTTTCAGCCCCCCTCTACATGGGCAGTGCTGCCCCCTGATAGACCAGAAACCCATACTGCATGCCCTCAGGCAGTGTCACTGCCTGCTGGACACAACCTTGTACTGAAGTCCCCCAACCCCAGGGGCAGTGCTCCCTCCTGGTGGACACAACCCAGGACTGTGCCCTACCCATCCTGGGAGTGCTGCTCCCTGCTGGTAAAAACCCAGTACTACATCTCCACCCCCGGGGCATTAGTGCTCCGTAGTGCACAAAACTCTATACTGTTCCTCCAGCCTCAGAGAAGTGCTTACCCCAGGTGGACATAAACCTATACTGCAGCCATGCACCCCCTGGCAGGTCTGCCTCCTGAAGGACACACCCAGTGTACTGTGCCCTCTCCAGTTCCTCCACAGTAGTGCTGCACCCTGGTGCACACAACCAGGTACTTAAGCCCCTCACCACCAAGGAAAAGCTGTCCCCTGGTGGACACTACCCAGTAGTGCAGACCCCTACTCCACCTGGGCAGCACTACCTCCTGGTGGACACAACCCCATGCTTCAGCCACCCACCTATTGGGCAATGCTGCACCCTGGTGGACACAAACCGGTACCGTTCCTTCATCGCAAGGACAGTGCTGCTGTCTGCTGGACACAACTCAGTACTGTCACCCCCTTCCTCCTAGCAGCACTGCCCCATTGTGTTCACAAGCCGGTACTGCACGATCACATACAGTGAAGAGCTGCCTGCTGGTGGAGGCCTGGGACTGTGTCCCCATAATGCAGGCACTGCGGCCACCTTTTGAACTCACCCTGGTACTGCACCCACCCCCAACTCTCTGGGCTGTACTACTCCCTGGTGGGCAAAACCCGGTACTGCAGCCCTGCCCCAAAGCAGTGCTGCCCCCCAGTAGACGCAACACACAACGGCATCCCCCCATACTCTGTTATTTAATGCCTCCAAGTGTTGTCGAGTATGTTCGTGTGTGTGCCAGTGTGTTCTCGAGTTTGCCTGAATGTTCCCAAATACGTGTGAATGTTGTCCACTATGCCCGAGTGTATTTGAGTGTGCCAGAGTGTTTGCGAGTGTGACCCGAAAGTTCCTCAATATATGTGAGTGTTTTCGAGTGTGCCCGAGTGTGTCGGAGAGTGCCCGAGTTTTTGTGATTGTGCTCATGTGTTCTCGGAGGTATGCGAGTGTTGTGGAAAGTTCCAGTGTCTTTGATGTTGCCTCGGCGTGTGCGAGTTATGCGCGAGAATGCCGGTGTTTGGTTGACTCTGCCCGTTGGTTGAGTGTGCCCGAGTGCTCCCTAGCATGTCTGAGTGTGCCTCAGTAGATCGGGTGTATCTGAGTGTGTCTGGTTTGGTGTTCGAGTGTGCCCGAGTGTTCCCGGATGTCTGTGAATGTTGTCGAGTGTGCCGGACTGTATTTGCGCGTTCCCGAGTGTGTCTGAGTTTCCAAGAGAGTGCAAATCGTCTTATCCTTCAAACACAGCAAACACTGAAATGAAGCCTGACGAAGTTTTACTTCTGCCTAAACCCTTCCAGGTGGTGCATTTTCCCACGAAGAGTTACATAACCATCTGTTTCTGCCTGTCTGGTCACACGAATTGAAAAGGAAATCTTCTCTGTAACATATGACAGAATATACCCATGCCTACACATCCTACATGATTGCAGCGAGGTTATCCACTAATCCAACCAGTACCTCTCTCCTGCCACATTTTGCCGAGCAACAAGGACTCTTTGGACCCTACCCAGACAAAAACCCAGCAGTGTGCCTAAAGGGGAGGAGAAAGCTTGCACAAGACACAGCTTTTTTCTCTAGTAGTCGTGCTGAGATGCAACGAAACTGAATGCTGTGGTGGGGCAGTACATTTTGCTTTGCCTGCGGATCAAAGACTGCAATTCACTGTATCTTCTGTTTCTCCAGGGCACCTACGAATGTGTTCTCAAGTATCTCAGCATTTGACTACTGGCACCGTTTTCCACAGAAGACTTGAAG